>NW_022111369.1:26810408-26826515 GCF_000313985.2 Echinops telfairi | reverse complement strand
GGGGGCACTCTGCTCTGTCCAATAGAGTTTCTATTAGCTATTTCTGCTCACTCACTGCCATTGAATTGATAATGAGCCTAGAGCATAGGCTAGACCTATTTCTGTGGATTTCTGAGATAGTAACGCTTTACAGAAGTAGAAATCCCGATCTTTCTTCCATGAGTGGCTGGTAGTGTCAAACAATTGACTTTTTGTTTACACCCCTTTCCAGTTCTCTTTTCCTCCAATTTGATTCTCCATAAAGCAGAGGTGTAATATAAATGCAGCCTTCTTTCCATGGGTCAATGGCCCTGTATGGTCGACTTTTATTATTTCTCTGACCTTGAATCGCTTTCTCTTTTCTGTGTCATAATGTGCGGGATGGGCAGGTGGTGGTTATATGGGAACCCTCCCATTTCGGCTCAGTGTTCCTGTAAATATGATTCTATTCTAAAAAAAATAAATTTATTGATTTTTAAAAATAACACACACTGGTAAACATTTTTAACTTTCATTTTTCTCTTGTAAATGCTATGACAATGCAACTCATTATATTAAGCCTACCCTATTTTATGCTATTTTAACTGAAGCAAAAATTTATTAGTGGTCTTGTGTATTAAATTGTATTTTTCAAATTGCTTATTGGTATAACCTAAACATTGAGGTTATTTTGAAGTAATGAACTAAAAGGATATTCAAAATTTAATCAAAAGCTAGACCTCAAAAGAAAAGTGAATGAATAAAAATATATTTCAGCTCATGTAAAGTTATTTCCAATGCTTACTTTATAATAATTTTCATTGATTTTACCCCAAAACTTAGTCGAATATAGATCAGGTAAGAAAAGTTGAAATAAAATAAATAAAAATGAACCTTTAGACACAAATTTTGAAACAAAGAGTACATTCACTTATAAGAATATTTTATATGGACAGATTTACAAATTTCATATATGTATTCTCTGAAAAGAAAGATATATGAGCTGTGGATATTGTGTGTGTGTGTGTGTGTGTGTGTGTGGTTTAGCCCCTATCTTGGGGTCTCATACTAGTTATTATTAAAGTAATCTTTAATTTTAGTATGTTTACTTATATCTTAAGGAAAAATAAATGGGTTAACTGTGTTGTCACTTTGCTCAAGCCATTATGCCTGGGAATTTACCTCTTAAAACGTTTTATTTTATATTTTGGTTATTTATTTTATCAAGATATTTTAAATATCTGGCACAATATATATATATCTGCATTCTGAGAAAAGTAGTATGCCTGAATTCACCATTTCATACACTCCAAACCATCAAAAATAGCTTACCTGAGCAATTGAATATCGGTACAAAGGTTTAGTAATCTAGTTTAATTTGCACATTTTCACACATCACGTACTTTCCTTTTCCATAATGGAGGGCAGTCAGAATTTAATTAGATCACAGAGTTCACACCACAGGATATACTGTCTTTTAATTAGTAGCATACATTGTTTCAGATGTTTACCTAGACACACCATTAACACTGTAAACAAATCACACAAAAGCCTAGTGTGTTACTGAGAACATATTTATTTATTGCTCATTATTTCCACTTACAAAAGTACATCTGCCTGTAAGTAATTAGAAAGATATAAAAGAATTGCATTTAAATTAAATGTTTTAAAACATAAATACTTGAGTAGAAATACAACTACATGACGAGAATTATGCTTTCTTTAGACTTTCCTTCTCAACTGAGTAAATCAAATTTTGTTATTCTTTTCCTCCAACATGAGCTATTTTTACTGGCTTCAATAAGATAACTTGGTTGATTTATTATTGATGTTATCTAAAACATACCTGAGAATTATTTGGATCAGTTTAAATCTATTGTAAAAAAATGCTTGAAGAAAAAAGAATTCATTAAATTATAAATATGAACATGATTACCCCCTCCAAACGAGCTTTTTTCTTGTTATGTTGTTTGTGTTAGGTTCCGCTAAGTTCTGGAGTGTACAACAGTGCTGGTCGTGCCCTCTTCGCACAGCTGCTGTTATCTTGGTGCCTTTTCTACAGCCATGGCTGCGATACATCTTCTTTAGGGTTTTCCTCTGTTTCAAGCACCCTCCAGTGTACCAAGCATGAGTCCTCCTCCAAGCACTAGTCTCTCCTGAAAACATACCATAGTAGATAAAGTGAAGCCTTGCCAGACTTGCTTTTTTTAAAAAATCATTTTATTAGGGGCTCATACAACTCGTATCACAATCCATACAGACATCAATTGCATAAAGCACATTTGTACATTCGTTGCCCTCATCATCATTCTCAAAACATTTGCTCTCCACTTAAACCCTTGGCATCAGCTCCTCATTTTCCCCCCCTCCAGGCGGACTCTGGCTGTATTTCTTCCAAGACAGACTTATTTGTCCTTCTGGCAGTCCGTGGTACTTTCAATATTTTTCTCCATCATCACAATTCAAATGCATAACATTTTCTCGGTCTTCTTTATTCAATGTTCAACTTTCACATGCACATGAGGCAATGAAAAATACCACAGCTGGGGTCAAATACACTTTCCTCTTTAAAGTGCCATCCTTGATTTTCAATACTCTAAAGATGTCTGGTGCAGCTGAACCAATTCAGTCGGTCTTTTGGTCATGACAGCGGCTTCCAGGAACATTGATGGTGGAGCCATGCAGGATGAACCCCTTGACAACTTTTTGATCTTTTCTCC
This sequence comes from Echinops telfairi, assembly GCF_000313985.2. Lineage (NCBI taxonomy): Eukaryota > Metazoa > Chordata > Mammalia > Afrosoricida > Tenrecidae > Echinops > Echinops telfairi. The sequence goes on along the minus strand of NW_022111369.1, from coordinate 26,823,837 downwards.
GTTTGTCATGCTACCTGTTCCCTATGTGCTGAAGCTTTTGTTCTCTTTTTGCATTGAATTTTCATCCATACGGAAGGTTGCAGTCTTTAATTTTCTTTAGCAAGTGTTTCAAGTCTCTTTCCGTTTCAGTAAGAAAGTATGTGTCCCCTGCATATTGAAGGCTGTTAATAAGCATTTCTCCAATCCGGATGCCACACTCTTCTTCATATGATCCAGCTTCTGATCATTTGCTCCACATACAGATTAAATAAGTATGATAAGAAGATACAACCCTGACACACACCTTCCTGATGTTAAACCATGCAGCACGCCCTTGTTCTAAACCTGTCTCTTGACCCATATAGAAGTTCCACATGAGCCCAAGGAAGTGATTTGGAATTCCCATTCTTTTCAATGTTATCCTTAGTTTGTTATGATCCACACAGTTGAATGCCTTGACATCGTCAACTAAACACAAGTAAGAACATCTTTCTGGTATTCTTTGTCTCCAACCAAGTTCCATTGGACATCAGCAATGATGTCCCTTGTTCCAAATCCTCATCTGAATATGGCCTGGATTTCTAGCGCTTCTCTGTAATTGTACTGCTGCAGCCATTATCAGTTGATCTTAAGTAAATTTGTACTTGCATGTGATATCAATGATATTGTTTTATAGTTTGAGCATTCTGTTGGGACACCTATCTTTAGGATTGGTATAAATATCGATCTCTTCCAGTCAGTTTGCCAAGTAGCTGCCTTCCAAATTTCCTGGCATAGATGAGTGAGTGTTTTAAGTGCTACATCAGCTTGTTGAAATATCTCAATCGGTATTCCATCAATTCCATTTCTGGAGTCTTGTTTTTGGTTAATGCTTTTGGTGTAATGTGAACTTCTTCCTTTGGTAACATTGGTTCTTGTTCATGTGCTACATCTTGAAATGGTGGGATATGGACTAGTTCTTTTTGATACCATGACTCTGAATTTTGTCCTTCTTTTTTTTTTTTTGGATGCTTCTGATTCAAAATGGCCAATATAACTTTATTTCAGTTTACTGGTCCCTGGGATATCGATCTTTATGTGCTGAATTTCATTTTTTCACATTTTCCAATTTAATAGATTCATACTGCATACATTCCATGTTCTAATGATGAATGGGTGTTTACAATAGATTCAACTCATTTTTCTTTACTCCCCAGGAAATGATGATACTGAAAGCTTGACTCCAATCCTGTCATTAAGGGGCATTAAGGTCCACTCTACTTTGAGCAGTCAGGTCTTACCCACTTGTGCTATTCTGGGTACTTTAGAGAAACAAATCCACAGAAACCATGTTTAAGAGAGAGTTTTACTTAAAGGTTAAGTGTGCATCAAGAAAACATCCCAACCCAGTGCTGCCCAAGCCCACAAGTCCAACATAAACCCATTAACCCATATATCCGACACCAATCCAGAAAGTCCTCCTCCATCTCACAAAACACATGCAATGACACCGACTGCAGGAGGAAAGCCAAGTCAGTGAATGTGTAAACATCTCAGTGCTGGCAGGGGTCTCCATATGGCTGCTCCAGCATCCAGGGCTGCATCGGGGTAGGTCCACGTGGCTTCTCCTCAGAGATGTCTTGCAGGAAGTCAGCCTTGCAAGCAGAAGCAGGAAACTGCTAAGGGAGCTGTACCCTGGTGCAAGCATCACAAAGCAAGAGACCCAAGAACTAGAAAGGCGAGGCTCACCGAGCCATTTATCCCTCCACTCTTCAATTAACCCCATATGTGTTTATCGGCCAGATTAGCACAATAAACTAACTCACCACTTAAATATTTAGAGTATTCCAAGGTGAGGGTTTCACTCTGTATTTTAATGTTCAGCAACTAATTTTCAACTGAACTTTTCATTATTTTAAGGAATTGCACTGTTTATGGAATCATTAAAAAAATTATGTTACATGTACAGCAAGCATAAACCCTAAAACCAAACCCATCGCCATCCACGTGATTTCAACACATAGGATTTCCAGAATGTACATCCTTATGCAAGTAGATCACTTCATCCTTTTCCTGAGACCCTGCTGGTGAGTTTGCACCACTGCCTTTGTAGATAATAGCCCAATCCTAGTCCACATTGCTACAGGACTCTATGAAGAAAATAAAACTTATCTCATCTTTCTGTTATTGTTTTAACTTCCCCCAAAATCCTTGTAATTGTAGCTCAAAAACATAAATAAAAACTAAGGTTAAATTACTATAAGCACAAATGGAATCCACTTGTTATACAAAATGTTTTCAAGAAAAATTCAAAAGGGATCATCTGGCAAATATAAGATACGGAAGTATCCTAATAAAATAAATATTTTGTATTCCCACTTTAAATTAGTTACAAAACATAAATGATTTGTGAACATTATTAAGAGGGGGCGATATAATTATTATCTTGGGTCCTATGTGAAGTGCTTCTCCAACTGATATCAATGATTTCATTTCATATTTTAATTATTTATGTTTCTTTGCTCAGAAGTTATCAAAGATAATGTTGAATTGAATTTTGTGTGTGTGTGTGGTTGGGGGACTTATGAGGAAAGCGGTTGTTTTATAGGAAACAGACTAAAGAAAAGTTGAATAAAATAAAGTTTTTAGGTGTATTACTCTCCACTCTTTAAATAATTGCTTTTTATTTTTTTAAATTTTATAACTAGTATATATGTTAATATATCCTTCCTCCTTAGCACGTAAATTAAGAAAAAGGGCATAAATAAATACATATGTAAGTAAGTAAATAGATACCAGCCTCTTGTTATTTTCATGGATCATACTTGAAGATAAAAAATAGCTTAGATGTTTGTTTTCTTTTCATCTGAAATGCATTTTATTGAAAGCAAAAGAGTAATTTCTTGCTGCTTGTTTTTAAAATTTTGTTTTCATTCAGAATAACTGTTATTTTGCCAGCACATGGAAATGTAAGTAGCAAATAATTTTTTTCAGTGGTGCTTCTTCTAACCCTCTGATCTCAGTTTCCCTCAGAATCTGAGCCCACTGTTTGCCAGGAAGAGCCCCACCTATATGCATTAAGAAACCTAAATGTAATCTTTATTCCAATAGATATTCTTTACGTAGACCAAGTACTTGGTGCTTGGTTCATTAAACCCTGGAAGATACGGTAGTGGGCACCTAAGATAATGGTCTAAATTTAAAACCTTGTCAATATTTTAATATAATTCTAAAATTGTATTTTTTAAAATTGTTCTCAAGTTGGCTCAAGTTCAAACAACAGGGGTGATGAATCAGATGCAGAATCCAGACCCTCCAAAAAACAAGCAAGGTGCCAAGTTACATAGGATTCATAACCTAGGACCAAGTTTATGAATAAATGTAGATTTGGCATTTGACAACAGACACAACTCTACTGCAATACTTAATCCAAGTTGGCTTGCAAATTTGCTCTCAGAATAAGTGAGGAAATGGCATGGAAGCCACGTCCAGCCTCTGCCACCTTCATTGTGGAGGAGGGTCTAACTGCACTTCTGCCCTCAGATGATTCCTGTGAGACAGAGGTCAAACCTGGCTCCGCCCTTCCTCCCTCTCCATCTTCATGACTCTGGAGCTTGTTTAGGAAGTGAATAGGTTACCACAAGTCAGGACAGGAAAATATTAAGGAGGAAGCTCTCTTATTTACAGTAGCGCCTCTTCTCAGCCACCCAGCATGCCTTTCTGCTTCTCCTCCTCTGGCCCTCATGCTCTCAGCCACATGCCTCCATGACTGGGACACAAGTCACTCTGGCTCATGGTCTAGGTGCTGCTTTTCAACGCTGTGTCAGGATGTGGCACCCACTCTGCCAGTGGCTCTTCTTTCTTGAGGGACACAGGACTGCTCTGATCCTGCTTCGGAGATGGCTCACTCTTATAGCCCAAAGAAGTCAACCCTGACCAAACCGTGCCTTAGCATGTCTACACCTTATTTATATACTCCCATTCAATCATTTTGTGGGTTTGTTAAAGTGGGTTCTCTAGAGAAACAAAACCAGTTAGAGAGAGAGATAGAAAGAAATGTATGTCGATAAATTGAATAACCCAATTGTAGAAGTGGGCAAGTTCATTCTAAGTACCTTCCAAAGCTTGCTGGCAGCAGAGATAGATAAATCCAAGGTCACAAGTCAAACTTGTGGTGGAAGAGGAGATTGGCCATCCAAGATTAGCCTGTCAGGGTCCAGGGCACGGATGACCCCTGGGTGCCCAGGCAATATGGCAAGCTGTTGACTCAAGTCCCAACAACCAAGGGCTGATGAACCAGATGCGGAATCCAGACCTGCCAAAAAAGCACGCACAGTGCCAAGGAAGTAGGCCACAGCTCAGACGAAGTTTCCTTTCAATTGCACCAGGACTTTGACCTGAGTAAGTGGGTTTTCATACCACTCTATTCTTTTTACAGCCCTTTGGCTGTTCAAAGGAGATCCCATTATGGAGTTGATTACATTGCCTTAGGTGCCATCATGGGGATTGGTAGAACTTTACTGCCTAACCCTGAGAAGCCTGGCCCCAGCCAAGTAGATACAATACTTAATTTTCATCCTCGGAGTTATAAAGACAATGAACAGAGGAACTATACCAAGTAAGTTCCCTTTGCCTCGGTATGTTATTTTCTAGTTTGGGTTTTGTTTCTATTGTAACTTACAGAAGTGATTTCATTTTCTAGGAGATCAATAATAACCGAGGTATCAGTGTTATTAGAAAACACTCAAACCAATTTATAATAGTCATTAGAAAAGACTACAATTATTTTGGGTTATAACACTTTAGGATTAAAGATTTTTTTAAAAAAATTGCATTCAAATATTTTCTGTAAATAGGCATCACATCAATCCTATGATTTTTCAATCAAATATAAATATGAGATTGCTTAGACTCTCATGGAAAATAGAATGAAACGATAAAGTAATTTTAAGTCCCTTCATATTAAAAATCTAATGACTTTTGAAGAATACACATTGTATCCATCATTTACCAACCCTCACTATTATATATTACTCTATAACCTCTCTGTGTAGTAATATTTCAAGAAGAGAAATTGAAAAACAATTGTGTCTGACACAAACATGAACTATTCTCCCTCGATCTATGTTCTGGCCTTCAACTGACGTTTGTATTGTATTCCTCTTTGTTTTTTGTTTAAAGGAGTTTTTGATAAACAATAGGACTACAATACACACACTCTGTGCCTACAATACACAGGAGCTTCGACTGTAGCCTCAAACATAGAAACAGTTGTGAGGGTGGCTCAGGAATGGGCAGGGTTTCCTTTGTTGTACTTAGTGCCCCTGAGAGGAGCCACAATGGACTGGACATCACCTAGCAACAGCAACAACATGCCTGCAGTGTCACTAGGGTCACCAGGTTTCATGGAGGACCATGTGGAGCAGGGCAACAGATCAAATAGTTCCAGTGCAAGGGTAGGTGCATGTTGGTTACAGAACAAACAAGACAGGAAGGAGCAGAACAGAACCCATCTTCATTAGTCGACTTCCTCAAAAGGAGGTTACAACCCACAAAGCTAGGTCACATCCAAGCATGGCCAGTTCACATCTCAGAAGAAGAAAAACTCATATTTTTTTCACTCCCTGAGATAAATACTAACTGGACAGTCATATAATATGTGCCAAATGGCATGTGTAGAAATTGGTAGAGGAAGGGGCAATAAAGATGGGTAATAAAATGTAAATGATGGTAATAAAAGTGGAAAGTTCCCTGCCGGCAATGGACATGATTTTTTACTGCCCCCGTTCAGTTAGATTTACTGGTGCCAGAGAATAATCTCTGTTTTTACCCAACTAAGAAAACTCAACAGAGTTCTGGTTTTCTTCAGAAGCCAGTCATGTTCTTTTAAGGCACGTACTTTGATTTATGTCCTTTTTGTCAATTCATGAGTCATTAATTATAACATAGTGCCTGTGTTCATACAACACCACCCTAGCTAAGGTGCATTTATTAAACGTCACAGGGCTGTACTAGTCATCTGTAAGCAAATTGCTAAATTTATTTTTGCTGTCCCAGGGTATAAATATGACACTAGTTGAAACATTTTGCTGAGTGGGTTCTGTGATTTGGTGGAAGCATAACCCAATTTACAGTGAGTAAGAAGAAAGACCATGTGTCTGCTGCAACAGGAAAACCTTTTACCTTGAAAGAATCAAAAAGGGTAGTTTCTTGCTGAAGGGCAATCAAAAGACCCATGCGATGACTGTGATTACTTGAATAGCAACCAGGAGAAGTTGTGCTTGCACTATCGAATTTGCATTTTAAACCTTGTTGAGATGTTTGTATTGTTTCAATCTTTCAAATCCATCAAAAATGTTTCCCAAAATATTGGCCATTCATATCCCTTTTAATTGGGCCCCAACTAGCCCTAGCATGTTATACTGTTGTATGTTTTTGAAATAACTCATCAGAGGACACTGTCAGCCAGTATTTTACTGATGACTGGGGTGCTCTAGTATGCTTTTAGCCAATGAGTTCAGGGGCTTCTGTTCCCGGACACTGTCACGGAGCCAGCATCACTGCTGCCACTGCCAAGGCTTTTGAGAATGATCACACCCGTCGCAGTCTTAGTTGAACATAATCACATTTTCAATAATTCACTCCTCTGGGTTCGTGTGCACACATTTGAAAGTATGGATGAGCACAAGGAGGTTTTACAGCATTGCACTGAGCATGACCTGCACAGTTTGCTGTTTACTGGACTGTAGACTTCCATTTATATTTTAATGACCTGTTTACTTGTCATGAGCAAAACAGGGCAAACATGAGTGTGTTGTTGACCATGCCCTAAAGGAACAAGGGGGATTAAACTATCATGTTGGATATTAAAAGTTTTAGGGCACTTAGCGGGCCCTTCGAGGAAATGTTCCAGAAAATAGAAAGTAAAGATTCAGAGTAGCTAGGCGTCAGTGAAAGCCCTTTGACATTGAAAAGGCATCATAAACACCAGGCTAGAATGGAGAGATTGACAGGCATTTTTATGAGCACAAAGTGGCCATCGACATTTTAATGTATGAAATGATGTCTAGGTCTGATATGACCCCAGGGAATTGTCAGCAAATGAAAGAAACTTGCTGTAGCAAACATAGCAACCATTTCTATAGATGCTATACTCTTAACACTTGACTTGTTTTTCCATGCCCAGTTGCAATGAAGCAGACTCGGTGTTACACAAATATACACATATTTGAAAATGGACATGGCTAGAGAGTTTGAGAACTATTAGCTTAGTACATAGAACTTGTGACTAGCCAATGTTATAAGGACTATTAATAAAACAAAGGGTGGAATGGGACAAAATATGTAATCAGCAGTAGTAAATGCTAAGAGTGTTATTGCAAAACTGTAAGTGAATTATTCTGGAAGAGTGAATCCACAAACTCCAAACGATGACCTTCAATATATCCCAACTCGATGAGAAAGTGTCTCAAGAAAAACAATGGACAGGTCAAACCCCACTGGCTGAATATCCGACAGGTCGTGGGCTGACGCCAGGACACCCCTAAGGAAAGCAGAGGCTAACAAGAAGGTCTCATAGAGCAGCTGCAGCGATGGGCTCAAACACAGCCACTCGGTGGGGAGATGGCCTGGGCCCGGGCCATGTTTGGGTGGTTCTCTTGTCAGAACCAATTTGAGGGCACCTAGCAACAAGAGCAATATATTCAAGCAAATAAATAGATATATATTTAACAGAAATAATTTTGTTTCCAGAGATGGACTTTTTAAAAAAAATAATGAAATGGGGAAAATATTAATCAAAATCAAATTTTATTTCTTAAACTCAGTTAGCGGTTTACCATTTTTCAGGCTACTGGTCTGAATTTTAAAGAAAGTAACACTGTCCTCATGTGTATGTTTCATTTTGCTTCTCATATCTTATTATAGGACTTGTTTTCTTCCTCTCTCTCTCTCTCTCTTTTGAATAGCTATATTTTTCCTCAGTAGTGGAAAGAGAATAGTTTAAATCTCATTAGTTAATTGTCATTTGTAATGTCTTCGTCATTCTAATTCTACAACTGGCTGTTCAGGCATTAGAATAGATGAACGTCTGGTTGGCATGGTTTTTCTTCTATTACAAGGTAATTTTTCCTTCTATTAAAAGGTTAAAGAATTTATTTAAAGGCAAACATATAGCAACAAAAAGCCTCACGGAGGACACTGGTGATTCTGTAAAAAAATAAAAATTGTGTGTGTGTGTGTGTGTGTGTGTGATCAAGTGAGTTCTTAGAAAGATTTCATTAGAGAGGGAGTGGGAAAAAAGGCAAGACATAACTGTTTGATAGTATATTGATGTTTGCAGAAAATCCTAATCAAAATTTAATGACCCTAACGGTAAGTATTGATTTTCCTTTCTCCTCAGATAATATTTCATTTGTGATATTGACTTAGCCCAAATGGCTGTTTGTTTAAGCTACAATGTTACATGTTATAGAGCGATTCTAGACAAAATGCTTGCAGCCTTTGTACTCCAAAGGTACACAGCAGCTCATAGCTACCAATGGAATATAAAACTCAACGCCAACTTAGTATTTTTTTCTTTAAGATTTAGATTGGACTTTGATATTAAAAAATGGTTTTTAAAGCTTCTAATTGTCCAACCATGTGAAATTAGGTTTGGAAGAGGTATAGGATAATAATTCTTGGTCCTTAACCACTATCTTGGAAATCAATATATTCTCCTTTTAATTTGTTTTATCTGGTCCTTTTACACACAATGCAACAAAGGTAATTTTGACCACTTCTGCTTTGTGATAAACACAGTGGGGCATAAAACTAAAGATTCAGCCTCTGTCTCCCAGGTGCTTATAATCTATGGGAAGATGCACATATCCTGAGAATGGAACACAAAGAGTGCATTTTTCTTACAATAGAGGTATAGTGTGAAATCAGAGTGTAGGGGTCTAATGAATCCTTGATTTGGCAGAAGTACCAGTTATCTTCGGAGGAGTAGGGGTAAATCAGATCAAGAAACAAACATTTTATTTTTTCTGCAGTGTGATTCTGGATTGATTAGAGGAACACAGTCAATGATACATATATGTATAAGAAAGAGCTTTATATCAAGAAGTTATTATATATCAAGAAAACAGCTCAACCCAGTTTAAGTCAAGTCCTTAAGTACTATATTAGTTCATGAATCCCTCTTCAAACTCACACAGTCTCCTGAAATGAAATTGCAGGATGCAGGAAGATCACAGGCTGGTGATTGCAAAGTTGAATGGATCCACGGTTGGTGGAAGCGTGGCAGGACTCTGGCAGCTCTCAGGGTGGCCAGCAATCAGGAAGGTGAAGGCAGAGAGAGAGGGAGATTCCCTGGGACCTCCTTATCAGAAGGCTACACCCACAGAGGCACCGTCAGTGACCTGATTGACAGTGAATATGACCCATGCAATTATGTATATATCTTCAAGTTGACAAAAAAAAAAATTATGTAACTACCACATGCAGTAACAACAAATTAATTTTAAATTTCAAAGAGAAAAAAGCAACTATATATTGGAGTGATTATAACTCTAATATAAAGACCACTCTTACTCTAACTAGCAAAAAAAGGAAAAAGAAAAAAGCAAGTAAACAAAAACACACCAAAGCAAAAGTTTAATTTTTATAAGTGACAGTTTATAGGAAATATTTAGAATAGGGTAATAAACTAATATGCACAATGAGGAAGCAAACAAAGTTTCAGAAGATGGTGTATCCCAAAGGACATTTGGCTTAATCTATTTAAAAATAATCAATATTGTTATTATTAAAAAGTTTAGGATGTTAGATTAGAAAAATTTTAGGGATATAAATTTCATATTGCTGGACTGTATCCAGTTTGTATAAACCATTTACAAAGGACATCTTTGGAGCAATTAACGAAAGCTTGAATATAAATTGAGCATTAAATAAGCTAAAAACCTATTGAAAATATAATATCCATATAGAGAAAAAGAAATTTAAACAAAATAAAGTACATTTTAATCTCATTTTGGTTAAAAACAAATATGTACACTACATGCTTAGAAGATTGTGGAAAAGCAAGCAATAAAATGTAAGCGATGATAGCATCTGGAAAATAACAACATGGTATTTTATTTCCATATTGTCTTTCCCCTGTTTTTTATTTTAAGTTTCTATATTAAAATCCACTAAATTGGACATACATTGTTGTTATTGTTAGGTGCCATTGGGTTGGCACATCGTGTCCTTATGTACAACAGATGCAAACACGACCTGGTTCTACTCCTTTCTCATGATTTTTATGTTTGAGTCAAATTTTTACAGCCCCCGTGTTAATCCATCTCCTCAAAGGCCTTCTTCTGGGTCACTGACTCTTTATCCAGCATGACGCCCTTTTCAAGGGACAAGTATCACCTTATAAGGTGTGCCAAGTCCATTAGATGAAGTTTTACTCTTCTCGTTTCTAAGGAGCATTCTTGCTGTAGTTCTAGAATGTACTTACTCCAAGACAGATTGGTTTCTTCATCTGACAGTCAATAATATTTTCAGTGTTATTCACCAACTCCCAAACTCCATCACGTTTTCTGCTATCTTCCATATTGCTGGTTCAGCCCTCACATGCGTATGAGGCCATGCTAATACCATGATTTGAATCCCATGTGGCTTGATCCTCAAAGTGACAGCTTTTAAAGTGGTCTCTTGCAGCAGATTTGCCCAATGCAATTTATGAATTGATGCCATGACTGTTGATTCCATGAATGCGAACTGTGGTTGCAAATAAAATGAAATCCTCGCTCATTGCCATCTTTCCCCCATTTATCCTGGTATTGGGTGTTGGTCCCCTTGTGAAGATCTTCGCTCTCACTGAGCTGTAATCCATACTGCGTACTGTAGCTCTGATCGTCAGGACGAAGGGATCCACGTTCTCTTCATTATCAGAAAGCAAGGCTGTGTCATATGACTGGCTTATAGCAATAAAAATTATCCATGGTACCATTGCACACATTCCAGTGCCTTGGTCTTAAGAAACATTACAGACTCAGCCATCACCATGTGGAACCCTGCTTTGAATCTGGCATATGAGGAAGCTGATTCTGCTTTCTGAACAAGCAAGGCCGCATAATCAATCTAAGATCCGAGATTAAACATTAAGGCCATATTTAAGACCTTTCATCTCAACGAGACAGCCAGTTTAACACAGCTTTATGAGCAGCTCCATTTGTGACCAATTAAGACAATTTAGCTACTGGACAGAATTTTGAGAGATAATAAATCGTTGCCGAGTTAGGCCACTATGTTTAATCTCATTATGCAGCAATAGATGATTGATGCGTATTATGAAATTCCCAAATCTTGACCTCTTTCCCACATATACAATTGCCAGTTAGAGAATTCCTAGATGCCCTAAAGAAACTCCTCTGTTTAAGTCTTCAAACAGAATTGACTATCTTCTAATGTTTCTCTTTTATTCCACAACTCAATGATTATTTGGGCTCCGATGTCCTCCATTAGCTGTGGAATCATACCAGTCACTGCCACCTATCCAGTTATCATATACCAGCAATAGCAACAGAGAAACTAGGACATTCTTTTTGTCCTCGTCCTAAGTTCTAATTTTTTTTCTTAAATGGTGACTTCTCAAACTTCTCCCTGAAGGAATTGTGGGTAAAGTTTCAGGCTGTTAAACTGCAAGCAGTCTTTCAAACCCATCAGCCAGTCTGAGGTGGACAGATGAGTTTGTCTACCTCCATCCAACATTTTAGGTCTCTGAAATATTGTGGGGCAGTTGATTTAACTTGATGGCAGTGGGTTAACATCTTTGTTATTACTGTTACCTTCTTATTTCCCTTGCATGGACTCAGTTCCTGTCTTCTTCCATATCGTCCTTAGAGCTTGCACTTAGCTTCTAATACTTACGATAGACTCTTTTTGTTGTCTAAAAATTCTATAATCCATCTTTATACTGCTGCAAGAATAACTATTTTAAAATTAAGATTGCATGTAACTCTTTTAATCACTTGATTAAAGCCCCGATGAGTCACCCTTGCCTGCTCTGATTCACACAGACTTAAGGGCACCTAACGACTACAAAAACAACAAAATCCATGAGAATTTCAATAAGCACTTTTGTATACGTAAACTAACCAGTTGCCAGTGAAATCAGTGTCAACCTGTTTCACAAGTACTGGTAGGTTCATGGTAATGCATGCGTTTTAGAGTAGAATTGCACTCTGCAGTGTGTTCATCGGCTTCAGTCTTCTAGAAGCAGACTGTAAGGTCCCTCTCTTGCTCTCTCTCTCTCTCTCTCTCTCTTTTTTTTTTTTTTTGATTGAGCCACATCTGAGTAGATCCAAACGACCAACTTTTACCTTTGTAACTGACAGGTCAACCAGGGTAGTATTCAAATATGTTACACCTAATAGCAACACAGCAAGGCAATTAAGTAAGTAAGCTCAGTACTCAGTATCTTAGTTCAGTTGCTAGTTACGTTACTTCTAGGATAGGTGTCCTTGGACAGGTGTCTAATGTCTCTGTTTTCTAAAACAAACACAATAGCACTTTTCATGTTTTAGAATTGTGAGAGTCAAATATTTTCAGAAACCTAAAAATTATAGAACAATGCATGGTATAACATAAGCACTGAAGAAGTGCTATTATTATCAGTTTATCTCAGGGGGGAAAAATTCATTGTCAAGGACTATAGGGCATTTCTACAAACAAGAACTGAGGTTGAAAAGTATGTTCCTTTTTTATTATTGTAAAATAGACATATTACAACATTTTGAAATGGAGGCTTTATTTGTAAATGTCCTGTGACAGTTTGCATACATTACTAATAATATACAACAATTGATTACTCAGGAGCATATACTGTGCTGATTGTATTGCTATAAATAGGCTTGTCCTCCTAGGTATGTGCATTCAAGTTCCCACAGCACGAGCTATCATAATCAATGATGATAACTGGACAATGACGCTATTGTGTCTTATAGCTATCATATGATATACATATGCAATTCTTCATAATAGTAACACGATTTTTAATTTGCATGATAATTTTCTGCTGTAATTATGCATAGTTCTATCTAACTAAAGCAGTGACCCTGGGCCATATAATTGTTGGTGTTCCAATCGCACTGTACCTCGTAGGAAGTCAGAGCTTAAGGAAAGTCACTGAGAAGTGGGTACAAAGTGGTGCTGCTGAGGCCCAGCACTAGAGAAAGCGAAGGGACACGCAGGACAGACAGAAGGCTACGCTGGGGAGGAAGAACTAAGAAATGGCTCTACCAGTGCTTCTAACTGGGCTTTCATTTTCTTCTTGGACTTTTGTGACATCTCTTCTTCACTTCCTTTCATATAAAGGCTGCTCTATTTTTTGCCAAGCATCTATCATAAAAGATGTTCCAGAAAGATACTTTAAGCCACTTAACTCTAGATGCCTGGCTGGATTTTATGCATAATAAGCATTTACGTGTTTGGAAAT
>NW_022111369.1:26807773-26810096 GCF_000313985.2 Echinops telfairi | reverse complement strand
ATCTGCATGGTGGTGCAGGGAAAGTACTATGGACTGCTAAAAGGATAAATGTCTTGGAAGAAGTATGGCCAGAGCGCACCGTAGAGACCAAATGGATGGCATGATTTTGCCTTATCTACTGTGGAGTTTTTGTCAGCAGACTATCCCTGGAGAAGAGCACCAGGCTTGGTCAAGCAGAGGGCAAGTGGAGAAGAAGGGTTTCCCCTGCACTGAGATAGTTGCTGCCGCCACGGGCTCCTGCGTGACTGTGAGGGTGGGGTGTGGCTGGGCGGGGTCTTCTTCTGTTGTGCAGAGTTGATATGTGTCAGAACTGGAGGGTACCTAATACCAACAATACTTTTATTTTCCGACTTTAGAAAAATGTATCCAGAAGTGCATTGTTTCTATTTTAATGCTTTATAGGGGAAAACGTTAAGAGGATTATTGAAAATGTGACACCAGAGAATTCCTACAGTTATCTTACTGGCTGTCAGGACACTTCTTAAAGAACGTTGCTTACCTGTGATGTGTGCCCACTGCCAAAGACCGCGAGGGGTGGCATCTCAACCGAACTCCGTTAATTTGAAAAAAAACAAAATGAACAACTTGAGAAAACTTCAAAGACATTGTGTACAATCTGAAGATTGAAAAGGCAGAGAGATATTTTAAATCTATGGTACAGTTAGCTGCTGAATGCTTAATCATTGGGCTACCAGGGCACCTATAATATAATTTATTTTGTTTTGTTTTATTATCTTGCCTTTTGATAGAGAGAATGCAATTTCTATTAAAGCAGAGATTCTTTTTCTGCTTTTTTCTCTGCTTTAGCCTGAGATTCGTAGAAGAATGACTGACACAATAGGCCAGGTTGTCTAGAAAAACCATCCAGTGACACTTACGTATGTGTAAGAAATAGCTTTATATCAAAAAGTAATTATAGATCAAGGAACCATCCAGCCCAGTCCAACTCAAGTCCATGAATCTGATGGGAATCCATAAGTCCCCCTTCAGATTCTCGCAGTCACAAGCAATCCTGCAGGGTGCTGGGAGTCACACAGGCTTGCGGATCCAAGGGCAGAGGATCATCTGCAGGGTTTTGGCGGGTCTGAGAGTAGTTTGCTGGCGTGAAGGTAAGAACAGAGTGAGGGGGGAGGTTCTCAGGACCCTCCTTAGGAGAAGGACACTCCCCAAGGAGGCACCATCAGGCTGTGACCTGAGAGACAGGATAAACTCCACCTGCACACTTTTATTTATCAAATTGACATGAAATTATGTAACTACTTTAGCTGTCAATACATTTTGCTGTTTTTTTCTGCAGTTGCCCGATTTAGAATCATTCTTCAAGTGCCAGGCCAAAACTTCTTCTCAGACTTCTGTCTGTTTGCCCTTTCACCACCGTTCGCTGGCTGACTGATCAAGAGGTATCTTTGTTCAGGTTCCCTGTTCCAAGTGCCCTGAGAGTTATATAGATGCAGAATGATTTCTTTTTATTCAACAATTTTCTTGCAGTTTTCTTTTCTACCATACACTGACCTGAATTGAAAATGCAGTATGTCATGGTAACCCATATATTTGTTACAGCTAGGGATTCAGTTTCCTGGAAAATAATTGAAAAACATCGATTTCTACACATAATTTGAATAGGTCAGGTATATTTATTTAATTTTTCTGTAGCTAAGAAAGGCTTTATTTCTGGGGCTTAAAGGCAATGATATATATGATCAGAAAGGGCATATATATGTGTATGTATACACATGTTTATGAAGGTGATGATAGATTTACATAGGAAAAGATATGTGTATAGACACATACATATACATATGTCTTTTCAAGCAGCTTCACAAGAAGCCTGCTTTATCCCCTTAGTTCACTAGAGTGCAGTAGTTCATGTTTAAATGCCTTGTAATTGAATCCTTTTTGTAAACCAGCTGACATGCAATGACTTGTGAAAATGAGGGAGTTTTCACAGCTTCGAATGAATCACCTGTTCTAATAAAGCCAAGCAAAGCATAGTGTTCATTTCTATCTGTAACTCAACTTTTCAGTACAGTTGATTTCTCCTGCTTAGTCAATGTGCCTTCTTGAAGGATAGTAGCAAAGATCAGTCAACACTAAAATCAAGGTCAACTTTCCACTATGAATACATTGGAAAACAAACATTGAATTGCACTGGCATGATTTTTCAAAATCTGATAGACTAAAAACACACAAACAAAAACCAACAACACAAGTGAATTCTGTATAAAAAATAAAGTAAGCTTGGGGATTGTGTTTCTTTACCTGTGTCCTATTCCAGAATGATAGCTCCAATGGAAATCTCTTTCTTTGTTATTTTATAGGTCAG
>NW_022111369.1:26792649-26807282 GCF_000313985.2 Echinops telfairi | reverse complement strand
CATTGAATTGCACTGGCATGATTTTTCAAACACACAAACAAAAACCAACAACACAAGTGAATTCTGTATAAAAATATAAAGTAAGCTTGGGGATTGTGTTTCTTTACCTGTGTCCTATTCCAGAATGATAGCTCCAATGGAAATCTCTTTCTTTGTTATTTTATAGGTCAGGCCCTGAAAAGTTAATGAATTTGATCTGGGACACCTAGCTAGCTAATAGCAGAGGCTGGACTTGAAATTGGATAATACATGTTTCCACTCCAAGCAGTGCTTTTCCCAGTAGATCCGCAAAGGAAAGCTGTGGCAATACCAGCTGAGCACTGTGTGGTCATTTTTATTAGGATTTCTGTTTTGGTGAATTATGCTATTGTTAATGTTAATGATGAAGAAGAGAGAATCTGTCATTTGGAATCATTTGAGAATTTATCTCTTGAGTGGACAACACTTATTCCTATGGCCTGCTTTGGATGAAAGCAAGTCCTCTCAGCAGGTCAGGCTCTGCCGCTTGGGAAACAGAAATTGCACCGAAGGGACTGATTACATCTGGACCCAAGCGATCAAGGGCTTCTTTAAAAGCAAGTCTATTCCCTCACAGTAGTGTGCCTTATTATTTGTAGTTGCACTATTTGAAATTGAGCAATTTAACTGATTTTCTTTATTGTTCTTGAAATACTCTTCTTAATGCTCCATTCGTATTGAGAAATAGATCCATTTTGTCTTGGGGCTGCAACTTGATTTTGTTTGCTTGTTTATATTTTTAAGGTAATTATGGTCACTGTCACATGAGCAGTATGGGATTTATTTAGTTGCCTGAACATGGCATTTCCACTCCCAGAGCACACAGAGCCTGGAAGGGGAATCCCAGGCTCCAAGTCCCTCTCACCTCCCCGTCCTCCATCTCAACTGGCCCAGCTCTTCCTTAGATAAGCAAGGATTTCCAGTGGTGTAGTGTTGTCCTGGGCATGTGATCTTTGTAATTATACTCTATTTTGTGGCATTGTGTGATTATCCTCCATTTTATCCATGTTAATTCCTAATGTCTATGTTGATGAGGCAGGGTTAGTGTGAGGTTTACCTTGACTCCAACCCCACTCACACTCCAATCTCACACACGCTGCTGTAAGGGGAGCTATCATGGTAGCACGACCTGGACCCAGTATTCATATGGATGCTCAATAGAGGGTTTCCCTTGCCCTACATCAAGTTTTTCTACATGTGACCTCCAGTTCTTTAAACTTGAGCTGGCAGCCTGTTGAATGACCTATTAATTCTCAAATTCATGAGCATTGGCAGCCTTTTGAACCAGGCATGTGATCTGTCAATTTTGGGATTCGTTACAACCTAATAAATTAACAGTCTGTCACCTGACCTTCTGATTAAGGGTTTGTCAGTTCCTACATCCATGTGGGTCAAAGGAAGAATCAGCTACCTTGAGACATTTATTATAAACTGTACACACTCGAGTATAAACTGACCCAAACACCAGCCAAGGCATCTAATTTCACCACAAAAACTGCATTATAAATGTGCTAAAAAACTCGGCTTATACACGGCTATATATGGTATGTGTATCTTAAGGCTCATTGAGTTGCTTCCACCTCAGCAACCCGATTCCTGTACAACTGCATTGGCCTATGCCATCCACACCATCATTCGGATGTTTAAGGCCATGGCTGCAGCCGCTATGTCAGTTCATCTTGGGGAGGTAGTTTGTTTGTTTTCCTCTCTGCCTCTACTTCACGAAGCATGTTCTCCCTCGCTAGGAAATGATTTTTCCTGGTAACATGTTCACATGATTTGAGTCAACATCTCATATTTGCATTGAAAGAACATCGAGTTTTACTTCTCCGCACAAAAGTTTGTTTGTTCTTCTGACACCCGTCCAATAGTCTTTGCCAGTACAAGTGTTCAATGAAGTCATTCTTACTGGGCTTCCTTATTCATTGTCCAGCTTCTGTAAAAAGATGAGGTGATTTAAAATGCTATGACTTTCACGTTAATCCTCGAGGTGACACCTGGGCTCTTTAACATTTTTTTCCCAAAGTTTTATTTGGCACATACTTTATATATCACATAATTCAGTGGTTCAATCATTCAGTCGTATCGAGGAGAATTGTACAATCATTTCCAGATCAATTTTAGAGCAGTCCACCCCTCCACTCCTCATGGTAACTTCCCCTTTAAAAATGAGCTATGCAATCACAATCCATTCTGATGCACTGCCCCCTCCAGCTTTCAGTATTTAATCCTGAAATCCCCAGGGCTCTTTAACATTTAAAAAAGCCTTTGTAATAGATTTGGTCAGTGCAATTATCATTAGTTTTCCTGAAGGCTTCTTCAATGGGCATTGATTGTGGATCCCAATAACATGAACTCCTCTGTACATTTAATCTTTTCTCCCTTTATCATGATTTTTAATTTTCCAGTTGTTAGGAATTTTATTTTCTTTACTTTGTTGTAATCCACACTGAAGGTTGAATCTATTCTTTATCAATAAGTGCTGCATGTCCTTTTCCCATTCAGCAAGCAGGATTGTGTCATCTGCATATCATAGGTTGTAAATGAGCCTTCCTCCAATCGTGATGTGTGTGCTTCTTCATATAGTTATGCTCCTCAGAGTTTCGTTTAGCATGCAGACAATAAATATGGTGAAAATGCAATTCTATTGTATACCTTTCTTTATTTTAACCACAACGTATTCTCTTGATCAGTTCAAATGACTGCCTCGTCGTCTATGTAAAACTAAAGCATGAGCACAATGAAGTATTCTAAACCCTCATGCTTCACAATGTTATCCGTAGCTTGCTATGATCCACACAGTTGAATGCTTCTACATAGGCAGTATAACACAGGGAAACATCTTTTCCGGTATTCTTTGCTTGCAGCAACTATTCATCTCATTAAGAGCAATGATATCTGAATTCTATGTCCTCTCCAGGCTATTAATAACCTTGAGGAGAATGGGAATCCCAGAACCCTACATTATGCTCACACGGAAATTGTACATGAATCAAGAGGCAGTTGAGTGAACAGAAGCAGGAAATACTGCATGGTTTAAAATTAGGAACGATGTGTGTCAGGCTGATGGCCTCTCACCATATTTATCCTTATGTGAAGAAAGCACCAGAGAAGCTGGATTATATGAAAAAGAGTGTGGCATTAGAATTGGAGGAAGACTTGTTAAAAGTCTGCAGTGTACAGATGACAAAACCTTGCTTGCTGAAAGTGAGGAGGACTTGAAGCACAACTCAATGTAAACAGGACCAAAATCCTCACTGGTCGCATCATAATAAATGGTCAAAAGATTGACTTCGTCAAAGATTTCCTATTGTTTGGGTTCACAATCAATGTCCATGGAGGCAGCTGTCCAGAGATCAAATGAAGCATTGCATCATTAGAGTGTTGAAAAGCAATGATGTTATTTTGAGAAATTAGGTTCACCTGACCCAAGACATGCTATTTTCAAGCATGCCATATGCATATGGAAATTGGAAATTAAATATGGAAAACCAAAAAAGAATAAATGCATTTGAATTATGATGCTACCAAAGAATATTGAAAGTACCATAGACTACCAAAAGAATAAACCTGTCTTGGAAGAGGTGCAGCCAGCATACTCCTTAAAAGCAAGGGTGGCAAGATTTCATCTCTCATACTTTGGACATGTTACCCAGAGAGACCAGTCCCTGCTGAAGGACACCATGGTTGGTAAAGCAGAGGGGCAGTGAAAAAGAGGAAGACCTATGACAAGATGAATTGATACAGTGGCTGAATTGATGGGCTCAAACATAAGAGCAGTTGTGAGGATGGCACAGGACCGCAGTGTTTTCTTCTGTTGTCTATAGGACCGCTATGAGTTGGAACCAATTCAATGGCACCTAAATAAAACAGCAGCCTATCCTCTCTGGAATATGGCATCCATTTATGGCAGTTCCCATCTATAGTATGTGAAAGCGAATTTTGAATTATATTTGTAGACATCCTAATTGTATATGATTATTGATAAAATAGTTTGATAATTATCTTATGAAGCCCTTTTACATTGGAATGGACATAAAACTGGATATCTTTTAGTTGATTAAACAGGTAGCTATCTTCCATATTTCTTAGTGTGGAAAGTAAGCACCAACATAGCTACATGTTTAAACATTATAATTAATTAATATTATTTATATTCCTGAAGCCTAATTTTCCTCTTTGTTTTTAATGCTGCTTGCATATCCTCCTTTCATAACACTGCTCTTGGTTGTTACATACTACATCCTGGGGTGGCTGAATTGGCTCTGTTTATACATTTCTTCTTCTTTGAAAACTACCTGCATCATTCAAAATTTTATCCAAAGTACCTTTCAATATTGCAATTCAAAATTTTAATGTCTCCTTCAGTTATTACAGCTTGAGGAATGCTAATCTTCCATTTTGTTTTTTTTTAACTCCAAGACTTTGTACATTTTGTCTTCTAGTTCTATTTTGTACATTGATTTTTATGGATCTATTTTTTTGAAAATCATTTTATTGGGAACTCTTACAGATATTATAACAATCCATACTTTAATTAGATCCAGCATAATTGTACAATTGCTGCCACCATCAGTTTCAAAACATTTTCTTTCTACTTGAACTCTTTGATATCAGTTCCCCTTTATCCCCCACCTCCAGGAACTCTTATTATTTATTCTATTATATTATTTTGCTTCATCTTACACCAACCAATGTATCTGTTCACCTATAATTCTGTTATCCTTTTTCCATTGAGTGGGGTTACACTGTCATCCTTGCTATCAATCCCCCCTCTCTTCCTGTACCCTCAGGAAATCGTTACTCCCATTACTCTTTCTGAAGGGTTTATCTATCTTGGATTTCATCCATCTAATGATCTTAATTATAAAAATGAAAATATGGAGGTTTAACAAGATTAATGAGGTAAAACTGAGACTGTAATAGTAAGGGAATTAAATTTTAAAGCAGTGGGTCTCAACCTTCCTAATACCACGAGACTTCAGTACAGTCCCTCATGTTGTGGCGACCCCCTCAACCATAAAATTATTTTCGTTGCTACTTCATAACTGTAATTTTGCTACTGTTATGAATTTGGCAACCCCTGTAAAAGGGTTGTTTGACCCCCAAAGGAGTTGCAACCCACAGGTTGAGAACTGCTGATCTAAAGGATAGTTATGTGTTTCATCAGTACTATACTGAAACTTGGATATATCATCCCTTCCATATGGCCCTTCTGTAAAGGACTGCCTAATTATTTTGCAAGTGGGTGTTGGGTCTTCACTTTGTTTATGCTCCTTCATGTCAATCTGATATCTTGTTTTTTAACTTCTTATTCCTATTCCCATCGACACCTCATGGTCACACATGCTGGTGTGCTTCTTCCATATGGGCTCTGATGCTTCTTTGCTAGATGTCTGCTTGTTTATCTTCAAGCCTTTAAGACTTCTGATACTATATCTTTAAATAACCAGACACCAGCAGTTTTCTTCACCACATTTACTTAAGCACCCATTTTGTTTTCAGCAATCATGTCGGGAGGGTGAGTATCATACAGTGCCACATTATGAGGTGAGATTGAAGATGAGGCCCAAAGTCCATCTGCTTCCCTGTTGTGTTCACATATTGGAGTCTTCTATTCAGGTTTTTGTCATAATTTCTTCCAACCACTTTAGTGTCTGTACATTCTAGACCAACTTTCAGAATGTTCTGTAGTTTCAATTTTGACCTTTTCTTCTGTTATTGTCCTTTGAATGATCTTTTAATTCCTTTATGTTTTATGTTGTTGATGTCATCTTACATTTTTGATCATTAGTTTTCAGTGCATCAAATCTATTCTGGAGAGTGTCTCTAAAAGATGTGATGTACTCATGGTCATATTTTGGCTGTTAATGACTTGTTTTTATTAAAATCAACTTCAAATTAAACTTCTATCTGAACAATTAATTATCTGTTCTACAGTTTCTGCTGGTCTTATTCTACAAGACAATACTGACCTTCTCTACTATTGCTTTCCACAGATATAATCTATTTATTCCTGTGTATTTAATCTGGCAAAGTCCAGAGTGGCTCTTTATTTATTTGTGTTGTTGGAAAAAGGTGGTAAGATTTTGCTCATTAAACTAAAATCTTGTCTCAGAATACATTTCTTCTGGTTTCTGGATTGCTGAGATCTGATTTCCACTAGCTAGTGTGGATTACGTGTACTCCAGTGACCAAATTCTCCATCATTATGGATTGTGGCTCCAATAAAAATATGCAGAAAAATTAGCACATTTTCATAGACAACATCAAAATTTAACAATATGTCGGAGATAGTCTTAAACACTAATTTAAAGAAATATCCTCCTTGCACAAGTGGAGCAACTCAGAGAGGCATGCCTAAGATAACTCAATTATTTTTTATAAATGATAACTTGTGACTTTGTCCATATACTTTTTATGTTGTGTTTTTCTGTTCTAATGCCCAAATTCGGTTTTTTTTTATTCTGGTATTTATTTAATGCATTTACTTTGACATCATGTGGAGAGTGTCATTATGGAGGGTTTATTTCATGTTATTTTGACATTTGTCAGTATATTAAAATGAGTTAATTGCTTACTGTGCTCAGCAAAGAATTTAGTAGAGAATTCACAAATGGTGTCTGTATACAAGCACTCATGAGTTTTGAAAACAAGTTGGAACTTTTAAATCACACATTTTAGTTAAAGTAAAAATGTTCCAGTTTAAAGAAAAATATTACATTGAGTAATATACTCATTGACAGAAAAATAAAAATCATAAAACTTATTGACAATGATATCAATCACTGATGCATTTTACTATGAATATTGAGAAAATAAAACACTAACATGGTTTGACTGACTACACAGGGTATTAGCCTCACACAGAGAACGTGTGGGTGTAAGAATCTAGAGCTCATACCGGGTCACAATCAAATAACCAAGTACCTGACATTTTTCTTAGGGTTTCCCTGCACCCCTGAACTATTTGGGTTTTGTAAAATGTCACCTAACTAGTGGACCGAGGGCTGAATGACTGAGAACTGTCCTTTGTCCAGAGGGAGTTTGTCTTATTTCTACTGAAGTGCCAAATGGGTTAGTGATACCTCCTTCTCTCTTTCTCTCTTCTTGTACATAATTTTTGTGAAAATGTTCATCAATAAATGGTTATGGCTCCCCTAGGGGTTGCATCAGGGATTTAGTCATGAAGGAGAAAAAGTATCATTGTTTTTCTCCCAGGGAAGTTTTATTTGGAAAGTCCCTGCCTTTTGACAGGGACTTGTGAATTGTCCAGACATGGGCCAGATGCAATCAGTAGTAGAAGGAACAACTGAGGCAGCATGGATTTTCAGTGGACACATCATGACCTTGAAAAAAATATCTCAATATTTTCTTTGCAAGGAGGAAAACAGCTATCAGGTAGGGAATAATTAGATGAAGAAAAATATATATATCAAATAAGCATGAGCCGTTAGTCAAGGTTAATATCGCTGAATTGTGTCAGTAGGAGGAGCACACCTTAGCAGTACAATTCTAGTGAAATAAAGTCTATTCTTTTGTCTCATCCATTCCAACTCCTGGAACTGCACAAAGTGTCCAGACATGACTGCCTGCCAGTGAACCAATTCGCTTATCTTCATTGTCATACAACTTAAATTCCAGTAATAATAATACATAATAGCAATCTATATAGGTTTTTACAACAAAGAACAACAGCTTCAAAATGTAATCTATATGTATTCTTCCTTATAGAACCATTATTTACTTTGGAAAATGAAATATTTGTGCATTGATTTAAGTTTTATATATTAACTATAAAGCAATGATTTTTGAACTTCAAGATTTTTCAGTGGTTAGTTTTAAAGCGTTGTTAAATTTGATATCATTGAATTTTAGATTAAAGAATTCCTGGACATAAAAAATGTGATAAATATGTACAATTTAAATAGCTTATATAAACCTTTATATAAAAGAACTAGATAATTAATATTAGCATTTACAAAGAGAAATGTGAATTGAACTCTGTCATTATAACCACAGAAATATTTTACAAACCACTTTAATTTTGACTTTTAGTAAAATTTATCTGAAAGATTTACCTGTACAAATTAAACACAAAAGCTGATTTAAATATAAGTGCAATGGAGGGACCCTATCAAACATAGTAAAACTATTTTGATCATTTTTGTAAGCATGCAGCAAATTAATTTTAGTTTGTATTTTAATAGTTCAGCATGTTCATTTGTCTTTAATTTACAAAGTGTGATTTTGATTTCATAACACATACAGCTCAAGTTTATCTTTCAGAAAGAAGGGTAATGATCTATGAATATCAATACATTTTTTAAAGTACTTTAAATTTATTGATCTCATTTCCATAAATTTTGCTAACTAATGTAATTAGTCTTAACATAAAAATTATATCATCTCAATTATATGCATTTCGAGTCTACTTTTCTCATGCCGTCTATTAACTTTTCTTGTCTACTTGCACAACTAAAATTCACAGTGCACTGTTAAATAGAATGAGTGAGCAAGGGGCCATATTTATCCCTCTGGTGCCCTGGAGTTGGTTCTTTCCAGTTGTGAGGAATTTGATCTCCATATTGTGTTGTGATCCATACTGAAGGCTGCAATGCTTGATCTTCATCAGCAAGTGTTTTAAGTCCTCCTCACTTTCAGCGAGCAAAGTGGTGTTATCTGCGTATCACAGGTGTTTTTTTTTTTTCAAGCTTACAGTTTTATTCAGGTAGCACTTAAAATACTTTATCCTTTTAAGGTTACATTTTCCACAGTAAGCATCAAATACCAAGTACACTCTTCCCCAACACTCTGCTCTAATTCCCCACCAAGAAATAAAACACTTTCCTGTAACAGTTATTTAAAATCCATAAAGATCCACTTGATTCTGTCCTCCAAAGCCATGGCACTGTGTCGTGGTACAAAAAATGCCTGGATTTCAACATTGTTACATTAAAATCACTGGCATTTTAAAATCCCACCCAAACTTTTAGCAATGTTCTCATTTCTATGACAACAACAACAACAACAACAACAAAAATCAATATGGACAACATTACTATGCTATAAAGGAGAGAAAAAGTTACTTAAGAGGAACATGCATGAAAGTTAAGGAAATACAGGATACAATTCAGTACTTCAAAATAAGAGGCTAAGCAGCAATATTATCATGCAAATGAAAAAGTACAGGAAACCAGGGAAAATCTTGCTAAAACGAAATCTCCCCCCTGCCCCCCAAAAGGGTCCAATGTTTGCCATCTGAAATATTTAACCCAACCTAATTAATTGCTAAGTATCTAATTAGGTGCATATGATTGCACATGTATACATGTAAGCATACAAGTTTAATGTAGCACGCATTTCCCCCCACCGTGACCTTAAATTATATGAGTAAGAGATGGTACTGAAAAGCAAACTTTTGCAGAACCCTATGTACATGCTAGAAAGAACAATTGTGAGCCTAAAAAAAAGATAGGATTTAGCAAAATTTCAAAATATGTGAAAGAGATTTTGGACTATTTGGATATGATTAAAATTAAATAAATATAAGGAGTGGTTCTACATCACAACAGATTCACTGCTAGCCTACCATGTATACATCCAGGTTGCTTTGAAGAATTCAGCCTGTTCTGGCTAGCCTAAGAAAAGGTACCCTGACATTCATGATTCAATGTGCAAAGCATAGTACCTTTAATGCATCCTATACATCGTGGTATTTTAATTTCAAATCTTTATTGGCATTGGGGGTGGTGGTGGTGGTGTGGGTTAAAAATCATCTCCTAGTTACATATTTAGTATCAGCTTGTATCGTATATCTAAAGCTATCAATATTTTGGTAGTGGTTGAATAGCTGAAGAGAAATACTAAGACACTTGGCCAAAGTGAATTAGATTCTTAACCCGCACTAATGGGTTTGGTGCTGGGGAATAGCAAAGTAAGAAAGTCTAATGCATGTTCCAAAATGGTTGTCATTGGTAACCATTAGCATCACCTCACCTCTGGCCTCCCTAATCTGACTACATAGTGACCAAGTGTCCATAGCCCTGTCACAAACAGGTGTCATCTTGGTAGAGCACCCAACAAGATGTCATCTACCTAGCAAGTGTGTAAAACCAGAACACACACAACACAGGCCTATGCTCCACTGTGGCATGCGTGAGCCCTGGTGAACAGCGTGCGTGTCTGGTTAGTCCAGGGTAGTGTTTCCCTTTGGTCGACTTCTTCTTCTGCTGCTAGTCTCTCTGCTTCTGCTTCTTCCTCTTGCCACCTTCTTTACATCCTGTTGAAAAACGGAGGGATCCCAGCTGCTGGTGAACTGAGGTCTATCTTGCTCATCATCATCATTTTCACAAATATAGTGAGATCCATGCTTGGGTAAACCAGCAGGTCTGTGGGACTTCAGGAAGCCCATTGAAGGTAGAGAAAAAGGATCCCGCGCCTCGCGCGAGGGCCTCTGCGATTCCCAAAAAATTCTCAAATGGGTCTTCAAAATAGTCAAATGGGTCCCTTCCACCAAAAAATTCCATGAAGACATCATCTGGATTACGGAATGTGAAACCAAACTCAAATGGACTGTCAACATGACTTCCACCTCCACCTCCACCATTTAATCCTTCTTTGCCATATTTGTCACAGATGTCCCGTTTTTTTAGCGTCTGATAACACCTCATATGCCTCAGCTACTGGTTTGAATTTCCTCTCTGCTTCCTCCTTATTCTACGAATTTTTAGCAGGATGCCACTTCAGTGCCAATTTACGATATGCTTTTTTAATATCCTCGGGTGAAGCACGTCTCTGCACACCTAGAACTTCATAGTAATCCACCATATTTTAACAGATTGTTGGAACAAGTCCCAAGGAGGTTGGCAGTCAGTGGCAGGGAGGAGGAGAAGCTGAGCAGTGGGGCCCGCAGTCTCCTCTCAGGTCCGGCACGGCTGCTGCTGGTGGAGGTGGTGGCGGCGATTCCTCGCGCTTTCCTTTCTCTCCCTTTCTCCCTCACGGGTTTTTAAAAAACCTTTCTCCAATCCTGATACTACATTCTTCTCCACATAATCCAGTTTCTCTGAATATTATCTCTGCACACAGATTGAATAAATATGCTGAGAGGAATAATCCTGACATACACTTTTCCAGATTTTAAACTCTTCCTTAATCTGTTTGTACAATTTGCCTTTTGATTCATGTGTATGTTCCACAGGAGCACAAAGAAGACTTCTTGAGTTTCCCTTCTTCTCAACGCTATCCGCAGTTTGTATGGTCCACACAGATGAATGTTTTCGCATAGCCAGTGAAACACAAATAAACAATTTTAGGATTCTCTGCTTTCAGCCAAGACCCATCTTACATCACTAATAACATGCCTTGTTCCATGTGATCTTCTGAACCTCTGGCAACTCCTTGTTAATATATTGCTGCAATTGTTGGTTGATCTTGAGCAAAATTGTACTTGATATCAATAATATTTTTATATAACTTGTGCAATTGTTGGGCTCCCTTTCTTTGAAAGGGGGGGGGGGTATGGATCACTTCAAGTCAGTTTCCAAGTAGTTGTCTTCTAAATTTCTTGGTCTAGAAAAGTGAATGTCTCTGTTTCATCACCTTGTGGAATCATGTCAGTTGGTGCCCATCACTCTCTGAGTCTTGCTGTTGGCTAATGCTTTCACAGCAGCTTGGTCCTTGCTTCACTACCGCTGCTTCTTGCTCATATGCTACCTCTTGAAATGGTTGAATGTTGACCAGTTCTTTTTGATGCGGTAACTTTTACTATTTCCATCTATGTACCATATATTTCCATCATTCCATAATATATAGTGTATATTATTTCCATCTTTGGCTTTTCTGTATAATTCACTATTTTGCCCCTAGAACCTCTCAATATTGAAACTCGAGGTTTGAATATTTTTTTTATTTCTTTCAGTTTAAGATACGTTGAGTATGTTCTTCTTTCTGGGTTTCCTAATTCAAATTATTATAATAATTTACTTTATCATCTCAAGCTGTCCTTTGAAAATGCATATTCAACTCATACTTCGCTATTTTTCCATTTCCCTTAGCTACTCTAAGATTAAGAATAAATTTCAGAATTTGTTCTGACATCTGTTTTGATCTTTGATTTCTTTCCTGTCTTTTTAATGACATTTTGCTTTCCTCATTTGTGACATTCCTAATGTCAGCCCACAGCTCACAAGGCATTCTGTTATTAATGTCTCATGCATCAAATCTGCTTGTGATACGTTCTCACAACGAGAAATCTCCTCGGGGTTGAACTTTTGCTCTTAATGACTGCGTTTTACTTTCCTTAAGGTAGTCTCCAGCTTCGTCTCTCTCAAGCAGACAACCCTTTTCTACTACTGTTCCTTCCACTTTGTTCCTGGTTTTTCATTCCAATGGCCAAAAATTACCACTGCATCTTGATTGCATATTTGATCAATTTCAGATTGAAGACATTGGTAGAATTCTTCAATTTCTTCCTCACTAACTTTTATAGTTGGTGCAAAAAAAATTGAATAATTGTAGCATTTGGATTTCCTTGCGATCATGTAGAGATGATCCTATCACCGCCAGCATCGTTCCTCAAGCTAGCTCTTTAAGTATCATGTTGGACAATGCATGCAACACCATTCCTCTTTATTGTGTCATCCCCAGCATAGTTAGCAATATGATTTTCTGATTCCAACTGGTCATTTTCATTTCAGCTCACTAACACACAGAATACCAATCTTTATGCATGCCATTTAATTTTTGACAACTTCCAATTTTCCTAGATTCATACTTCATACATTCCAAGTACCAGTTATTAATTGATGTGGGAAGCGGTTTCTTCTCATTTTGAGCACATGGGGGTCCCAAAGGCTTTACTTCCATAGGCTTACGGCCCCTTGTGGTAGACTCAGTCTTCATGGGGGGCTCTAATTTGAGAAGGTGTCTCTTCTTCATTCAAAATGTCAGGGCTTTCCAAGCTGAGGGGTGCATCTTGCACTAACTGGAAAGTTCTGCTTCTACTCATGTTGCTTTTAGTAACTGCCAATATTTTGAAGCTATCAAAAATATATATAACAGAAGGAAGATCCTCTTTCTTCCCCCAGGGCTTAGTCAGGCAATAGAGGTCTTGCATTCCAGGTTAGGTGATGAATGGCTTGTGGAATTGTTTGATGGCAAAAGAGTGTAGCCTGGTTCATGCGTTCTATTAAGGTCAGGTCGTCACGCCATCCCGTTCCTGTTTACTAGGAGAGAATAGACACCAAAATGGAGCTATAGTTACACGTGTATAAAGTCATAACCATGATCTTTGCCATAAGGAAGTATGGTTAGCAAGGCCTTATTAATCGAATATCACTTAATAGGCACACTATTTACTGTGTCTATTTCTCCTGCTGCAAAATAATGAAGTATTAATGGAAGCTACATTTTAATATAATAAAACCATTTTAAAGTCCATGTAAAGACTTTAATAAAGCTTTATATCTTGGGGAGACCCTATGCTCCATTAAATGTTCCACGCGATTTATATAATTCTGTAATTTCTATAAAAGTTTATTAAATTCAGTGTTTCACATTTAAAATTCTGTTCCAAAACTGCTTGATAAGAACAAACAACTCTCATAGGAGATAGTTTCTTCTTTTTCTTATGTTAGATTTTTATGCTTATGAGCTTCTAAACATCCATTCTTGTCACAAAGGCAATCTTCACCAAACATCTGCAGAAACATTTGGAATGCTATTGTTATAAGAGGAATTGTCCAAGTGTGCATGTTTTTATACCCTACCATTATGGTGGGATTGGTCGTATTGAAAGAGAGAATTCTGAATACAGTGTAATACACTGTCTTAATCATCTGTTACTGTATATCAGATAAAATGACTTGTTTATCATGGAATTCTTCAGAATGGAGATGTGAGTTGTCTTCTGGAGTTGCAAGTATTATGTCACCTGAAAAATTATTCATTTGCAATCAGCTTATTCACTAAGAAAAGCACTGTAAACCCTTGTAAGGGCACTAGCTCTCTATAAAACACTCTTTCCTCGCCATATTTCAGGGAAAAACAAACAAACAAACAAAGCACTTTATCCATTGTGTCTATTTGCTATCCTTCCATCTAGGGGTAAAACCTGATGCCAGATTTTCAGTTTTAAGCTTATATGCACATTATGTTGTACCACGTGCTTCTTTGAATCATGGCTTTCAGTTCTGAAAGATGAAAAAGGTAAATTATGTCAATTGAGTGGTGTAACTTTATCATAGGAACTCAAATCACTGATATTCTGTCAATATAAATCAAATAAACCCTATTCAATGGATGATATTGAAACCATGTAAAACAATGATATTATATAGTAATTTTCAGAATAGAAGTAAAACAGTCTATCTTTGCATAATCTTATAGAAATGTAAATTATTAAATTTTCGATATATTAAAATTATTTAATATAGTAGGTACTAGAAATTAAAATCTGCGCTATTAAGGACATATAAATAACAAATGAACAAGGCAACCAAAAGTTTTTATATATTTTTTTCTATTTAATACTTTAAAGGGGTCTCATGCAGAAGTTTTGTGTAATGCATTACATCATTTGTATTTTTTTTATTATTATTGGGAGTTAATACATA
>NW_022111369.1:26781275-26790988 GCF_000313985.2 Echinops telfairi | reverse complement strand
ATCTTTTGATGGCCGGGCCCCATCAGCTTTCTTCACCACCTTTGATTATATTTTGTCTGCTTCTTTTCCTTTTTTTGAGTAGTATTTTTATTGGCATATCTTGCTCATTCCAAAATATCCCTTCCCTTCCCATACATTTCTGTTGTTCAATCCCACTGGGTGGGGCTATACAATAATCACTGCTAGCAACTCAACACTCCCCACCCTGATCCCTCCCCTCTCACTTCCCATCCCTTCAGGAACCCTTATTCCTGTCACTATCTCTATCAATTGCTCTCTATTGAGCAATTTTAAATGAACAAGTCTAACATGACCAGTAAGGTACATCGTGTATGGACCATAATAGTAAAGGGAGGAAATCTTGAAGAACTAAAGGATATGGTTCCTCAGTGCCACACCACACTCTGGATTTATCCTCCATTCTGTGAGACATTTCTAAGAGGGACTGTCCAGATGTCTTGCTAGTGGACTTTGGGTCTCCACTACATCCAGTCCCCTTCATACCAGTTTGGATGCTTTTTTGAACCGTTGAACTTTTTCAAAGTGTTTTTTGAACTTCTGATACCTTTTCCCGTCTACACCTCATGATCACACAGCCTGGTGTTCTTCTTCCATGTGGACTTTTTTGTTGCTTGTTTAACTCTAAGCCTTTAAGATCTCATATGCTATAGCTTTTGATAGAATGGAACCATCAGTTTATTTCACCGCATTTGCTTATGCACACATTTTGTCTTTAGCGGTCATGTCAAGGAGGTGGGTATCATACAGTGCCATATTATTAGAACAAACCATTCTTATACAGAGGTAATATTTAAGTAGAGACCCAAAGTCCATCTAAACAAGGCAAATTTAAATAATCTGGTAACTATAGGTGTTGAGCGGATACATTAAATAGATTCAGCATCAGTATTAAAGCAGATAGATCGAATAGTAATCTTTGATTATATAATATTTTCTTTACAGTAAATAAATTATTAATATGCTTTGGAAAATGGGTACAACCTAAACATTGTATTTAAAGATAGCTAAAAAGGGAAGTCAAATAACTTACAAATTTTAAAGTGCTAGACTAAAATTTCAAAACAATCTTTAATACAGAAATATTTACATTTATTGACTAATGATGTTTAATTATTCCATGAAAGCACTGAGAATAAAAATTGATGTCAAAATCCTGGGCTTCCTATGGTAAGCAATTATTCTATTTGGCACTACACTACTTTAATTTATTTCCTTTCCACTTTGGTTTGCCTTGTTCACACCTTTGAAAAGCTAGTCTTTGCTTTAGCATCACATTCATTTTAGTATGTGTCTGGATTTTGCCTTATATACTTATATTTTACATTGAGTATTTCTCCATTAAATATTCAATAAATATCTAATATGCAGTAAGTAGTGGTTCAGTGGATCAAGCACCAAGATGCTAACCACAATCAAACCTACCAGTTACTCTGCTGGAGAGAGATGGAGCTATTTTTTCCTGTAAAGATGTACAGTCCTGGAAACCAGTGAAATAGCTATACTTTGGCCAGTAGGGCCACTATGAGTCAGAATGGAGGAGATTTAATGGGTAAGGAGAAAATAAACCTGGTATTTGTTGTCATTCAAAATCAGTATTAAAACATGAAATTAAAAGAGAGCATATATATACCAAAAGCAACTGACAAATCACAGAAATAGAGAACACTATTTATTGATTAGAAAAGAACTACAACTCAATGGCTTATGTAGCTTACATGCATGTGCATTTAATGCATATATAATGTGTTGGTTGATTTACAAATCTCAGTGGGTAAACCTCCATGTGCATATGTATTTTCTTTGTGGGAATGTTTACTTTGGTGGGATAATTTCTGTGTCTCATTGTGTGTCTGCGTATGTTTACCTATGTGTACCCATATTTGATATATGAAGTCTACTCATGTCACGACAGTTGATGGGGATGTTGTATTTTTCTATGTAAGTAAAAATTAACAGGGGCTGGAATGGCAAAGAGTGTAAAATAAAAGAATTCAAAGTTTATTATATTTTTAATTTTGACATGATATTTTCTCACTGTGATAAATCTATTAAAAATAAAATGACATTTACATTATTCTGCATATAATTAATATCTGCCTTTGTAATATCACAGAACTGACAATAGGCATTTCTGGGTTGAAGCTTTTAGACAGAATTATGGGTACTTCACATGTTGCATTAAAGATGTGGACCCAATGAAGAAGTAATCCTTGATGTGAAGGAGAGAAAATTCTGGCAAAACTGGAAAGGAGTCACAGGGTGGAGTTGAGGTCTCAATATTCTGTGTGCTTATGCAGATTGCCACAAAGAGATGTTCCCCCTCCTGAACCAGAGTCAGCACTGGAAGATCCCAGCTTCCGACTTCCTCTTCCTATTCCCCAAATCCACCCCACAGGCACTCATTGTTAAAGCGGGAGATGACATCGAGAGATGACGAATAGAGAGAATGGAGTGAGGGGCACAGGGACCTACCAGGCCATCCTCATTGAACATCTTTCCCCTCACATGAAGCGGAGGGCTCGTTCAAACTATTGAGGTATAGGAGTGATTGTTCTTTCAAAGAGAGTGGACCGAAACGCTCCATCTCTCAGCATAGGAGCCATGTTCAAAAATATACATATAGTGTAATAATTTCGTTCAGAAGAATACTAGACTAGTCCCATTGAGGTAGAGATTGAAATTGTCTCAGATGTCCAACTTTTCCAAAGTAACATCCCTCTCCCTTTTTTCTTGATGTTCATCACCACCCCACTCCTTAATATAGTCTCCTTTTTTCCTGGATTCTGTGACTCACTGTAATGTCCTAATGACTTACAGAACTCACGAAAGTTTAAGGAAAAGGCTCATTTGTTTGTGGATTCTGGTAAGTCCCA
This sequence comes from Echinops telfairi, assembly GCF_000313985.2. NCBI lineage: Eukaryota > Metazoa > Chordata > Mammalia > Afrosoricida > Tenrecidae > Echinops > Echinops telfairi. The sequence goes on along the minus strand of NW_022111369.1, from coordinate 26,788,094 downwards.
AATGAATCTGTCTGGGATATCATTCTTATCCAGAGGATGGTGGAAGCTGGTGAAAACAGGCAAAGTGAGAGCCAAATGCAGGATCCAGAACCAGAAGCCAAAATGCTCCAAAGTCAAAGTAGGTCTTCTTGCTTCCACCAAGGTCCACTCGGGAAGCCAGGAAGAGGAGGTCACAAAAAAGAAGACGTGGTTGGAAGTGTGGCTTTTGTCTTTCTGCACGGCATTTGCCCCAGGAAATAAATGGAAGGTTACTTGATTGATACCTTTTTTTTAAAAGATTGGGTCAAACCTGGTATTAATGTGGAGACCCAGAATACTTCACTCCTTAAACCTGTAGCAGAGAACTCCTTCCAAAATGCGATTATAACACAGGTATAGCGACTAGACTTTACAAGAGTGATCATGACTAGAAGAGCCATGTTAAGTAATTAACTACATCTCAATAATTACCCAATAAAGTGAGAAAGACAGAAAAGAACAACTGCGAAATTGGCTTTATCTCTGTATATGAAATGTAAGTCAGGAAAAGGTTCCAGGTGACAAAGATGCAGCGTTGTGCTCATCAGGCTGAGTATGATTTTGGACAATGAAAGTAGTCATTCCTGTACCAAGATCATGAGGAAATTAAGACAAAAGGGTGTCTAAACTCTATGATTAGGAATTAGATGGACGTTTAAAATAGATAAGAAGGATTTCTTGTGTTTGTTGTTCATTGAAAAAAATGAAGAATCATATGAGTTGTGCATACATTTACATTTTAATACCATGTCATAAATGAAGAATCACGAAATCATTATCTAGACATATTTACTTCCATTTCTTCCCTCTCTCTCATTGTCTTTCTCTCTACCCCTTGTATTCATGGCTTTGGTTGCAAACTGCAAAGGGAAAAATCAGCAAAGCTGTAAGTTTGTATAATAGAGCTGAGAATAATGGAGAGTATGTATACAGAGCAATAAGAGGAAATCAGATTTGGAATTCAATTGGAACGATATTTATATCTCTACACAGTCATTAACTGTTGTTAAGGCAATCTCTATCTCATCAGGCTATATTTCAATACATACCGTCCAGTGTGTGCATGTGTTTTGATGTGCTTTGCATATACAATATTATGGACACTCTTTTGATTAATGCTTTGCCGTGATTCATACTGTTTATAGTTGCTTGTGGAAAACAAGGCTCCAGAAATTGATGAATGCTCATTGAAATGTTTTAATAAATTGATGCTTCACTGGAAGTGCTCTCTAGTCTATGCAAAGAAATTTGGAAGAATGCTACCTGAAAAACCGACTGGAAAAAAAAAAAACCGACTGGAAACCCTGTATATTTGCACTCATCCAAAAGGATGATGACTCAACACAGTGTGGAAATTAATAATACCATTAACACCACATGTGAGAAATGTTTTAAATGGCTGTAGCAACATATTAATATATTAACAGGGGATTCAACTGGATTGAGGAGAGGACATGGAAAGGAAGGATATCATAGATGATATCAGATGGATCTTGGCTGAAGGTAGAGAATATCAGAATGATGTTTTTTTGTGTGTTTTATAGGCCATGTAAATAATTTTACCGGGTACATTATGACAAAGTATGGCTAACATTGTGAACAATGGGAATTCCAAAACACTTAAGTCGGTTCATGCAAAGCATGATTATAGACCAAGATGCAGTCTTTCAAACACAACAAGGCGATAATGCATGTCAAAACCAGCAAAGATGTCTCAGGCTTCTGTCTTTAGATCATATTTACTCCTTCTGTATGCTCAGCAGAAAGTCCAAGAAGCTGCATTGTATAAAGAAATCAGCATCCGGAGAGAGGAATGCACCTTAGCAACCAGAGATACGCAGATACACACCCTTGCTTGCTGAAAGTTAAGAGGACTGAAAGCACTATGTGGTGAAAGCAAAGACTAACAGCTGTTTTTTTTTTTTCATAGATTATACCTTTACATAAAGAAAACAAAACTCCTCACCACTGGGAAAATAAACAACATCATGATAAGTGCAGGAAGATGAAAATCAATTTAATTATAATGGGATGTACATTCAATACTTAGGGAAGCAGAATCCAACAAATCAAAGGACACATTGCACGGTGCAATTCTTTTGAACCACACCTTTACACTGTGTTTAGGAGCAAAGATGTCACATTGAGGCCCAAGGTGCACCCGACCCAAACCTAGCACTTTTCACGGTTCCTTATATGTGTGGAAGCTGGACAATTAGTCGGGAAGACCAGAGAAGAGTAGATGCATTTGACAAAGAATGTTGCTAATACTGTGAACTGTAGATAAAAACAAATGATTCTATCTTGAGGGAAGTTCAGCCCCAACATGACCCAAAAGGCTGGATGGCAGGACCGCATGTCCCTTAGTGTTTTGAGTCTCCTGAATGCATCTTACATTTCTGGCATTAATCGGTGGCGTACTTCTGAAACTCCTATTGAATTATCTTCAACAAAAACTAACATGCATGTGGTATTAATTACACTGCTCATTACTCTCTGTATTGTATTGCCTCATCTTTCTGTGGCATGGACACATTCCACAGACCTATTATCCAGGTAGTTGTCTTCCAAAAGTCTTGGCATGGATGAGCATGGATGAGTGCATAGTTCTAGTGTTGAATGTATTCGTTGAAATATCTGAATTAATATTCCATGAATGTGTCACCATTGCCTTCAGTGAAATTTAAACTATTAATACTAATATTATCAGTTCTTGGTTATGTGCTACTTCTTGAAATGGTTGGCATGTTCACCAGTTACTGTTGCATTGTGTCCTTGTGTATTCTTTCCATATTCTGTTGAAGTTTCCTGCATCTTCCAATATTTTTCCTGTAGAATCTTTCAATATTATTACTCAAGTCCTGAATTTTGTCTTCATGCTTTTTAGTTTGAGGAATGCTGAATGTGCTCTACCCTTTTAATTTCATGACAGCATGTATTGAACTTTCTTTGAAGTACTTTACCTGGTCTTCCTGGATAAGATTTCAAATTTCCTATTTGAAATCTTTCATTCAACTCTTTTTATTTAATCATTTATTTCAATAACTTTGGCTGCTCTTATTTTTAAGAGCAAGTTTCAGAGTCTATTGTGAAAGTGATCCCCCCACTCTGTATTTTTAAAGGACTCTTTTTTTTAAACGTATGATTTCCTTGATTTCATTTGGTCATAGTATTGAATGGGCACATCTTTTCTATGAGTCAGAATCTATTTAATACATTTTTGAGCTTTGAGTATAATCTGAGGAACTCTTTTCCATATCCTAGACTGTTTAGTTGAATGTCTTAAGATTTTTACTTGCTAATTTTTTTCCAGAAATAGACTACTGGTTGTCTTTAGTCTGTCTTAGTCTGGAAATGTGGCTGAAAGCTGCCCACCATGAATGATCCAATGGTATTTGAAATACTATTGAGTGATACAGCTTCGGAATCACAAAACCACCTACTCCCCAACAGTACAAAGTGGCAGACGAGTAGTGAATAAATCCTGTAGAATTATACAATAAAGTCACTATCATTAACACTTAGTTTTTTTTAAGTTTTTAATTCACATAAAAATCTAAGTTTGATATTTGTTTGCTAAGTCTTTTCCTTTCATATATCACTATACATGTACACATAATGAATGCAAGAAACATCTTTGACAAATATCTTTTAATACAGTGATGACTCAATCCTTTCACTGTAGGAAATGCATAAAAGACTAGTTTTCAGACAAAATTACATTAACTAGTGAATGTTCTTTTCTCTGTGACTGATAGTGCCACGAGTATTTAAAAACATTTTTTTCACTGTGGCTGAATAAGAACTATTTATTTGAATTTACCGTAATTAAAAGTTATTGTATTTGACTTTGGATGAAACAAGACTTCTAAACTAATTTCTAATTGAAATATTTCTACACAAGTGTGATTAAAATTAATATATTTCCAAAAACTACAGAAGATTGGCCCTCACATTTTTTCTCAGAGAAATTATTAGGTAATGTAATAAATACAGTAAATCAGCAAAGAGACTGGATTGTATGAAGAAGAATGTGGCATCAAGATGCTAGAAGGCTCATTAACAACTTGTGATATGCACATGACACAAACTTTCTTGCTGAAAGTCAGGGAAGAATTGGAGTGCTTGCTGATGAAGATCAAGCATTGAAGCCTTTAGAAAGGATTACTATTCAATGTAAGGAGGACCAAAATCCCCACAGCAGGACCAAAAGGTAGCATCATGATTAAAGGAGAAAAGATTGACATCAAAGATTTTGTCTTGATTGGATCCACAATCAATGCTCATGGAAGCATCAATCAAGAGATTAAAAGATGTATTTCATTAGGTAAATCTGCACAAGATCTTTTCAGACTATTGAAGGGCAAGGGTGTTACTTTGAAGATTAAGATGTGTCTACTCCAAGCCATGGAATTCTCCATTTCATCATATGCATGTAAATTGCATGTGATGGACCAATCTTTTGTAGTTGGACATTGAATAAGGAAGACCATAAAAGAATTCATGCATTGAATTGTGGTGCTAGACAAGAATATTGAAAGTACCATGGACTGCTAAAAAGACAATCCAGTCTATACTGGAAAATGTAAAGCCAGAGTGCTCTTTAGAGGCAAGGATGGAAAGACATTGTCTTACATACATTGGGCATATTGAAACCGGTCCTGGGAGAAAGGCATCGTGTTTGGTAAAATAGGGGGACAGTGAAAAAGAGGAAATCCCTCGAGGCGATGGATTGACACGGGTCCCGCAACAATGAGCTCAGGCACAGGATGGGGCAGGGCCATGCTCCAGTTCAGTTATACTGTGCATAGAACTGGAACAATGTGGGAATGTGCTCTTTTGCCAAAAATGTAGATACATATACATATATACATAAAGACCAAAGTTTAGAGAGTCATTGTAATGACTTTTGCATAGAAGTTATTGAACACAAAATTATGTTGATGGCTGTGCTTATAACAGTTTTTCAAGATTAAAAAGTTTCACCAGCTGTGAATTATAGTAAAGTCAGGTCTATTTTCAGAAAAAGTCAGTTAGATTCCTGGTGCTATTGTGATTTCAGAAGTGGAAGGTAGTTAATATTTCTTCAAAAAAGTAGACATACAAACTTCTTTTTTGATTTAAATGATACTTTTTTGGACACATCTTACTCATTCCCATATAGCTCTTCCCTTCCCACACAGCTCTGTGGTGCAGTCCCATCGGCGGGGCTATCCAATCATCACTGCTGTCAACTCTCCTCTATCCCCTCCCTTTTTCTCCGCACTCTCACCTCCCATCCCCTCGGGGAACCCTTACTCCTGCAGGGTCTCTGAGGAGCCATCTTTCTTTACTCCCAGGTACCGAGCTATCTCAAATGTGCAAATGAACATAAGCAAGTCTAAGGTGACCAAGGTCATGTGACATAGGGACCATAATAGTAAGGGGAGGAAAACTCAAAGAACTCGAGGATAGTTAGGTGGTTTATCAGTGCCACATTGTACTCTCGATTTACCCTTCATTCCGTGAGTCTCATTTACAATTTTGTTCTTATTTAAATTATAAATTTCATAAACGGGAGATGTTCCTGGTAGTGGAGGTGAGGAAAAGCAATATTTTCAGTGTTGTTAGCCTCTAAAGATTTAAAATCCAGTCACATAAGCACCTAATCACACCTAATGCCCTCCTCTTTCCCTTCATAGAAAACCCTTGAGGAGAGTTCGGATCAGATTAAAGATTATTTAGCTCTCTTGGATTTGGTAGCTTGAAAATTGACCCCTTCCGGGGAGTGGATAATATTATCAGTTAGATGAGGTGTTTTTGTTTTGGTTTGCTTCAAAGTTCCTCCTGTTTCTGCACCTTCTTTATTTCCAGCACAGACTTCCCAAGCAGCTTTGCAGACTGTGCTATGACAGCAGTCAGTACCTAACGAAAGTCATTACACAAGCTACGTTGACAATGTGAGTTTGTATTGATGTTAACCTTTGCAGAATGTGAGACAAACCCTCTGTGTGATGCACAGACTAGCAGAGTGAAATGGAACATCATTCTATTTCAGATTCTTAGGCAATTCATAAAAGTTGAGAGAATATTATCCTTTAGTGTATGATTTGAGGAATTAAAAGAAATAACTCTCTAATTTCCGAAGAATCAAAGTCTAAGTATCATGGTGCAATTTTTAAAAAAAATAAGGAATTAGTTAGGTAATGAAATTGCATGGTAAATGAAATTACACAAAACAAGCCTACCTGAAATATAATTTATGTAAACTAAAAACACAGATTTTTAAATCTCTTAATATGTCTTAAAATAGTGTATAATATATAATTATAGTAAACAAATTAAACTACACTAAATATATATTTACACAAGATGACAGGCTTATAGGTAACAATTAGAAAAAGTTCTGCATATTAAGTAATTTAAAATTCACAGAGAGATTTACATAGACATTACAATAAAATTCACATAGAAATTCCCAATATTTAATTCACATAGAAATGGAATACATTAATATATTTCAGTGTCTCTCTGGTTAAATGTTAACAGATTTCCAAAAGTTATAAAAAAAAAAGAGAAAGAAAATCTATAATGGTTTTCTTTGATACCAACAAAAAGTACTGTAAAAAAGCCATATAAGTATATTAAACCCAAAAATATATATATATATATTGCTATTGCTTAACCCCTATAATCTCCATCTAGAGAGCTATATACTTTTATTTTTTAATTTTCTCATCATCTTTTTTTAAATCATTTTATTGGTGGCTCTTACAGCTCTCATCACAATCCATCCATCCATCCATCGTCAAGCATATTTGT
>NW_022111369.1:26775456-26780968 GCF_000313985.2 Echinops telfairi | reverse complement strand
TGGTCCTAAGGGCTTTATCTGTTCTGGATTCCCTGTGTTTCCAGCTCTTATCTGTGCCCGTGTACACATAAAGCTATATACATTCAAAGGTGGTGTTTTCATCTCTATAACTTCCTTGACAGTCCTGGTGGTATAGTAGATTCAGCCCTGAACTAGAAAGCAGCCCTGCTGTGTCCTACGTGGTCTCTATGAGCCCAAATCTGTTCAACAGCATTGGATCTATCTTAACCCTTTCCTGAAGAATTTTTCACTCTTTGATTTATACCATGTTGAAATGGTAGCTTTGGCAATCACAAGGACTTGAATCATGCTCATTTAAATTTACTTTGAGTTTACCAATCAAAGTAAGTCGGAAAAGCCATGGCTAGAGGTGTAGGGTGGATAGAGTTAATTTTTTTATCAATCATTTATTGAGAGATGTTACAGATTTTATAATTATCCATAATTTAGTTAGATTAAGCATAATTGTACATTTGCTGCCACCATCAGTTTAGAACATTTTCTTTCTCCGTGCACCTTTGATATCAGCACCCCTTTATCCCCTGACTCTCCCAGGAACCATTATCTTAGATTATAAATAGTTATTATTATTATTACCATAGCTTACACCATACACTGTATTCATTCCCCTTCAATTCTGTTATCTGTGCCTTGAGTGAGGTTATGCAGTTATCTTTGCTAATGGCTCCACCTCCCCCCCCCCATTCTTCATGTACCCCAGGGAATCATTGCTCCCATTACTATTTCAAAAGGCTTTATCCCCCTGTGCCTGGCCCACTGTTTGAACTGACCTGAGTGGCCTCAGGTTGTACTTCTCCTTTTGTGCTTGGCTGCCTTCACTCAGCCTAGCATCCTCCAACTGATAGAGTAAGTGTTCACAATCAAATTCTCGTATTGCTGTCGAATGGTGAGCAGCTGCATTGTGGCATTTGGGGTGGGGGTGGGGGATGTCAGCAGAATCCACAGAGTAATTTTTCTGTTTTGTTTTTAAACTTCTATGATCACCCTGTATCCTTTGAGACAATCGAACAACCTCATTGGAATCTCAAATAAAAGATTCATGGTCTTCTGGGCAGACCTCTTCACAATTCATTTAAATGGCCCAGCACCTGCTGGCGGCACTGTTTTGATGGGGCAGGTTTTTGTTTTGTTTTGTTTTTTAAGGCACCTAATTTTGAAAATTATAATTAAAAAGTGGTTGCAGTGGTTCATTGAAAAGGAACTGCCAGAAATTTGCAATTGTTTTTGACTTAAACTTATGGATTTAGAAGAGAACATGGAGCAAGTGATATCATTGCTAATATCAGATGGCTTTGATAGAAAAAGGAATAATACCAGAAAGATATTTAATTGTATTTTACTGCCCACAAAATATATTTGACTCTGGATCATAGCAAGCTATAGATAATATTACTGAATGGGTATCCCATAGCACTTAGTTATGCTCATTCAGAACCTGTACATAGACCAAGGAGTAGTTGTTTGAGAAGAACTAGGCAATACTGAACATTTGAAAATCAGAAAAGTGTGTATCGGGGTTGTCTCCTCTCATCATCGCTTTTGGATCCTGGGCGAATAATCAGAGAAGATGGAGTAGGTGAAGAAGACTATGGCGTATGCAGAGGAGACGAGGAAGAACCTGCAATATGCAGAGGTTACAGCTCTGCTTGTCGAAATGAACATCACTTGAAGAACTTGATTATGAAGATCAAAGACGCCAGCCTTCAGTGCGGACTGTACTTTCATGTAAAGAAAACCAAAAGCTTCACAACTGAATCAATTAAGGAACATCCTGATTTAATGGAGAAAATGTTCCTGTTGTCAAGGATTGCATTGTATTTGGATCCTCAGTCAAAACTACTGGAAGCAGCACTGAAGAAAGCACATAAAGAATTACATTGGAAACATCTGCTGAAAAATACCACTTTACGGAGCAGAGATTTCATCTTGAGGACCAGGGTGCACTTGACCCAAGTCCTATCATATGCACGTGAAAGCTGCATAATTCATAGGAGTCATCAGAGAAGAGTATATGTATTTATAACATGGTGTTGACAAATAATATTGAATGTACATTGTGGAACACCAGAAGAAGAATACTACCTCTTCTGAAGATGCACAGCCAGAATTCTCCTTAAAAGCATGACTGGAAAGACGTGGTCTCCTTGACGCTGCACCTGTCGTCAAGAGTACCAGAGCGAAGGGCATCACATGAGGCAAAGGAAAAGCTCAACAACGGATAAGATCCTCCTTGACGGATGCGCACAGTGGCTGCCACAATGGGCTCCGACATGAAGACACTCCTGAGGATGCGGCAGGACGACACTGTTGCACTGCTTTGGAAATGAGTCAGACAAGTGCATTATTGGGAGAAATTGTGTGCAGCCTCGATCACAGAACTCACTCACTGCCGTCAAGTCCAATCTGACTCGCAGTGATCCTGTAGGAGGGAGGAGACCTGCCCCCTTCGGGTTTCAGAGCCTGTAAATCTTGACTGAAATGGAAAGCCTCATCTTCCTCCCATGGAGCCCCCCACCTAGGTTCCTACTGCCGTGAGGTTAGCAGCACGTGTATAGTAATACACCGCCACCGTGGGTGTTGTTTCCTACAGACACGTTTAACTGCTTCCTGCTTGTAATAAGCCTGGTGCATGCACAGGAACCCAAATCGTAACACTATTTTACTTCAATGCATGTATATTTGTATTTGTCTTAAAGAAAACACACCCTTTTTAACTACAATATAGTGTTCTTTTGAAAAGCAGACAGTTCAACGGAAAGAACTAATTGTATTCCTTTACATATTTATGTCCCTTTGCTATTCAATATTTCTTCTTCCTTTCCCATTATATCACATAATGAATTTGAGAACTATTTTTTTCTTGACTTTTGAGCTCTTTCAGTATTTCACAGCTCAAATAATACAATAAGCTTCTTGTATGCTGTGTTTAGCAAGATCATATCAAGAAAAGTCAAAATTAAAAGGGAAAAACTATACATTTACTTCTCTCTATAGTTCCATTTTTTAAGTTTGTAAGTAGAACATATTATTGTAGGGTAGTGTGAAATTTTTAGCACTCTAAATCCTTAAAGAAGAATATGTCTACAAAATTATTTTTAAAATGCAGACACCATAAGTAAAAATAAACTTAATTTTAAAAGTTCACTTGTTTTATGTGTCAGACTATGTACCTCGTGCTTTAGATTACTTTTGATTTGCATTCCACCAAGCTACACACAAAGTGGTTTGTATAACTTCCTTCAGTTTTCCAATAAGTTTACCAATAATGTTACGAGGTTAAAGAATTTACCCAAGTATTACCATTTCTAAGTGTCAGAGCCTGAGGGTTCAGTAGCTACTGTCTTAGAGCCCACACTTCGCCTACCAAACATTTTTATTCTTGTGCCACACGATTCAATTACTCTTTTTGCCCACTGTTGACAGCATCCCAATTTTGAAGTGATCCATCATTTCTAAGGCAGACTGTATTAATACATTATTAAGTTTAAGTTGTAGGACTTAGAATTGTTTTCCTTTAGTGAGACACTTGAGAGGGTGACCTTTCATGTGATAGTTGTTGAACAGGATTGTATCCAACAGCACGGATCTGTTGTGTCCTAGACTCACAGAATTAGGTTTTAATGTTGAAATTATTTTTTGTAAAAGAGATTTCAATCGACATGCGCATTTCTAAGACTGTGTCCTATCCTAAGAAAAATAAATACCTGCTTAAAAATTTTAGGAATGAATTTTTAAATCAACATTTAGATGGCATGATGTTACCTGTTGGAAGGCTAACTTCTCAGTCAGCAGTTCAGAACCACCAGCCATTCTGTGGGAGACAGAGCAGATCCACTTTGTCATGTAGGGTCTCCGAGCATTGGAATAGATTGGATGAGAGTGAGTTTGGTTGGTCAAGAAAATGATAGTTCTAAATTCAGTGTAAATGAATTAATGAAAACACACACACACACACACACAAAACAACATCTGATGTGACAATAAGGTAGAATGTTTCTTCCTAAAGAAAAACTTGGCCTTGGTTGCTCGAAGGATAGTTATATGCTAATTATTTCAAATAAGCATCATCGCCTATATAGTCTCCAAGAACTATAACTATACTACTTTGGGCATTATATTTTCCAACTGCCTAATTCTTATTAGTATCTTATATGTGTACATATGGAACAGGAAAAATACATCTTTAAAAGTTTAATTGGTTTTGTATTGTCAATATCTGCATACCCTATTTTGCTAATGTTGTCATGACTTATTGGGTATCTGGTTTGGGGGTCCTGATTTAATGGCGTGTGTGCTGTGCATGCATCTCTTTCAGTCTTTATTCTGCACTCTTTTAGTGGTTCGCATTTTGGAGCTAGATTTCCATTTGCTACACAATAATCCTCGTGTCTATTCACAGTATGTACCAGAATACGAAATTCTGGAGACCCAGTGAAATCGAATCAGATCAATTTAAATTTCTTTAAGTATTTCTGCCTTGCTTTAATAACGCACAATTAATATAAAAAACCATTTAGGTTTTATCAGTTCATCAGGATCCCTTGGCCTAGTTTCAAAAGTTGGTCTCCTGAGCATAATGGACATAATTGAAACTCCTGTTAAGGTTTTCAATTTTAATGAAAATATGAAATGACTTGTGGAGGAGCGTGGTAAATTTGCTGCCCAGATCTCAGAGGCTTAGGCTATGATTTTATTCAGCTTTCTTTTACTATTTTATTCTCGACATCTATAAAAATGTATTAAAATGATTCCACTACTTTGATTCTATTTACAGATCATTGCTTTCTAAGGTGACTTGGGTTTTTATTTTATTTTCATAATTTTCTCTTCATAATTGAAAACTACAAAAGGGCACCGCAGAGAATGGAAAACAAAATGCACTGATTAATTCTGTGGTTTTGCTTTTCTGAACTATAGACTGAATAAAGCGATACAGGGAGATACACAGGATTTTTCTTGTTTGTTTCTTAAAGAAAGTTAACAAAAATTTCACCATATAACTACTTCCAATTAATTTTAAATGTAGTTTTAATAATTGACTAGTTGAGAAAAAGTTGAATGCCGTTAAAAATGCACTTTAAAATTTAGGATACTCGTTTTGAACCATCCATTATTCCCTTGTCCCTGAGTTGGCCAACACCTCCTCCCTTCCCCTACCTCCTGCACTCTCATGTCCCTCCGGGACTGTTGGTCCCATTATTTTCTTCTCACATTGTTTGTCCAGCCTCTCTTATCTAGCTGGACCTGCAGAGATAATTATATGTATATAAAATGCCAATGGCTTTGGCAGCACCAAACAAAGTGGCACATAAGAACATGGCAACAACAGCAGCAACACCGACAAGCTAACAAACAAAAAAGCCACTGTCATACAAAATTTAAAAGAAGAGAAAAAAATAAAACAAAATGAAAAAAAAAAAAACAGAAGAAAAAAAAAGCCTGGTAATAGTTCAAGCTGTTTGTTGACCTTCAGGAGTGTTTTGCAGGTGAG
>NW_022111369.1:26754821-26772898 GCF_000313985.2 Echinops telfairi | reverse complement strand
ACATTCAAAAAATCTAATAATTAAAGAGTATGACAGCTGAATGATAAAAAACAAAATAGAATGAAATGACAATACCCATACCCAGAAGACTAGAAACAATTGGAAGTAAAAGCTAACTTTTAATAAAGGGTTTTTAATATTGAAAAAAAATTTTAGGATACTCATCTAGAATAAAATATGTTATTGTTTTTAACACATGTGTTTTATTTTAAATTGTAAAGCTTTTTACAAGGGCTGTCGACTTTATCAAAGCACCACTTCAATAAGTCAGATAACAAGCTCTGATGCCCCCTGACTCAGCAGATCTTACAGAATACTGTTGGTTCGAGGCCAAAGGACTAGAGGTATATTAACCAGATATAGGATCCAGACAAGCAGGAAGCTAACAAGCTCTCTACAGCATCTACTTATATATAAAGTAGGTCATACACCCCTGAGGAAACTTTATCAGAGCCAATACCTGGGTAAGGGTGCTGGACTCCCCTTTAGCCTACCCACTGCCGCTCATAGCATATACTATCATGGATTACGTTGTGTTAGATCACATCATGGGGAGGCCTCCTGACCAAACTCAGCTGACACAAAGCATAGCTGGAAATTCAATGATTAAGAAACTTTACAAGAGTGGAGATGAAGGTATATAGAACTGATTCTCAAAGAAAGAAATTATGATAAACATTGTTATCAATCATTAATATATTCATCTTTGTTTTATTCGTTAATGGCATCACGCAGAAGTTACTGAATCCCTCTAGCTTCAAAGGCACCATTCCAAGTGCCCTCTGCCTAATGCTTACCTAGCAATCACAATATGGCTTTCAGTGGTGGAAGAGATGGGGGACCAAACCTGAGAGTAAGTGCTTGCCTAGGGAGACAGAATAATTGGTGCCAAAAAGCAAAATTATTTTTCCGCTTTTAAGTCCATAATGATCAATATCATCAAAAAATGCCTCAAAATTGGAAACCATTACATAAATAATTTCCTTGTGAAATAGGAACATTAGGTCTACTCTGTAGACTTAATATCTTTAAGTACCATATATAAGGAGAAATATTATGGTAAAATAAATGATTTTAAAACATCAACCTAATATGAAGGGTAAAGGACAATCAAAAATAAAAACCCTTTAGACTGAAAATATGAAAAATAATTTACAAATAGTACTCTAATATTTAAAAAGATATAAACTCAGAATTGATCTGAGAAATCAGTGAAAAATACTACATATTAAAATATGTTTACTTCATTTGAAATTTCTCCTACCATTCTATGTGCATAATAAACTGCTGGATATTGATTTTGGCTCCCTTTATTTCTAGTTTTTCTTCCTCATTTTGGTTTTTCTCCCTAAAACAAAAGGAAACAACAAAGAGTGGATTAGAGAAGGTACACTTTTGTGTGGCTGATTCAGTTCTACCCTTCCCATCAAGTAATCCTCTGATCTTTCTTTCCTGATTTCTTTTAAGTTTTTTCTTATCTTGATTTCAGCACACAGACCCATATTTTTGACATAGCATGTGCTGAATAAACATTTATATATTTAAATTTAATTTAACTCAAAGATAAAAAAGACCTTCATTAAATTGAAAGAATATGCCAGCAGCTTTTTCTATGCTAGCCAAAAAATTAATCTCTTCTTATCTCAAAGAATCATGTCAGAAAGTCCTTTCAATAACAACTGTAAAAATTGAATCAAGTAGTCTATGTCTATGATATGGTAAAACATTTTCAGGAAATAAAAGTACATCTCTCTTACAAAAATATTTATGTCTTTGTCACTGGTTGGATTATGTCCTCCAAAAATGTGTGTCAACTTGTGCAAGTGAAAACTCCCAGTTTTGCTTGGTTATTATCCATTTTGCCAACTAAAGTATTTAACGTTATTTTTATGCTCTGCATTGTCAATGTTAGCTTCTACATATTAATAAAGCACTCTTGATGGTGCTATTGGGTAGGTATTGGATTGCTCAACCACGAAACACGCCCCCCTCAGTCACTCCAAGGGAGAAAGATGAGACTGTTGGCCCCTGTAAAGCCTGAAAGGTCACTATGAGTCAAAATCAACTCAATGGCAGTTTGTTTGTTTTTTGTATTTTCTTTTAAAATATTTGTTAATAACACAAAATTTTATCTTAAGTCTCAGACTTACAAGGGCATGCTACTCAACTCTCACACTGACTTAAGCCACAATCTTGTTTAAGTCACATCCTTTATCTTAGAAGATGTAAAAGGTGAGGGAATTGAGTACAGGAGAGGGACATGAGGACTACCGAGAAATAATAATTAGAAACATAGTAATGTTTTTTTTAGATCTGAGATCTCTATCCAAAGAATCTCATAGACCCCGGAATGATTGATACCAAGAAATATGGAGATTTCCAAGGAATGCTAATGCCACATATACCAGACGGAGAGAAGGCACAGAAAACTGACCCAGGAGGAAAGCCTTCCCCAGAGTTGGCATGCTCAATTCAGCCTTCTGGTCACCTGATTTGTGAAGGCACAGCGTTCTGTGCTCAAGTTGCAGACTTGTGGCATTTCTGTTATAGTGGCACTGGATAACTGAGAGTCATTATAGTTCAAGTGTAGAATCAGAAACACCAACTGGAGCAGATTATGACTACTTTCTCTGGCCTTTAAGTCACAATGATTTGAAGATGGAGTATCTATCATTTGTTATGATTTTTATTAAGAAAAGGGTCTTGGTTTTGAAAAGATTGATATTTAATCCCTTAACACTATTAACCCTACTATTTTAACAAAGAGAGATAAGGCATGGTACTCAGACTTTTGTGAAGAAGTAGGATCTGTCTGAAATGTAATAATATTTTATATTTATGATATTCATGATTTTATAATTATAAAGTACTAAGCAAACAATACTTAAATGTTTCCTATGTGTGTTTGGGAAATGAACTTTCTCATTAACTTACATTTATATTATAATGTACTTTTCTAAATAAATGAAAAATAAGTAATAGAGAGTAAAATATTATGGTATTTGAAGGTGATATTTATAAGATTGATATTTAACAAACATTACACAGCATTAGAATATGATCAGAATAAATTATGGCATCCAAATGTATACACTTCACACACTTGAGTATTCTTTTTTTAATTAATAAATCATTTTATTGGAGGATTTTACAGCTTTTTTTCCCTCTTAGTTTTATTGGGGGCTCTTACATCTCTTATCACAATCCATGCATTCATCTAGTGTACCAAGCAGATTTGCACATATGCTGCCATCATTTTCAAAGCATTCTCTTCACACTTGAGCCCCTGATATCAGTTCCCCATTTCTTCCCCTCATGAACCCTTGATAAGTTATAGATTGTTATTTTCATATCTTACATAGTCCTCTGTTGCCCCTTACCCACTTTTCCATTATTTGTCCCCCTGGGAGGGGGTTCTAGATGGTCCTTGTGATCGATTTCCCCTTTCTCCCCCCACCCTCCCCTAATCCTCCTGGTATCTCTACTCTCCTTGTTTGCCCTGAGGAGCTTATCTGTCCTGGATTGCCTTTGTTGCGGGCTCTAGAGGATGGTGTACGGCTCTTACAGCAATCCACACATCCATTGTATCAAACATGTTTGTACATATGTTTCCATCATCATTTTCAAAACATTTTCTTATTGCTTGAGCCCTTGGTACTAGCTCCTCTTTTCCCCTCCACCCTCCCAATCTCATGCACCCTAGATAAATTATAAATTATTATTATTTTCTTATCTTACACCATCTGCTGTCTCCCTTTGCCACATTTCTGTTATTCGTCCTCTTGAGGGTGGTAATGGTGGTGGTGGTGGTTCTAGGTCGAATTTTTGTAGTTGTTCCCTGTTTTCTCCCCCTTCTCCCCCATCTCCCCCCTACCCTCGTGTTATCAGTACTCCCATTACTGTTCCTGAGGGGTTTATCGTCCTGGATTCCGTGTGTCAAGAGCTCTTATCTGTACCAGTGTATGTGCTCTGGTCTAGGTGGATTTGTTGCTAGGTAGATCTTGGGTCATGATAGTAGGGGGTAGAAAGCATTAAAGAACTGGAGGAAAGTTGTGTGTTCTCTCGGTGCTATACTGCTCCCTGGCTAACTTGTTCCTTCCTTGTGACCCTTCTGTGAGGGAATCTCCAATTGTCTACAGATGGACTTTGGGTTTCCTCTTGACTCCATCATTTGCATCGATATAGTTGTTCATTTTGGGTCTTCTGATGCCTGATACTTGATCCTGCTGACACCTCCTGATCACACAGCCTGGTATGCTTCTTCCATGTGGGCTTGTTGGTTCTCTGCTCAACGGCCACTTGTTTCATTTCAGCACTTGAGTATTCTTGTAAATATGTCCTGTAATTACTGCTGAGGAACGAAAATATAACAGTAATATAGCAGTAAAGAGGTGATAAAGGCTATAAGCTTATAAGTGCACTGGAATATTGGAAAATTGGTCATGTCATTGAATAGATTAAGAGAATTTCTGCAAAAATAATAAAATATTTAAATACAATATTTTATCTTTTCACTGAAGAAGAGACAAAATTTTAAAATACATCAAGGAAAGCTGCTGAAAAAGAGCACCATGCTTAGAAAAATAGAGAGCTGGTAAACCAGAGGAGAGTTCTGGGTGTGATGGCTTGATGCAGTGGCTCCAACAACGGGTTCAAACATCACACTTGTGAGGTGACTAAGGATTGGGCAGTGTTTGCTTCCATCATACCAAGGATTGCTAAGGGTCAGAATGACTGCCTAGCACCTCTTAAGAATAGCAAAAATGTTTGAAATATATAAGTAAATAATGCTTATGAGAACAATTCTCACTTCTCTTTTAAGAGTTTCCGTGCACAGATGAAGAAGTTGCGCCATCTTATAGCAGGACTGGGACACATTCATTTTCGTAAAGAAGCTTTTTGTTTCAGAGCATTTAATCTCCATGTGTTGGACCTGACTCAGTGGTGGCGAGTCAGTTATGACTCACAGGGAGGAGCCAATGGGCAGAGAGGCACTTGGTCTGTGGTTCCCGAGGCTGTGAATCTGGACGGGGCAGAACGTCACAGCTTTTCTTGCAGAGGAGTTGGTGGCTCCCACAGCTGACCCTGTGGTGAGCAGTCAAACAAAAAACCCACTGCTGCCCATCCTTCCAGTAACTCTTACTTCTGGCCCCCTTTGAAGATGACAAATTGGAACGCCCTGCTGTTTCGCTCCTACTAAGGTGAAATGATACTTCAGGACTATTCCAAGTTCTTGTAATTTGAACTATTCAGATATATCTTTGGATCAAAGGACACCATTCGAAGCATAACTTGATCTAAATAGTACAACACAAACTACTTTCAATAAAGCAAGAGTGCACTTCCTCTATCTCAGGCTAGCTAAAATGGCATTAAAATAGGCTGATTTTTTTTATAAGCAAGCAGAGTGCAGAGTGGTATATGGTATATGTACTGTATCCAAAAAGTAGACCTGATAGGGGAAAACGTGGGCATTTTTTGAGTTAGCAGGTATATTATACTCAGGAAAAAAGTCTGATATTTTGGCATCAAAGTATTTGTGTATCAGCATTATAAATTGTTTGTGAATCAATAACTGTTAATATTATTGACTTTCCTAATCACATTATTAACTCCATAGGCTACATTTGTCATCACCTTATGATAATTGATTTTACTGACACCAACATTTTTTTTCAGAGAAACTAAGAGAAAAATAGGATATAGCTGATGTTATCATTTCTAAGATGAATAACATTAGCCAAATATTCCGTATATACTCAAGTATAAGCTGAGTGTTTTAGCACATTTTTAATGCAGTTTTTGTGGTAAAATTAGGTGCCTCGGCTGATATTCAGGCCGGCTTATACTCGACTATATATGGTAACTACATTTGTGAAAATAAAAAACTTCTATTGCTATAGAGTAAAAATGGCACATTGGTAAATCACAGGACTTTGAGGAATTTGATATGGATCTTTCATCTGTGTACTGATTTTTGTCCCATCTTGGGGCAGCTAGCGTTTAAGGCAGCTTGTCCTAAGGACAACTGCTTGAGATAGGCGTGAGGTGCCGGTGTCTCTGGCTGTCCCCTACCCTGTGCTGGATGGAAGGACAGGCATGCCTGACATGGAGAGAATGCTGAGCTCCTGAGACCACTTACTCGTTTCTTCTTTTCGTCCACTAACCAAGCTGTGCTGGAGCTTTAAATTAGCGAGACCAGTTCGCCTTCATGTTACTTGCTATGGAAATAGAAAGGTAAAGAGGACTGCTGGGGTGTAGCTCTTAAACTGACCTCCTAGTTCTCTTAAATGTTAATAACAAATTCTGGTTCCTAACATATGTATTTTGCTTAAAAAAAGATTCTTAATATTTTTTGCGTCTTTTCTTGGTACTGGTGTTGTATATTGAGATAAGTAGAGATTTCTGGTTAGGTTAAAGGTAATCATTATTGGTTTGTTGAAGTATGAATCAGATTCTATCACATGCAAATATTTGATCCATAAATGAATGGATGTTACAAGGTACTGTGATAAAAATATGCCAACATTAAATTATCTTGCCATTAAATCACTTGAAATAAATGAAATAAGGGTGATAATTTTGCACTGTTGATCATCTTTGTGAAATCCTTTTTAAAATTATTTCTAGACTTAGGAAAATAATATTAGGCAATGTTTTTACAGTAATTTAAATGTTTTATATTTTATTAATTACTTTTAGTGTTTCAACTTAGTGGAGGAAGTATTAATTGGTCTTGCTTTCATTTTTGTTTCAAATTGCCTTTCTTTGAGAACTCTAGTCTAAAGTTAATTATTTGGTGAGCACTTCCACATGTTTTGCCGAAACTATTAATTTCCAAAAAGTCAATAGAAATGTGAATTAAATAAAATAATTTCAAATATTGTAAATAACAACAATAACCCTCTGATAAGACCAAGTGCAGTTGAAGATCCAGAAATACTAATGGTCAAAATTATGTAAATATGACTTCATGAAAGTTAGATAATAATTTATTTAACTCAATATTTTAAAATTTCCTACAAAGATTACCGTGATTTCAGTGTAACATCTATGCTTATGTCTCATGAGCTATTGTTGCTGCAAATTGCCACCAAGTTGACTCTGGCTCCAACTACTCTCTGTCCAGTAGATGAATCCTTTTCTAGTTTTGCCACACCTTCTGTTAATAGTTGGTAATCCTTGGCCTCTTCTCCCCACCGGCCACTCGGAAACAACCTCAGAGACTATGGGTTTTTATGGCTCAGAATCTACTAGACGGCAATGAGTTTGTGGTTTCTTTTGCCACATCTTCACAATTTTTGGCTTAATTGTAGTGGTTACTTAGATGGTCTTTTTTGAGTCTCTTCTGATTTATAGTGCCCATCTGCCAGCACTATATTGGATAATACTTTGTTATAATCAATAAGGTTATCATTGGTTAACTTTTAGTATTAGATTGCCCGGTATTTCTAACTCATCTGTCATTTATTCTAAAAGTTTTGCTGGAATTGCCCACCATAGTGGATCCTGTTAGTATTTCAAATACTAATGGTATAGCTTTCCACACCACGAACATGAGCTACTAACATAACCAAATCGATAGGGAGGTAGTAATGAATGTATTGTTGTTGTTATTTGGTGCCTCAAGTTGGTGTAGAATCATATTGACTCTATGTACCACAGAGAGAAATTGTGTCTAGTCTTACATCACCCTCATGATTATTATGTCTGAGCTCATCGTTTCAAACACTGTGTCAAATCCTCTCTTTAATGGTCTTCTTTTTCCCTGACCCTCTAATTTATTAAGAATTATGTATTTTTTTCAAGGACTGGTATCTTCTGATAATATATCCAAAGTATATAAATATAAATACATATATATGTGTGTATATGTATATATTTTATATATATATAAAAATTTGCCTTGCTTGCTTCTAAGGCACATTCTGATTTTACTTCCTTCAAGACAGGCTCATTCATTTTTCTGACAGTCCATGGTATTTTCAATTTTCTTTGCCAACACCAAAGGAGTCCTGGTGGTGTCCTGGTTATGAGTTGGTCTGATAACTGTAAGGTCAGCAGGTGGAAATCACCAGCCAGTCCTCTGGAAAAAGACATGAGGCTTCTTTACTTCCTTAGAGGGAGCTAGTCTCAGAACCAGATGAATGGCTCCATCCTGGAGGATCAGGTCACTCTGCGTCAGAATATATATAAACACACACACACACACACACACACACACACACACACATCTATAATTTCACATTTCAAGCATATTTTAAGTCTACAAATCAATGTTTTTAAGTTGCAAATTTGGAAATTATTTGAACAATCAGCAAATGTATCAATTCTTTAGCCGTCTTCCTTACTCATTGTTCCACATTCACATGTCCATAAGGTGATTAAAAAAGACCGTGGCTTGGGCCAGGGGCACCTTAGTTCTAAATGGGAAATATTCACATTTTCATGACTTAAAGAGGCCTCCCACAGCTAATTTCCCCAATGGCACACGTGGCTGGATTTCCTGGTTGCAGCTTCCATGAGCTGTGTTTGTAGATCCACACAAGGTCAGCCTCTTGTCCATTTTTCATGATGTTGCTGATTAGTCCAATTGGACTGGATCTAGGAAGATTTAAAGAAAGCATAGTATATTTTGAATACTAATCACAATAAAAGTGTTGTTAGGTGCCATGGAGCCATTTCAAACTCACAGCAAGCCTGTGCACAGCAGAAGGAAACACTGCCTGCTCCCGCCCCATCCTCACAATTGTGCTTCTGTGTGAGCTCCTTGTTGTGTGCGCTCTTTCAACCCAATTTGTGCAGGACCTTCCTCTTTTTGTGGTCCTTGTGCTTAACCAAGCATGATGCTCTTCTTCAGGGACAAGACTCTGCTGGAAATATTTCCAAAATATATGACCATGTCTTGCCATCTTTGTTTCTAAAGAGCATTCTGGGTGTACTTCTTCCAATGCACAATTTGTGTGTTCTCTCTGTAGAACATGGTACTTTCAATATTCATCACTAGGATTATAATTGAAATGAACAGAATCTTTAGTCTTTCTTGTTCAGTGTCCAACTTTGATATGCACATGAGACAATGGAAAATTGTCTCCTTGCTCCTTAACACTCACTTTAAAGTAGTCTGTGCAGCACATGTGCCCAATGCCATACATCTTTTGATCTCTTTGCTGATGCTTTCGTTAACATAGAGTGTGGATACAGCAAAAGAAAATCTTTCTTAAGATTTTTTTTATTTAAAAGAACATTTTATTGGGGGCCCTTACAACTCTTATAACAATCCATACATCCATTGTGTAAACATATTTGTAGCTATGTTGCCATCATTCCTTTGTAAAAAGTTACTTTCAATTGAGCCCTTGGTATCATCTCCTCTTTTTTCCCTCCACCCCCACACCCCAGCCTTCGTGACCCCTTGATAAATTATAAATTATTGTTTTTAGACCTTATGCTGACCGCTGTCTCCCTTCCCCCACGGTTCTGTTGTTCACCCCCCTGGGTGGGGGTGGTGGTGATGGTTCCCGCTTCTTCCTCAGCTCTCCCCAACTTCCCCCTACCCTTCTGGCATCTCTGTTTCTATTCCTGGTCCTGGGCTCTGTGTGTCGTGAGCTTTATCTCTTATCTGCACCTGTGCGCATGTTCCAGTCTAACCCGCAGTGGAAGGCAGTGCAGAGGTGGTGACAGGGGGGAGTGAGGAGGCCTCAAGGAACCAGAGGAATATTGTGTGTGTTTCATTGGTGTTTTAACACAAAATCTTCGACATCAGTTTTAATCTCTTCATCTTGATATTCCCTGTTGGTCTACTTGTGAGGATTTTTCCAAGACCAATGACTTCTTCATAAGAAACAACCCCCCCGCCCCTATACACATGGGCTTCTCCTAATGGAAGCAGGGAAATCAAATTTACTACATCTATGGGAAGACTTGATGGAGAAATTCAATTCCAATAAAATTGTTCTCAGTCAATTCTAGTTTCTTACACCAAATAATTTATTTCTGAATTAAAAAAAACAAGCAAACCAAAACCAAAAATGGAACCCATTCGCTCTCAGTATGAGTATATTCTGACTCACAGCAATGCCATAGGTCAAATTAGAACTGCTTCTTTGTATTTTCGAGATTTTACATCTTGCAGGAGTTGAAAGCCACATCTAACTCCCTTAGAAGTCGAGGGGCGTCCAATTACTAACCTGGTGGTTAGCAGACCAATTGGTTATCCTCTACACCCCCATGGCTCCCCAAAGTCAAATGAACAGATGGGCTATATACTTGTAGGAACTGTAGAAGGAACCTACAGCATGCCGACCATTCTTCTACCCTTTAGGGACGAGAAGTAAATAAGGCCTATTGTGTCACTGAACACTTGGAGCTAGTGTCTAGTGATGGTGGTAGCGGCGGGGGGTGGTGGTGGTGGTGATGGAGAAGAAAATATAGACAAACATAACAATACGCAAAGACAGAAACAACAGAAGGTGCCAAGGCGATGCTCTCCTTTCAATGGAAATCATGGCTGATAGATTTGCCATCGCGAAGGCTTCTAGCTATTAAAATTTTATATGCATTGTGTTGTTTTCAAGTAGCTTACTTTAGGTTCTTTCTGTAAAATAACATTTTAAAATTAAATACAAGGAAGTTTATGAAGCATTGTTTATTATAGATAATGGCTAAGGGCACAAGGAGAGAAAATAATATTGAAAGGGACCTGAAAAATATATATATATTTTTTGCTATGGTGAATCAAAGCCATACATTTTGACTTGGCTTGAACATTCCATAATGCTCTCTATCAGCACATAATCTCGTGTCTAGGAGTAGATATAAACAAGAATGTTAGCCATGACTGTAATAGTCATGGTTTTAGATGGTGTCATGTTGGTGTTTGCATTGGTCATTTTAACGTAGAAGAAAGCCTCCACAGAGTATCATGTAGGTGCCAGGAACTGTGCCCAGTCCTTGTGATTTTTTTCCTAACAATTTTTATGGTACATTCCAATATTGCTCCCATTTTATAAATAAGGATACTAAAAAGGAAGGGTACATTTTTTAACAAAAATACTGCTTCTAGGCTTCCAGATCATACACCGTGGATTCATTTCACATAAACCGAGTTAAACATACCTTTGAAATCAGTGGACGATGCAGACAAATTGTCTCAGAGGTGCCTTGTCTTAATCATGTTAGGTTGCTTACAGAACACTGGTCCAATTGAAACTGTGGCTTCCAAGGGGAAATAATAGGAAAGTTAAATGCAAGGTGGAGAGGTCAGCCCAGAAGATAGGACAATTGTTTTGCGGATTCCAAAATGGTCCTATCGATGGATATTTCAAAAAACAATCATGGGTCTTAATAACAAGACATTTTAAGGAAATTGGTTACTATACTGGTGAGAGAAAGGCCAGGAAAATTGTCCTGACAATTCCATCCTCCACCCTCCACCTACCACCCCCCATAACAATATAGTGTCCACATATCCTTATCAAGTTTCAAGGACTTCCCTGTGAGAGTTTTGTTTGGAAACTTTACCCCATCCACCCTGATCCTACCCTGAGATCCCTGCATTCCTGTATCCCTGATCCTACCCATGTAGGCTTTCCCCCTCCAAACTCAAAGTGCATTTAAAAGGAACACTGAAAAGGGATTTGAGTCCCTGAAGTGTGCTGCACTGTCCCTTTGGCCTGGTGTAATGGAGAGTGCAAAAGTCTGCAGGAAAGACTTAGGGGGATGGAAACACAGGCTTTAGAAGTGGATCTAGAGGGAGGGCATGGAGAAACAATAGCTTCAAATTGTCATATTTTGTTTGATAAAAATTTCCAGGATACTCTAGCACTAATTTTTGATTCACTATAGTAAAACATAATTGTCTTAAAATAGCAGAATTAGAAAATTTCAGAGTTTGGACTCAAACACAGTTGTGTCTGTTCCCCAAACTCATGTCATTTTAAAAATAACTCTTGGTCATTATGATTAATCATATAGTAACACTTCTCAGCCTTAAGTTTGCAGCAACAACAACAGCAAAAGCATTAGCAATCCCATTTTTCCAGATTTGTTCTATTACGAAAAATAATGAATTATTATAAAAATGTATTTATAGCTTATAGACTTTAGGCTTTTGTTAAGTACTGCTTACCTTCATATGTACTGAGGATGAAAACGGAAATGTTTAGAGACCAGCCATCAAGCAAGAATAAGGAAAAATATTAATAACTACCAGTATAAAAAATACTTGTGAAAAAAAAATGAAGGGGCTATATCAGATCAACTCTGGAGGTTTACTACAAACAGTGGCATTTGAAATCTCCACCTGCCATTTTACTCTCCTGTCAAGGCAAGCACCACGGCACGAATTTCCGAGCTCTGTGTTTTGAAAAGCGCTGCCTCTGTGCTTTTGCTTCAGGAATGCGAATTATAATTCAGATTCAAACAATAAAAGGTTCATGGCCAGAGCGATTGATTTGCAAGAAAGATCCTGACCAGCTGGGTGGACAAAGGGAAAGCGTGAGAGAGCATGAATGAGAGCGAGAGAGAGCTGTTAATAATTAACACGTTGGTTCCATCTTTGCCTGTCTACTCAGATATTTCAGTGATATGAACTAACAAGCTCTTGTCTATTCAAAGCTAGGTGGAGCTGATTTTATATTACTGCAACAGAGCACTCTGACTAGCAAAATGGAAGAGTTATATTTGAGCTGGAAATTTTGCATGTTGCAGGAAGAGTGATTTAGTGTTTCTCTTCTGGTTAAATGTAAGCTTAGAAAGGATTGGATGTTTCCATTTCTTCAAAATGATCAATAGTTAAGTAAGCTCTTGAAGCAGAAAATCCAGATACACGAAAGCAAATTGTATTATCCAAAGAAGCAAAAAGCCTTTATTGGGAGCACACGAGGAGGTACCCCCAAAACCTGGAATTTTAATTTAAAAGCTATGTTTTTGTTTTTTTTTAACTAAACAATATTATCACCCTCAAAGTACACTCCGTTACAATTAATACATTTGCAATATCTGCAATTCCATTTGTCAAATCCATCTGTTTGGATGGCTGACAGCACCTCCTCGTTTTTTCCTTCACCTCTTCTATGTCATCAAATTGCTGTCCTTTCATGTTCCTCTTCATTCATGGAAACAAAAAGAAGTCACACAGAGTGAGGTCAGGTGAGTAAGATATGTGGGGCAAGAGAGGCATGCTGTTTTTTGCCACAACTGGCACACTGAGATGGCTGCGTGAGCTGGTGCATTGTTGTGTTGGCAAAACTAGTCAACCATCTGGCACAATTCAGGCCTTTTGTGTTGCAGACTGTTACACAATCTTTCAGAACCTCTAAAGAGAAAGCTGATTAACAGTCTGACCTGGTGGAATGAACCCTAGACGCACTACGAGTCGACGTCTTCATCCATTCAGGAAGTTGATGGATATTCAGAATGTTTGTTATCAGTAGACATTTCACTCTTTTTGAAATGACAAAACCACTTGTACACTTGAGATTTTCCCATAGCACTGTCCTTCGAAGCTGTGTTCAATATCACAAAATTTTCTGTGGCATTTTTCCTGAGCAGGAAACAATATTTCAAAGCCGCACAATGTTCTTTTAAATTGACCATCACAAACGAGGTTGAGTGAAATTGTTTTTATGAAAAATTCACTGTGACCAGAAAATTCACTGGGTGCACGGATTCAGACTGACTTGCTCAATGCTTGCCTAGTGGCAAAAATGCTTACTAAGAAAACTCTGCCCAATGCAATTTGATTTTTTTGGTACCCTTTCATATGTCAAATAAGAAACTATATTTCATATATACTCATAATTTTTACACATATAGCTGTGAAATTACATAAATCTATTATGATTATTAATTTGACAAAAAAATATATGCTAGGCAATTTACAAAATTTCAGAAATTCGAAAGTTTTGATAACTTTTATCATTTGCTATAAATGACGAGGAAAAATAACTGCTGTGCATTGGATTGTTTGGTATGACTCTAAGTGTCCTGGAGACCTTGTTTGGCCTCCTCTAGCCACTCCAATAGAAAGGAGCATCCAGCTCCACATCCATCTAAGGATGCCTAAGGATGACTTCTAAGAGGTCAGACATGCCTCCATATGCTATCCTTCTTTGCCCGCTTCTGGTACCAACCATCTGTCCTATAACATCCTACTTGCAGTGGTCACACGAACAGACAATATCCATGCTATAAGGGTTGATTATGGAAGTTAACAGAAGTCAGAATCAGAAGCCATTCAGTCATCTGTCTACAGCAACATCTCTCTGTAGCCCTGGCAGTGGCCATGTCTCTCTCTGGTCTTCAGATACGCAGTCATGCCGTCCCTGACCTCTGCTTAGATCAATGTCACAAAGCTCCTCTTGTGCTGATAAATTCCCAGAAAGCACCACACTGGACAGGCAGCCTCCTCAAACAACACACTCAGCTTTACTTAGTCAGTGGACTTAGTAGCCTGACACTTGTCTCTCAGGCTCAGCATGCTTTCTCTCTTCTGTCTCACGGCCTGTGTGCCTCCTCTACGCTGTTTCATGGTCTCCGTGGTGGGGCCTCTGCTGCCTTTTACACGTTCTTCTCTTCTGCTGGGTCTTCTTTATGGATTCACAAAGTTATGCTCTCCCCACTTTGGAGAGGCTTAATTATACCTAGCAGAATGGCAAAAACCAACCAGTTCTCAAGTTGGCATCGTCTACATCTCCTTTTCATATTCACACCCAGTCAATGAATGCAAACTACAAAGACAGAGTCACCCCCAAGTCATTTCCCTTCATCGCGGGTTCTTCTCGCCGTATTCTGTGGAACTCCCACCACGTGACTGTGTTCGGCCATAGAGCTCGGATGTACTGCCTTTTTATCCTCATGTATTTCCTTTGCACTTATGGGTGTGAAGGGACCCTGATAGCACAGTGGTTGCATATTGGGTTGCGCAGAGTGAGAATCTGCTCGATGGTAGATCGCTTTGTGTGGTGTGGATGGGTACCAAAGCAGCTGAAGACCAGCAGGCATTTTCTACCCACTGTGGCTGGTATTGATGCCGTGTTAGGTAACTGCTGGGTGCTCAGGCACTGCTCTACCAAGGCACCTTATACACAAGGGCTTCCAAAGTTCATGAAAAGCTGGAATTGAAAGCTAATGGACAAAGTTTATATAGCCCCTTAAAATACATACTTGTTCTCTATGTGTGTGTTTATGACTAGTGCCATACATAAATGATCATATATATTACTTTATATATAAATAAAATAAGTACTTATTTTTAAATATACTTTTATACTTGGTGTATTAGGTTTCTAGGGCTACTTTAAATAAATACCACAAAGTCGATGAGTTAAAGGAACACACATTTATTGTCTCACACTTATGGAGTCTCCGCTTCCAGCATTGAGGTGTTCAGGATGGCTTTCTCCTGCTGCTCTGAGGACGGGTCGGCTCCATGCCACTCACCTAGCTTTCACTGAAAGTTGTCAATCTTCGCTGTTCCTCCAGGTGTAGATTACCCCGATGTCTTCTTCTGTCTGAACATGGCACCTTCCCTCTGTGTGATTGTTCCTTTCTTCCTTTTATAAAAACACCACGTCTATTAAGACCCATCGTACTACAGTATGGCCTGATCTTAACCGATAACATCTTTGAGGACCTATTTCAGAACAAGGTCATGTTCAAAGGTACCAAAGATTAGAACATTATCATATTTTGAGGGTAGAGCCACAATTCAGTGCATAATATACCACATCAATTCTTAGTTGCCACCATAGGCTCCCAAAAGATCTTCAAATGCCACATGCTTTCTTTTTATTGTCAACACGACACTCTTCTACTTTTTGCCATATATTCAGGAATCATTTTCTCCAAGAAGCTAAGCTAGAGAAAATTCTGTGCTTTATTCCTCAGCATTTCCATCATGATTCTAGAGAGTTAAACATCTATGAAATTCTTGGAGACAGTGCTAGAGTTTACCTGTTTGCCTTGGACGTGTAACCTCCACATACTATATGTCAGCAAATGTGTACTTAACTGAATTGAATTAGAAACAGAAATAATCCACATTGATTTAGGGTACATATGTGACAAAATTCCGAAGAAGACGTGAAATATGAAGAGTCTCAAAATAACTAAGGATAAAACTGGTGAAATCACTGATTCAGTAGGAAACTCACTTGTCAAGGAATGAATCAAAACACTAGGAGAAAGCAGCTGCTTCTGCTAGCATCCTCTATCTCCTCCCCTGTTCCTTCCATCCATCTCTAACTAAGTCTGACCAGGTAAATATAGCACAGGGCAGAGTTTCAATGGATAGCTAGAGCTCAAGAAAACATCGCCATTCAGAGTTAGCATCTGGAAAAGAGCCATTTAAAGATATTTGCAATATTTCTTTATTAAATTAGTCTATTAATCTCTTAGATTAATTTAAGCATATACGTACACTTAGGTCACATGTTGGATAAGAGTCTTAGTTATATACTCAGTATAAATATCAAGGTAACTTTTAATTTTTTAACTAAATCACAAGCAGTCCTTCTATTACCTTTCTCATTTTGAAAGGAATGACTTTATAGTGTGAAATCCAAAGGACTTTGGGTGAAGACAGAACTGTCACAAATGATACTCTAACTATAGCCCATTTGATCGGAGTCTGTGGTGTCTTATTGATCATGCTTTACAGACTCCTGGAAGCATCAGCACATTTTGGTAGAATGATGACATCGTTTAAATTTAACTCTAGGGATTCTAGGATACACATGACCTTTTCAGAAAGTATATATTGTTACAAGAACTTACAAGGAAAGCATAATCTTCATGCACAGATGCTGAATACAGTAGTCAAATGCAAGCATAACTATTCTTGCTATTCAGTCTTGAAATAATGACATATTGTTTTGTGTTTTTAATCACTATTAATATGGAATTGTTCAGTAACTAATTTGCTGCAATTTATAAGCAATGGTAGTCTCTCTTTTTTAATATTAGGTATATAATATCTTTTATAAGTATTTTAAATGGAAGTTCTAACATTTTTATTGGGAATGGGCACTGAACTATATAGCATTTTAATAATTTAAGTAAATATTGTGATACTCTTTAATTGTATTATAAGTTAGTACTTTGTTTTTTCCCCAATGTTTAGTTGCAGCTCAGGTTAGTAGTAGGTGGTTTTGTGTGCAATTCACAGCCTATAAGTATTCAACCCTAAGAAATCTTATCTATCATCCATAACATAAAAGTAGGTTGATAGTTGTTATCACTTGAATTGTGTTCTCCCAAATTATGTGTCACCATGGTGAGGATGTGATTCTTCGTGCTCCATTTCATGATATGATCTAATTATTCTATTTGTTATAAACCTATCATATAAAGCAGAATTTGTGGCAGTTATGAAAATGAGTTAAGACACCACCTATAGGATTAGTTTGTTCTTGAGTCTACCTCATTAGAGAAATAAAATAATTTGACTAAGCAGAGATCAGAAGGACCTCATCTTCACTTAGAATAAAACCCTGTAGTTTTTCAACTCTGGGTCCCTGTACTGAGAAGCTCTACCCTAAGGGGGAAATTGGTGCCTAGACACATGGGGGTCTCCCAGGGACACCAGGAAGACAGGAGACCAGGACCCTCCTCCAGAGTCACACACAGAGAGAGCCTTTCCCTCAAGCTAGTACCTTGAGGAATTTAGACTTCTAGACTACTAAATTAAAAGAAAGAGAATTTCTGTTTTCTAATGTCCCCTACTTATGGTATTTTTAATAGAAACAGTAGATAACTCAGACAATCATTTAAATCTAACTTTCTCATAGTCCCCTTATATGCAGGTGATATATTATGTAAAGAGTATCTTTTCTTATTTATCAGAATTTAAGTCTAGGGAAAAAATTTAGCAGGAGTTGCTGAGCTAATAGTCTTAAATATTTTAGTAGCTCTTTCTTTTTCTAGCACAAAAGATCCATAATTCTAGTTATTAATTTGTAGTCACCTCTCCTTTGTCATAGAACTAATTATTTTCTATTATGCGTTGCACTTCCCCAAACTGTTGAGATGTTTAATCACAAACTTACAAATCTAGGCTGAATTTATTTTTTTTT
>NW_022111369.1:26732610-26753624 GCF_000313985.2 Echinops telfairi | reverse complement strand
CACCACATTTGCTTATGCACCCATTTGTCTTCAGTGATCCGTTCGACACCCCGTGATCACACAGGTTGATATGTTGTTCCATGTGGGCTTTGTTGCTTCTAGACTGAATTTAAAGGCGGAAATGATACCTCCCCTCCTGCTATATTGCACAGCTATGGGCGTTTCTTTTGGCCTCTTTTACGTAATCTTTCTTCATTGCTGCTGAGGCTTACTGAGAAGAATCGTGAAAGGAAAAGGAAGACCGTTAGGAAAGGTTTATCTCTCCCCGCAAAATAACCTTCAACTATTATATCTTTAACTTGGTATTCACAACATCAGAGAAAAATGACAGATAATATTAAGGCTGATATTAAATAGTACTGTCAAGTTCCATCAGATTGTGTCTATAGTTTACAATTTGAGGTAAAGTTAAATAGCATTGTGTTTCTAATTCTTTTCTGCAGAATTTAAAAGACATTAACAATTTAGTTTGGGGCCAAGGGTTATAGTTTTTCCCCCCACTTTTGTTATTAAGGAAATATCAATGTAGCTTACAAATGTATTGACTTCATATTTATCCATCCAGTTATGCAAAAATATGTATAAATACATACAAATTAAATGTTCATTATCTGACTCAACAGACTGATATGTAAGTTTCTATACAGAAAGGATTTCATATTGTATTTTTTAACAAATGCACATATATTGCATTCTCAATAAATATATGATAAATCATTAATGAATAGGAGGAGAAGAGGAAAAGATTAGCTGGGTATCAGATTAGGAATCATTGAGCATCAAGCTTTGGTCTTTGACATTGCTGGCTCCATGCATTTCATTATGTTTAGTTTCAGTTATGTCACAACAGTGTGTGCACCTCTCTTAAATATATCTAAGTCTCCTTG
Source organism: Echinops telfairi (assembly GCF_000313985.2). NCBI lineage: Eukaryota > Metazoa > Chordata > Mammalia > Afrosoricida > Tenrecidae > Echinops > Echinops telfairi. The sequence continues at coordinate 26,752,737 of NW_022111369.1, read as the reverse complement.
TACATTTTGGACTTCTTATTTTGCATGCAAATCAAAAGCACTTTTTAAAATATTCCCCAATCCATTTTCATAATTTAGTATGCACAGTATTAGTCATTTAAATTTATTTTGAAGGATTTTTGAGACACACCGATGAAGTAATCAATGTCATTTGATTCAGTTACACAATAAATATATTTACTAATTATGAGGGGTTACACACACAAACACACAAACACAAATAGAATAAAAAACTCCACTGGGCAGAGATTTCATAATACGTATTTTTCCCACTAGTCAAGCCTCTACCAACTCACTGTGATTTAAGTCACACAGTGGCATCACCTGGAAAGGTTCTCTGTGGTGAAAGTGAATTTTTTCGTAAAAGCAATTTCTCTCAAACTTCTTTTTTTGTGTGTGATGGCCAGTTTAAGAGAAGAGCATGTGGTTGTGAAAAAGCTGCAGAAACTCTTGTGATGTTAAACACAGATTACAAGGACAGCAGTATGGACAAAACTCAAGTGTATGAGTGGAAGTTTCACCTTCCAAAAAGGTGAAATGTCAATTGATGACAAACCTCATTCTGGATATCTGTCAACTTCCCACACAAACATTTTGGCAAAAGCCATGCACTTGTGCTCAAAAACCAAGGAGGGATCATTGAAGACATGGGGAAGTTATCTGAACTATCTTGCAAATCTGGACTTCAACAAATCATAATGGAAGATTTGAGAATAAGAATGGTCGCTGTGCAATTGGTACCGTGGGTTCTGACTGACCAGGAAAAACAGCATTGAGTGGAAACATGCCAGGCTTTGAAAGAACAGCTCCAAAATGACCCAGACTTTTATTCCAAGGTCATTACTGAAGACAAGACATGGTGTTATTCTTAAGACCCTGAAAGCAAACATCAATCAAACCACTAGAAGATGCCATTGTCACCTTGCCCTCAAAAAGGTTGTCATGTGAAATCAAAATCAAGATTATGCTCATTTATTTTGTGGTTGTGTGGGGGATAGTGCACTTAGAGTTTGTTCCACCAGGTCAGACTGTTAAATCAAACTTTCTAATTAGAGTTTCTGATTTAAAAAAATGTGTAACAGTGTGTGATAAGAAGGCCTGACTTGTGGCAAACAGGGGACTGGTTTTGCCACCAGACAATATACCTGCTCACACAGCCATCTCAGTGTGCCTGTTTGGGGGGAAAAACAGCATACTCTTGCCCCACTCACTTTACTCACCTGACATTGCTCCATGCAACTTCTTTTTGTTTCCACAAATACAGAGGGACAAGAAAAGACACTGATTTGATGACATTGAAGCAGTGAAGAAAAAAATGAGGCAGGTGCTGTCAGCTATCCAAACTGATGAGTTTGAAAATAGTTTCTAAGAATGGAACCACAGATTTGAAAAGCATATTAAGTGTAATGGAGAGTACTTTGAAGGTGATACATTAGTTTTGTAAAAAGATTTAAATACATAGCTTTGAGAAACAATCCACTGCGTTTTGGGTACCCACATATATTTATAGCTTGTTGTTAGGTGCTCGCTCGTTGTTCCAGACCCATAGCTACCCTATGCACAATAGAACACAACACTGCAGTCTCCTGGGCCATTCTCACAATTGTTCCTATGCTTGACCCCTGTGCCAGTGAGCGTGTCAAATTCACCTTCTTGAGGGCCTTCCTCTTTTTCACTGCCCATTTACACTACCAAGCACGATCTCTTTCTCCAGGGACTGTCCTCCCTTGACAACATGCCTAAAATATGTAAGAAGAGATTTTGTCATTTTTGCCTCTCAAGAACACTCTGGTTGTACTTATTCCAACAAAAATCTGTGTATCCTTCTAGCAGGCCATGGGACTTTCAAAAGATGAGGCTGTCTGCCACTGTAAACATTTATAGCCTTGGACACCCTGTACGCACTTGTTGTAAGTTAGAATCAACCTCTTGGCAAGTGGGTTTGGGGGTTTGGATATAGAGATATGAGTTATTTTGCACAGGGCTAACTGTAAGGGAGGGATAAATAGCCAAGTGTCTAAGAGTAGCATTAACATTTGGCATTGGTGTCATGAAGGCACATCTGTGTTTTTAGATATGAGCGCATCCCCAATATGTAACAGTGCCTAGCCCATGGAAGTTCTAGTGGATGTGCAAGTGATATAAATACGTTTACAAGGATTTTAAGTGTAAATACAGCTGTGATGCAATGATTTATTCTACCCATATTCTTTGCAACTACCAAAAAAAGACTTTCCTTGAAGATCAAGGGCTGCTGACTGGAGTATAGACGATAACTCAATATCAAGATGATTAAAATCCTCACAACTACATCAATATCCACCATACTTATAAACAGGGAAAGCATTAAAGTTGTCAAGGATTTCATTTTGCTTGAACCCACAAAAAATGCACATGGAACCAGCCCTAGACCGTGTTTTTCCAGTCTCCTAATGTGCATGCAGGAGTCTTGGTGGTAGCGGATTACACGTTGAACTGCTAATCATAAATTTTACAGTTAAAGCCACACGTCACTCTGCAAGAGAGAGGTGAGATTTTCTACTCCCCTAAAGAGTTAAAGTCTTAAAAACCCACAGGAATAATCCTACTCGGTCCTCTTGCTATGAGTCAGAATTGGCTCAATGGCAATGAATTTGGTTTCCTTTTTGTGATTACCTGCGCATGGGAAGGCTAGACAATGAATCGGGGAGGCTGAAGAAGACTTGATGCATTTGCATCGTGGTGCTATTGAATAATACTGAAGGTACCTTGAACTTCAAGAAGAATAAACAGTCTGTCTTGGAAGGGTACTGCCAGAAGACTCTTTAGCACCTGTGTCTGAGGTACTCCTGTGTTATCAGGAAAAACCAGTCTCTGGAAAAGCACATCCAGCTTGGTAATGGAGAAGGTCAGTGTCAAAGGAGTGTGGCCATAGATGAGATGGATTGACACTGTCTGCAATGATGGACTCAAACATAGCACTGATTGAGAGCGTGTCAGAGGACTGGGAGGTGTTTTGTTTGGTTGCCCATCGGGTTGCCATGAGTCTGAACTTTATCCATCCTAAAAGCAGCTATGTAAGAGAAGACAAGTGAGCATACTGATGACATTCTCTGATTCTGTTGTGATTGATTGTTAACAGACTTGATGGTGATTCTTAAAACTCAAGGTTTCATCATTTTTTCCCATCTTTCTGACGTATAACAAGCCGTCTCAGAAGTGGGACAGTGTAGCGTTAAAAAAAGAGCCAGAACGGAGCACTGGTGCTCTTTGAGAGTGAGATGAGGCTTACTGCTCATACAGATTTACAGCCTCAGAAACCCAGAGAGGCATTTCTTACGTGTCCTACAGGGTTACTGTAAGTGGAAATGAACTTGAAAGCAGTGGAAATTAAATAAATCTGGGAGGAGCCCTAGTAATGCAGTAATTTGGTAATGTATTGTATATCCTAGACCGCCAGGATATATCTCAGTCTAGCTAAGCAGCTGAGGTCACCATGGGCTTCTCCTTAAGGTCTGGAGAACATTCATGAACAAAGGGTTCAGTATATGACAGATATTTGGAAGCAACACTTCACTACCCACTCTGTTGGGTCCATTCCTGTTCGCAGTGACTCTATATCAGATTTCTAAGGGTGTAAATCTTTCTGGGAGCCGCTGCTTGATCTTTGCCCCACATAGCAGCTGGCAAGTTTGAACCTCCTATCTTGCAGTTAATAGTGCATTGTTTACACAAAACTGCAGCCATGGCTTTCTTGACTAGTTAAACATAATTCTAGGAAATGTCCAGAACAGTAAATCTATCTTATTTTTTCAGTTGGTGTAAAAGGCATTTACACCTAATCCTTATTATTCTATAAAATATATGAGAATAAATGCAGTATGTATCATTTTCTTCTGTGGAGATTTGGTAAAAAACAAACTAATGATAATACTTTTCCATTGGTGGGTGAATTTAAAGAAATAATTGTCTATTTGTGTGAAGTAATTTCCTTTCATTGTTCCCATTCCCTTCTATTTTCTCCCTAGGATTTCAGATGAGATAACTAAAACTCTCATTACAAGCAAGTGGTCAGATCCATAACTTACAGAGAGGTTTGTTCTTGTTCAACAACAGCTAGTATTAAATTCAATGTTCTCAAATATTTACTCACAGTAATATGCTCCATTTGGTCTGTGCTGTGATTTTTGGCTTCTACTTAATAATAGTTCTGTGCCCTTTAGCAAATATAACAGCAGGAAGACCATAATGTTCAAAACAACAGACTTGTTAGATGTGTGGAGTATTTTTTTCTTTCCTGTTTGCCTTTACCAGTTTAATATGGCTTCTGGAATTCTTGGCAGCATTAAGCATTTCCTACTGCTTTAAAGAATACATGTTTTCTGTTTCTCTTCTTTTTAACGTAAGATACATGTGCTATGAATGAGCTTTCATTCTACTTTATTTTTCCACTTAACTGTCCTCCCTTATTGTCTTCTGGTTTCATAATGCTGCTGTTAGGCACCATGGAGTCAGTTCTACCTAATAATGACCTGACATGGACCAGAACTAATGATAGCTTCCCAATCTGCGCCATCCTCACAGTTGTTCTCATGTGTGAGCCCATTGTTGCAGCCACTTGTCAGTCTATCTTGTGGAGGGCCTTCTTGTTCACTGACCCTACTAAGCATGGTATCCTTCGCCAGGTATTGGTCTCTCTTGATAACCTGAGACACAGTCTTGGCATCCTTGCCTCTCAGAATCAGTCTGGCTGTACTTCTTCCATGACAGATTTACTGGTTCTTTTGGCAATCCATGGTGTTTTCTTTGACAGCCCCATAATTCAAATTCATTGATTCTTCTTTGATCTTCCTTATTCAATGTCCAACCTTCATAATAGCCCTATGCCTTTTTACTGAAGACGTGTTTGCAGTTGAAATCGTTTGGCAGTGATATAATCTCTGTAACCATCGTTAATGCCGGACAGAAGAGCATGACTGGAGAAGTACAAAGCTTTCCCATGCAGCGCCTAGACACTTGCTTTGCAGGCTTCAGAACTAACAATGCACTCTAGCTACTTTGCTGGGCTCGGCTCTCTTTTCAGTATAAAATGAATATGGAATGGATTAATTTTTTAAAGGGAAGATTGGAAACACTCAAGTGATGAGATGACTTCTCAATATGGCCATATGACTGAGTTATTGTTCACCAACAACCTCCAGCTTTCTTGTGAGGCAACATTAAGCACTAACCCCTACTATATTGCATGCCCCCCCCCCCCCCGCCCCTCCTATGGCATTTGTATCCCTGCCCTTTTATTTTAGTTTCAGTCGGTGTACTGTGAGTTCAGATGATTTACATCAATCTCCGCAGAGCATTAAGGGGCATTGCTGCTCTGTCAGCCTATTTGCACTTGTCCCTCCCCCATGAAGATGGCATATTCTGAAAATGCTTTTAGTCTGCTTGACGGAGCACATTAACATGTAGATCAGAAATACAGCAGGGTAAATCATTCGAACACAAAGTATCAAAGAGAAACATCCGCTTTTAGAAACCACTGACAGAGCGGGACTGTTGACCACTAAAGCAAAATTTACACACGCATATTCCTTATAGAGCCTTTAGATGGAATTTGTAGAAGTTGTAAACGGTGTTTTCTGTTCTTTACATGTTTTAATGACTTTGAAGTTACTTAAATTGTTCTGGATGTCCATCAACTTCCCAATGGATGAAAATGTCAACAACATGCCTGCTTGAAGACAGATGATGGGTCATTGAAGAGAGGGGACAGTTATCTGGACTGTCTTGGAGCTCGGTTCAGGGAATTTTAGTTTTAATGAGCTATCAGGGAATGAGGATGGTGGGTACTAAATTTGTGCCTCAGGTTCTGACTGACCAGAGAATAAGAGTGTCCAGTGGAAACATGCTGTGCTTTGAAAGAACATCTCCAAAGCAACCCAGACTTTATTTCCAAGGTCATTACTGATGAGGAGCCATGGTGTCATTCTTATGACTCCCAATGCAAATATCCATCAAATCTGGGGAAGTTGCCATTTTCACCTCACCCCCTAAAAGCTCATCAAGTGAAATTAAAGACCAAGAAGATGATCATTCATTTTTATTATGTGAGGTGGATAGTGTTTTGGGAGTTTGTTCCATCAGGTCAGACTGTTAATCAAGCTTTCTATTTATAGGTTCTGAAAATATTGTCTAACAGTGTGTGACAAAAAAGGCCTGATTTGTGCCAGACGTGGGACTGGTTTTGCCACCATGACAATGCACCTGCTCACGCAGCCATCTCAGTGTGCCAATTTTTGTCACAAAACAGCATGCCTCTCTTGACCCACACACTTTACTCACCTGACCTCACTCCATGAGACTTCTTTTGTTTCTGAAAATGCAGAGGGACATGGAAGGACAGTGATTTGATGGCATAGAAGAGGTGAAAAAAATTAGGGTGGTGCTATTAGCTCTTCAAACAGATGAGTTTGAAAAACGTTTCTAAGAAGGTAATCGCAGATTTGGCAAATGCATTAAGTGGATGGAAAGTACTTTGAAGAAGATAAGGTTGTTTTGTAAAAAAATTAAATATACAGCTTGGAAATTAAAGTTCTGGTGTTTTGGGGTGCCCCCTTGTGTACCATGGGCTCCATCAGTGACTTAAAAGTCTAATAATTTAGGGTACACAAAACTTTTTAAAAATCTGATTTTTCTACTACAAAATAAATCTGTAATTCTATAGTAGAGTAAAATTATCTTTAGATAGACTATTTTATTATATAACATTTAATATTATATACTGTACAAATTGATAGGGTTCAAAGAATGAATTCATGCTCTAAAGCAGAACTGAAAATTTAGTTAAGAAACAATCGGAACCAAACCTCAAATTAAATCAACACCCAAATGTCTAATTTCTGATATATTGTAACAGAATTATTGGTTTTTATTTTTGATGGTCCTCATACTTCAGAATCTCACAACTGAAAATGCATTGGCAAACCAAGATTATGCAGTTTCTTCAACAGGCTAAGATCATAAGATTTTTCTACCCAAGGGGCTATCACCTTTTCTGATTCCAAGATTTTTTAAAGAGAAAGAGAGTAAGAATATCAAAGGAAACTTTAAGAAATATTCAGGATTTCAGAATATAAGGGCTAGTTGGATTTTTTTTTTATCTACTTCTAGAGCTCGGTAGACTTATTTTACCCATTATGTTTTATAAAATAAATCAATGTTTTGAAAAAAGTAACTAAGTTCATTTAATTGCTTTTGGTATATATATTTTTAATCAATTTATTAGGGGCTCATACAACTCTTATCACAATCCATACATACATCAATTGTGTAAAGCACATTTGTACATTCATTGCCCTCATCATTCTCAAATCATTTCCTCTCCACTTAAGCCCCAGGCATTAAGCCCTCATTTTTTCCCTCCCTCCCCGCTCCCCTCTCCCTCATGAGCCTTGATAAGACAAATGGGTGCATAAGCAAATGTGGCGAAGAAAGCTGATGGTGCCCGGCTATCAAAAGGTATAGCATCTGGGGTCTTAAAGGCTTGAAGGTAATCAAGCGGCCATCACGCTCAGAAGCTACAAAGCCCACATGGAAGAAGCACACCAGCCTATTCAATCACGAGGTGTCAAAGGGATCAGGTATAAGGCATTATCAGAACAAAAAAATCTTACCATATTGAATGATGGGGGGAGTGCGGAGTGGAGACCCAAAGCCCATTAGTAGGCCACTGGAGATCCCCTTGCAGAGGGGTCTCAGGGTGGAGACGAGCCAGTCAGGATGCGATGTAGCAACGATGAAGAATGCAACTTTCCTCTAGTTCCTAAATGTTTCCTCCCCACTCCCACTATCATGACACGAATTCTACCCAGCAAGTCTGGCTAGACCAGAGGATGTACACTGGTACAGATAGGAACTGGAAATACAGGGAATCTAGGGTGGATGATCCCTACAGGACCAGTGGTGTGAGTGGCAGTACTGGGAGGGTGGAGGGAGAGTGGGTTGGAAAGAGGGAACCGATTACAAGGATCTATATGTGACCTCTTCCCTAGGGGACGGACAACAGAAAAGTGGGTGAAGGGAGACGTCGGATAGGGCTTTTGGTATATTTTTATTGTCATTAAGTACATAATTACATCTCTAACAGTGGAATGGTGTGGAACTGGCAAAATTTTATTCTTTTATACATAAGGTCACCATAAGTCAAAGTTTGGACTGCTAAACACTAGCTGAGAAGTTCAAACCCACCAGCCGCTCTAAAGGAGAAATATGAGACAATCATCTCCCACAACAATCTACAGATTTTCCTCACAGGGCTCCTATCAATAGGAGTCAGGTCCACGGCAGATGGCTTATGGGGTTTCCTGAATTCCTGTAGTATCTACATTTGAAGAAACATTGAATAAGCAACAAATCATCTCACAGAAAACCATAAAGTACACTAGTAAAGCCCTTTGTTAACAGGAAGTCATGGCAGGCTTAATCTATTTCTAAAACTTTTTCCTAGGTAGTGGAGTTCTAGTTAATTAACAAAGCTGCCTGTATTAGGATTGGAATCATTAGTTAATATAAAGTAATTATATTAAAGCTTTGGAAAGACAGCTGTCTTATTGACCGACAGAACAAACAATTTGAACTCTCATGCTTATTAGACTTTCTCACTGTTGAGTGTCACTGATGTGCTCTTACCATAGATAACTGATGCCCAACAGATTGAAATATTATCTGCCTCCTGGCCATGCTCACAATTCTCGTAAAGCTGCGACCATCGCTGGAACCACTGAAGTAATCCATCTTGTTAAGCGTCTTTTTCCCCCTCCTTACCATCTGTGTTAACAAGCATAATGTTCTTTTCTAGGGGCTTGTCTCTGCGAATAACATGCCCAAAGTACACACAATAAAGTCTTACCATTTTCACTTCCAAGGCATATTCTGGCCGCACTTCCTCCAAGACCAGTTAGTTGGCTTTTCAGGCTGTCCATGTACTCTTATTATTCTTCCCCAAGACAATAATTCAAAGGTATCAATTCTTCTTCAGTCTTCCTTATTTATTGTCCAATATTGATATGTATAATGGATCAGTGAAAATACTACAGCTTTGTCTTCAATGGGACATCTTTGCTCTCTAATAAATGCAACAAGTCCTTTGATTCTTGCTTGCTTTTCCCATGAGCATTGATTGTAGATACACGTAAAATGAAACCCTTGATACTTTCGCTCTTCTGTTTATCGTGATGTTTTGTTTAGTTGTAAGGATTTCTATTTTCTTGTATTTATTTGTAATCTATAATGAAAGCTCCACTCCTTAGTCTTCATCAGTAAGTGCTTTGAGTCCTCTTCTTTCAGCCAGCAAGTTATTCTCTTTGAACAACTTGTTCTATGTACAGTTTCCAAATGAACCCAGAGGATATTCTGGAATTCCCATTCTTTATAATGTTATCCATAATTTTTACGATCCACACAGTCAAATACTTTTGTATACACAATAAAAACAAACAAACAAACAATTTTTTTGTGTCTTGTAGTCTCTGCTTTTAGTCAATACCCACATGATGTCTTACGATGTACCTAATTTCATGTCCCTATCTGAATTCTGCTTGGTTTTCTGACTTTTCTCTGCTGAAGTACTGCTGTGTGGTGTTTGAATTATCTTCAATAAAAATGTACTTGCATTTTATATTATATTAACGACAATATTTGATAACTTCTAAATTCTACTAGTGCATTTTTCTTGGAAATAGAAAAATACATATCTCTTCCAGCTAAGAGGCCAACTAGCTGTATTTCAGATATCTTGACATAGTCTAACAAGTACTTCTAGTGCTGCATCCATTTTTAAAAATAGACATTTCATTTCACATTCTGTCAATTCCGGTAGTCTTGCTTCTCACGAATGCCTTCAGTGTGGCTTGGCCTTCTTCCTTCAATGCTTAAGTTCTTGGTCATTCAAGTAGATGAGTGTCAGCTAATTCTTTTGGGTATAGTGCATCTATGTATTCCTTCCCCCTCTGTTGATGATTGTTACATCATTTAATGTTTTGCCCGTATAATCCTTCAAAATTGCAACTTGAAGCTTGATATTTTTTCCCTCCTTCTTTTCCTTCACTTTGAGACAGGCTTAACTGTACTCTGCCCTTTTGGTTTCCCAACCCCAGGTCTTTGCCCAGTTCATTGAAAGGCTTCCCTTTATCTTCTCCAGCTACCCTTTGAAAATTTCAGTTCAGCTCCATCATTTCTTCCATTTTGTTTAACTACTCTACTTTCAAGAATAATTTTCAGAGCCCCTTTGAACATACCCCCTCCTTGTTTTTACTTTCTTTCCTTTATTTATAATGAGCTTTTCCTTTCTTTCCATATACTATGCATCATGTCATCTCATTACCTATCTGATCTTCAGTCAGTATTAACTGTATCTAATCCATTTATTGGCTGCTTTCTAAACTCAGTCCCACAGTCAGCCACTATTCTTGTTTTTGCTGATGATGTTGAGCTTCTCCACTCACGCTTCCCACAGATGTTCTCTCTGTGAGCTCTGTGTACTCCTTCTAGAAGTCCCTGTGGCATGGTCATTTCCAGTTGGGCTGCTGATCACAGGGTTAGCAGTTTGAAGCCATCAGATATGCCACAGGATAAGAGGCTTTGTACTCACTTAAATATTTACAGTCTTGGACAACCAAAGTGGTAGTTCTACCCTGTCCTATAGGGCCACTATTCGACAGGATCAACTTGATGAGAGTGAGTAGTCCACTTGGTAAGATCCACATTATATAGTTGTCATTTATGTCTTTGGAGAAAATTTGTAATGAAGAATTTATTAGTCTTGGAAATATCTGTCATGTGATCTCTAGCTGCCTTTCATTCATTAGGCCATTCTCAAATACTGATACTTAATTATCAGTGATTATCTATACACCTTCATTTATTGTCTAATCAAATTCATACTGAAGAAGTTGATATAGTTCTTTGATTTCTTCAACATTGGTTTTATTTATGGTATGTAAATTTGAAAAACAGTTGTATCAACTGGACAACCTTGTAGAATAGATATATACCTGCCACATATAGCATTATACTTCAAGACAGATCTTGAGATATACTTTTGTGATGATGAATGCAACTTCATTTTGTCATTATTGTCATTATGTTGTCGTTATTGCATTCTAGATATACTTAGGATGAATTCAGTTCCAAAATTACTGCAGTATGGTGGACATTTTTTGTTGATGGTGCCTTAGACAGTAGGCTAGAGTAGAACTGCTTCTTGTGTTTCTGAGAATTTAAATGTTTCCATAAGTAGATAGCCTCATCTGTCCCCATGGAGGAACTAGCTCATCTGCACCACTGACGCTGCGTTCAGCAGCTTACTGTCTAACTCTCTGTGCAACTGGAACCCGTAGGGACTAACAGGGAAGCAGAAATGATGAACCTTTTTTCCTTGCAGTCTCTCCACTTCATGCTGTGCACTTGCAGCAGCTATAATATATTTAATTTTTATGGATGCATGAACAGAGACCAACAAGCTGAATATTGTACAATAAAGACTGCATTTTGCAAAGACATATTTATTTAAGATATCACATTTGAGATTCTTTAAGTTTCCCTAGTCATCTCTCTCAGTGTTACCTTTAGTTTACTAATAGTAAATTAAAACATTGTGATAAGTAATCTGAACCTTTCTTTTTGTACCTACATAGACATTACCCCCTTTTAAACACCCTACTCTTGAAGTGTAATCGTACAAAGAATAACTTTTAGTAAATTATATTTCACTTGAGCTATATTGTGATATAAACAATAAAGGAAATGCTAGTGAACATTTTAAAGAGCTTAAGAAAAAGAATAGGCCACTCTTAACTTTGAGGCAAAGAGTAGTCCCTTCTGTGCTCCGGCTGTAGAGTTGAGTAGTTGTGACAGAAACCATCTGGCTTACAAATCCTAAGATGTTTACTCCCTCACCATTTGCATAAAACATGTCCAATCTGCACTACACTTTATTTGCTCCTATTTGAAGATGTGGGAGAAGATTAATATCTATAATGACAGGATAAAAATAGTGCCTGAATAATTCCTATTTTTACAATGTAGACAATGGTTGCTATTTTGAGACAACTATGGGCACACACAGGTGATTGTGACTTCTGTAACTCCTCACAGATACGAGGTCTATGCTGGATCTCATCATTAAACTCACCCATAAAAGCCAATGCTGCCTTAGGAAAATGGAGGGGTGGGGTGGGAAGTGGCTGGGAAACCTGAAGTTTGTGTTCACGCATCAGCATTGGTGCTGATTCCTGTTCTGTTTGTTGCAGCTATTTTGCTCAATTTACAACTGCTCCTTAATGCATGTTTGTCCTGAATATTGCCGGTTAATTTAGTCTTCTTTTGTGGAAAGGTATCCCAGTGAGTCACTGTGAAGAAGTGATATTAAATTGGATCTTTACTGGAGCATGGAAAATGCAACACTTTGGCCTATGGAATCTTTGAAGTTTAAAACACTGAATAAGACTATTGTTTTTGTGAATGTATTGCAGATAAGTAATCTTGAATTTTTGAAAAGAGTTAAAGCAACTGGGGGAAAAAACAATTAGAATCTTTAAAGTAACACGTTGATAAGTGTTTCAGTTATTTATTTCATGCGATTACAATGCAGCATGGCACCGAGTTAGACTTGTCAAATGCATTGCTGAAAGGACTTGAAAAGATTACAAATAATTTGTATTTTAAATAAAAGCTATTGGGATACGAGGTTGCCGTTTGTATTGAAATAAAATTAGATTCATTTCTCACATCCTGCACACAAATATTTCAAAGTGGGTCAGAGAACTAAATTTAAACAAGCACAACAATAACAACATGAAACAGCAATTCTAAAAGGGAAATAAAAGGTGGACTTTTCTAAAACTTGTGTATAGAAAATGTTTTCTAAGTCTGACTCACTAGCTGATGCATTGAAATAAGTATTGCTGGTTTGCCTGGGTGGGACAGTGATTGTCAAGTGGGAAAATTGAAGTTTTCATACAGGAAACCTGGTTTCAATTCCAATTAAGTTCACAAGCAGACACCCTTGATAGTCTAGTTCAGATCATCAGCCTATGAAAACCCTATGGACCATATGGTTGGATCCATATGTCGTCGTGGGAAGGAGGCAGGACCTCTGTTGTGTATGGAGTTGCCGTAGGGTGAGACAGCTAACAAAAACAAGCTGAATTAGATAATCATAAAAACTTTTGCATCACCAAATGCACCCTAAAATATAATAAAAATTAAAAGAGAGGCAGTATGTGTATATGTGTGTGTTTGTAAGAGAGAGATAAGCTATAGGCCCAAGCTCAATGCAATTGAGTCAATGCCACCTCTTGAGTTTCCAGATGACAACTCTTGATGGGGGTAGAAAGCCCCATCTTTCTCCCTAGGGGCAGCTGGTGGTATTGAACTGTTGCACTTGCCATTAGCAGCCCACTGGGTAAACGCTACACCAGCAGATCTCCTCTATATAAGATAGACTTTCCGGTTTTTTTTCAACATGGTCCTTACGTATGTGACAAGATGCTTAACTTCCCCCTAACAAGATAACTAAACATTAAAACTCTACTACTTTCCTCATTACATTGGAAACATTTCAAACATTTGAAAATATACTTTTGGCAGGCTATAAGTAAACAGGTACTCTGACATCCTTGTTGGGGAAGGAACGTGGTAAATCTGCACAGAGTGAACTTTGGCTGTAATTACCAAATTTTCATCTGCACTTAAATTTAAACCCTGCAAGATTACTGGTAGATTTTACTTGAAAATAAGCATCTGATGGTACAAAATGTAGACACATAATGCCATTTGTTGGCACATTACTTAAAAGGATAAAATACTAGACATAACAAAAATATTCGAACACAGTTGAGTAACCAATGATAACTATATCCAATGGTACCATATGTGTAAAAAAGAATGTAAGCCTCAGAATGAATAAGGAATGATTATTCCAAGAGATAATATTAAGTATAAAAAGTGCAACGTACAAAATAAAGTGTATAATGTGCTACCGTTTGAGAAAGGGCAAGAACAAAGTGTCCAGATATGTGCTTATGAACAATAAGCACAGTTCAAGTGACAGGAGAGAAGACTGGCGGCAACTGGGAAGGTAGCGCCGCCTTTCTGAATCTGCCTACTTATATAGTTGTCACTTCCAGATGAAGTTTAATACTTTATGTGACAAAAAAATGAATACATTTTTTAAAGTTAGGAAACAAACAAGAGAGCAGATAGAAACCCATGAACACAATTATGTTAAAAGAAGCTCCCAACAACAAAATCAAAGCGGAAAATAGAAAAATAATTTTAAAAGTCTAATCTAAATAAATTTTTAAACTCTGACCTTCTGTGAGACTATAGTTCACAAATATGTGCCCGGGGTACTCAAAAGCCAAACCCTAAGCTCACTGTCTCTGTCTCTTCAGACCCACATCCCGCCCCTGTGGGTGTTGAGGAGGAACAGCCTCCTCTTTCTCCTGCGGGGCAGCTGGTGGTTTTGAACTACTGACCCATGGCCGCCACCCCTACCCAGAACCAGAACCCGCTCTGCCAGCAGGGCTTCTTTTGCAACAGCTACTCAAAGCAGAAAAGAAAGACAGATAACAGAAATAAAAGAAAAGTTCACTGCCATCCCATCCATTCCAAGAGAGGGTAGAACGGTTCCTGTGGGTTTCTGAGACTAGCTCTTTCATGGGCTCAGAAAGCACCTCCCCCACCCACCCTTCTCAGGCAGAGCCGCTCGAGTTTAGGAACTGTTTACCTTATGTTTAGAAGCCCACACGTATAACCACGACACCCAGGCTCCCGTGCAAATGGTACCAGCGTCCGAAAACCATCGCTTCACAGCAGTCATGGTAAAAAATTGTGAGAAAGATCAACAGAGGATGCAAAATCTAACAGGAAATTTTGATGAGGAGCAGACTCTTAAAGTTCCTTCCTTCATAGTGATAACAAATTGCAACCAGAAAAAGAGTACTTTTAAAACAGAGAAGCTTGATATGGTGATTGGCCGGCGGACTACATGATCAGGGGGAACCAGTTGATTTTGTTTCTGCAGGTAACATCCCAAGAAACACACAGTACCATTTATGTATAGTAAGTCCTGGAATAAAAGGCCTAAAGCATCTATACCAAAATATTAGTCAGGCACATAGTGTACAGCATTCTATTAAAAGAAAAGCCCCAAATCAAACACACAAAATATCAAACTATTGATAAAATGCCAAAGGAAAAGAGGGAAAAAGAGAAAGGCTTAGGATTTGCTCCTAGCTAAAGGTCATTAAAGTGACATCACAGTTAAACATGTCAAGCACATGATTCTATACTGGGTTCTGCAGGAAAAGGGAAAAGAATGCCATAGTTGGCATTAGGAAGTGCATTTAAAATTAGTATATGAACATGGAGAGAAGATCAACTAAAATATTTTATTGATGCCGAATTCAATGAAGTTGACAATCAAACCAGTTATGTAAGAGGATATTCATGTTCAGAATATTTGCATTAAATTATTTCAGAATGAATAAGTCTGATCGATTACATTTACTCTAGAATTACAAGGAAAACATCATACATGCACACATGCATACAATGATACAGAAAATGTGAAGAAGTACATTGGGTAAATGACAATAACTGGTGAATCTAAGTAAAGTTACACTTGTAAATTTTCCAGAATTTAGAAATTATTTTCAATGAAAATGTTAAATTGTTCAGTCCCTATATATCACTAAAGTGTACATGACTGAAAAAACTGACTGTTCAGTTAAAACTGTTTTTATTGCCATTTACAGACTGACATTCAAGCTGCTACATGGAATCTGTGAGATATTATCCTTTAGCTTACACTGTTGTTTGTTTCTGTCTAGTTTCTGCCTAGTGGACTCCTACTTGTGCAAACCTGACATACAAGGGAATTCTGTGCCCTCTTCAGTGTCCAATTCTGTGCCATGTTCTCAATTGCTTATATGTTCCAGACTATTGTTTCCTGTGGTTGCATAATGATTATGAGTTGGACTGCAAACTTCAAGGTCACCAGTTCAAAACCACCAGTCGCTCTGCGGGGAAAAGACAGGGCTTTCTACTCCCATAAAGAGTTACAGTCTCAGAAACTCACAGGAACAGCTCTACTCTGTGCTTCTAGGGTCACTATGAGTAGCCATCAATTTGATGGCAGTAGATTTGAGTTTGGTTTTTATGGTGCCCTCTGTACTTTAAATACCTTCCAACCTAGCAGATTCATCTTCTAGTAACAAATTGAAAAACATTTTGTAGTAATCCTCAAGGTTTTCATTGGCTGATTTTCAGAGTTAGATCATAAAGCTTTCTGCCTACTACGTCTTAGTCTGGAAGTTTAACTGAAACCTGACCACCATGGGTAACCTGGTTCGTATGTGAAATACTTTTGGTGTAACTCCCAGCGTCATAGAAACCCTTATAGCTGGTGTGTTCCAACAAACTGATAGAGGCGTGGTTTTACATAGATTTGAAACTTGCTGTCAACGCTATTCTGATTCATAAGAAATCTAGAGGACAGAGTAGAACCGCTCTAAAGGCTATACCCTTTACAGACGGAAAAGGCCACCTATTTCTTGCTGGAGCTTCTGGGGGGCTTGCATCCTGATCTTTTGTTTAGCCTCTAAGAATTTACCTAGTGTGCAGGCAAGAGTCCATCACAGTTTACACGCCCCATTGCTTTGGGGTTGAATTGGAGTCATTGATACCTATATATCAAATTCCTCTAAATCATAGGTTCCCAAACATATTTGGCTTAATTCCCCCTTTCAGGAAAAAAAGATTGCACAGCACCATCCTGAAAATTAAAAAAAATTTGTACTATAGCCCTTAATCCAAGATAACACGTCTCTCACTGCCCTGAAGTGCATGCTGTAAATGTAAATAACTGCTTTAGTACTGCCCTTTGTAGCCTCCTGGATTATTCTAGCACCTCCAGGGGGTGGTATTGCCCACTTTGGGAAACTGGTTTAAATCTGTCATTGATCATAGAGGGAGAAGTCATACTATCAATGTGCACAGTCATAAAACAGAATAAAAACTGGAAAATTTGATACATGTATTTTGAAAACGTATTTTCTTTGTGTAAATCGTTGAAATATATGAAGGTTTAAAATTTAAGTGTTTTCTCTATTTATGGTTTCATAACCTTTCTCTTGTGGTTTTCACATTTCATTAAGACCTTGAAATTCTGAGTGCTACATAGCAATAGCAATAGAAAAAAGAAATAGAAAAACAATATCTTTTACGTTCTTAGTATACATTCTATATATTTCCCTTCTACAAATTCTGAAACTTTTATGGGCTTGGAAAGATAAAATTGTATAGTGAACATTAGTTGTCCATTTATTCTTTGAATTCTCATGGCATTTCCTATACACACTTTCATTAGATCACTTACTGTAATATAGTTAATATCGCTGTCTCCCCCACTAGACTATGAAATCCATGAGAGTAGATGGTGCATATTATATCCTAGTGTCTAATGTTTGCTTGGTGCACACAGGGATCCAAGAAAATATTAGTGTTGAATGAATTGAAAAAATTGATGACATTGATAGTTGTAGAAAAGTGAAAGGTTTTAGAAGACTGAGAAACATTGTGAGAAGTTTTATTTAAAGATTCCAAACCGCTGAAACGGGCTCAATGCAATGTGGTTTCATTGAAATATTGCATAATTCTGCAACTATATTATTTTGGTTACCTGTTTAGACTCTGAAGGATTCTTGAATGCTGCTTCTTTTTCATTTTATCACAGACACAAATGTCCCAAGTCTTACATTCAAAAGACTTTAATTGGCCATTCATTCCTTACCGCATCCCTTACCTTAGCTCAAGCCCTCCCCGTGCCTGAAGTCTTGTAATAATGTCCCGATTGTTCTCCTTACGCTTGTTCTTCGCTTACTACCACCCTCCCCATTGAAAACTCAGTTGATAGGACACTTGTAGGATAACCTCTGAAATACGCTGTACGTTGCTTCCTCTGTTTAAAATAGTTCCCATTAAATATATAAATATATATAATTAAAAGGGGGAATAGTGGAATGACAGCAACCAGGACAGTGATGATAAACCACTTATTTAAAAGCAGTTTGAATAAGGACTTCAAAACTCCAAACCAAATTTCTGGTAAGAATGTGAATTAATACACCTCAGCGTTGAAAGGCATAAAATTTTAAATTAAGAGAGAAAGAAAAGAGAAAACCTAAAGCCCTCTAAATAGAAGTATTAGTCTCCAAAACTATATTCAATTGTGTAAAATTTTTCTTCAAACATGGAAGACCTCATTCAAGTGGGAAACAAAAGAAGGCATATTTAAGTTTGCTCATATTGCTCAATATATAAAAATCAAAATATGTTCATCATTTATGAGTTGATTAGACAGAATGATTCATAACCAGTTAGCTACTATATCAAGTGCATTTGGGTTTTGGTTATTAATATTGAATGGAGCAGTACTGTGGAGTTTTAGCTATCCCCTCCTTTGGATTACATGATTTACCATCCTTCGGTCACTGATTTGTTGTGCTTCTTCCATGTGGACTTAGTTGACATCTTTCTTAGATGGCTGCTTCCTAGGAACAAGCTTTTAAGCCCCCAGATGCTATTTTACCTTATAGCTGAGCACCTTCTAATTTCTTCACCACACATTACTACAGCATCCATATCTTCAGTGTTCCCTTCCTGGGAACGAGTATAAGGCCATGATGTAAGAACTAATTGTTTTTAAGTCGGAGCTAGTGTTTAGTGGGAGCCGCAAACCCATACCTGGATCCATGTTTTTTAATCTGCCTTTGTCTCCCATTAGCGACCTCCCTATTAATTTATGGTGGAGAGTCTTAATGAACATTGATTGCCCTGGAACATAAGGATCTTCTGTGAAATTGCCATTGATTAGTCCTTGGTACTAATTTTTAAAACATTGTTGAGAGAGGAATATTGGGGTAAGGTAAGCTAACTACATATCACAATACTGGAATTATTCATTTGTACAAAATAAATTCTTTCATGGTTGGACACTGTTTACACAAACAATGGGTGTTGATTGTAAGGGAAAGTTTACAATAATATTCACTGAAAATGCCAATCACAGGATTGCTGGAATAATATATATCTTAATACAGCATATAGGGTACTAATACAGTAAGACAATGATTTTCCGCCTACCGAACAGTTCAATACTCTTGGTATTGCTGTCTTCTGCTTCTTCAAACACCATGAATTTTCAATCTTAAGTCCTCAGGTTACAGGTGTGTTTGAGGTAGAGTCCTGGTCACCTAGTGGAGCTTCGACATCAGATCTCTCTGGTGGGGCCTTTGGAGCTTGTTGTGCACTTTGAAGATCCAGGATTCAATTGTCCCAGTGTTCTATGGCACTTGGCCTGGGTCCCTCCAGAATGTGGCGAGATACTCGTGCCAGTGTGGCTTATTTGGTGCATATTTATAATCAAGAAATAAATTTATTTTGAGGTTCTCAGATTTTAAATCTTTACGGGAGTAGATATTTCCATCTTTCTCTCTGAGAGCAGCTCACGGTCTTGAACAACTAACCGTGTAGTTGGCAACACAGTGGGTAGCATGCTACATCCCCAGGTATCCTTTAGGGACCTTATCATGTCACATAGAGGTCACTGCAATTGAATCAATGCCGGTTCTTGATGACCCTGTAGGACAGGCTAGAGCTGCATTTCTGAGACTTTAATTCTTTGTGGAAGTGGAAAGCCCTGACTTTCTCCCGTGGAGTGGCTGGTAGTTTTGAACAATTAGCAGCCCAAAGGGTAACCACTATACGACCAGGGCTCCTTAATGGGGAAATTGTCCCTTTGGCTTTCAAAGGCTATGATGTTTAAAGAAATGGAACTCCACATCATTCTCTTGTGGGGAGGCTTGTGGATTCGAATCGCTTACCTTTTGGTTAGTACTTGAGCTCTTTATCACTGTGCCAGCAGACTGCTCTACACGGTCCATCAGCAAATATGACTTTTCTTGAACTTTTATCAATTTGACCTATTTGACATTTGTAACATCAGAAGTTCTATATACTTTTTAAATATTCTTGTACTGTTTCATAGATGTGATTCTATTTGTAAGATCTAACACAGTTATGGTACAA
>NW_022111369.1:26727737-26731371 GCF_000313985.2 Echinops telfairi | reverse complement strand
TTTTTTTTACTAGGTTTCTTTTTATTATGTCAAGGGAGTTTAAATTACTGGGAAAAATTAGGGGAAAATAGGTGGTTCTTTTCATGAACATGAAGGGTATATATTTGTGGCATGCATACAGTGCAAAAAATGTAAATAAAATATATTTTTTTAATATCTCTACTGAGCAGGTATATAAAAATGTTAAGAGCCCATGCTGGACTATTCTGATGAAATGCATTTTTAATGAAATGCAGTTTTAAGAACATAAATTCTGAAAATGCTCATTTCAAAAGGACATGCATACTAGACAAAAAAATTAGTCATTCTCAATCTTAAGAGATCTTAGAGAAAGTGGATTTTTGTTGGTAAAATTTTAAGTGAGTATGCTCTTGCAAACACCTGAGTGCTATTCAGTTTAATTGGGTTATACCTCATGCTGATCATGTTTTCCCCCTGCTGTATCTAATTTCTTTTTTTCTTTCAATATTTTATTGTTTGGTTTTAGGTTTGAAGGTGTAGGAAAATTAAAGAACTCTAATTTTTAAAGAGCCCTAAAGGGAAGTATGCTTTTGTGTCAGTCGTTCCTGTGAACACCTGTGCACTGTTGAATGTAATTGGGTTACAGCTGGTGCTGAGAGAGTCATCTAAATGAAGGTCTGCAGACTGACTAGGAACTTGACATTGCATGTCATTGTATGCTTTCCTGCCTCTTTCTTATGCAAGATGCTTGGATTTGAAGGATTTGAGATGCAAAATGAATGGGGGTCCTGTGATCTGTGGTGAGTAACATCCCAGGTCATTCACGATGGCTTCAGAGAAAGTGCACTTCTTTCATAAGCTCTCAGATTTCCTCAGAATAAGATGAAACTAACCCAAAAAACCAGCTGATTTACTAACTTCCTGTAACTCAGGAACATTTAATATCAGGGTCGGATTTTGAGAGGTATGATATGGGGGTTTTGAGAGGGAAAAAATCATTTTAAAAAAATCGGAAAACTTCAAAGACTTGTAGCTGAAATATTAGCAATTCAATATATACTGCATGTATATTGCTAGCAAAGTAAAAGAAGCTAGAGTGTATGAATAGGCTAGTTTGCTAATTTATCAAGAGTTAAAGGAGCTCCATATTGTGTCAAATATTCTAGACAGCTGACATTCGTTTGCCATTCCAACATTAAATCTATAAAGCCACTCTGGAAATTGAGTGCTGCAAAAGGTGCTTCACGTCAAGCACTAACATCATCTGTTTGATATGGTTAAAGAATGTAAATTTACCCATACTTTCAAATACAATCACAAATTTAATATTTAATAGGATAATATGGTAACACCGTATCTTAAAAAAAACGTTATAAATCTGTCTGGCAAAGGAGAAAGCAAACCAGGAAACACCACCCAAAATTAACGAAATGAAAGAAAATAATTGAATTATTCAAAAGCATCTAAATTTATTGCTATGCTACCTTAAATCTGTCAGGTTTTAAGAAATGAGAAATAGAATGTGTGAAACAACTAGCTCTTCCCTTGCAAATTAATTCTGAGCAGTGACCTATATTTTCTACATATCTTCTGTAATAAATTAAGCATATGGTAGCTATTAGGAGATAGAGAAATTGTCTTTATGTTCAAAATAGCTAAATTAAAAATAACCATTATAAAAATATATGTGCAACGTGTCCTGATATCTTTTCCCTGGTATTCATAATCTGTAATTACCCAGTATTCTCCCATTTGATAAAAGTTTCAAAGTAACATAGGTCTTGAATTTGGGTTAATTTGCTCAACCTGCTTTTCTTGGCACATTTGTATAATTAGCAGAGCTTCAGGAATACTGCTGCTTGCTCTGGGGCATTCTGTCAGACTGATCATCTAACTTTGGATAAATTACAGAGCCTATATAGAAATGGCACCTCAGTTTGATGGAGGTAACGTGCTCAGTTACTAAGCAAAAGATTGGAGGTGGGAGTACAACCAGCACTCTTTGGAAAGTTCCCATTGTTTGCCGTTAGGTTCCATTGGCTCAGATCCGATCCATAGCAGTCCATGCACAACAGAGCCAAACACTACGAGGTCCTGCACATCCCACCAACGCTGCTATTCCTAAGCTTGTGGCTGCAGCCACTATATCAGTCCATCTCGCTAGGGCCTTCCCCTTTTTCATCACCTCTCCACTTTAGCAAAAATGATGACCTTCTCCAGGGACTGGCCTCACTTGACAACAAGTCCAAAGTGTGCCAGACAAAGTCTTGCCATCCTTACCTCTGAGGCGCGTTCTGGCTTTATTTCTTCCCATAAAGATCAGTTTGTTCTTTTAGCTGCCCATAGTACTTCTCCAACGCGACAATGTAAATGCAGCTATTCTTCTGCGGTCTTCCTTATTCAATGTCCAGCATTCACATGCTTATGACGCAATGGAGAATACCTGGCCTTGGGCCAGGGGCACCTCAGTGCTCAAAAGTAACATCCTGGCTCTTCAATACTCTAAAGAGGTCTAGTGCAGCAGATTGACCTATTGCAACTTGTCCATTGATCTCTTGACTGCTGCTCCCATGAGGTGACTGTGGATTCAAAGAAGATGAAATCCTTGACAACATCAACCCTTTTGCTCTTCCTTACATTGAGCTGTAATCCATACTGAAGGCTACAATCCTCAATCTTCATCAGCAAGTGCTTCTAAACCTGCTTACTTTCAGCAAGCAGGCATACTGTAGATTGCTAACACGCCTTCCTCCAATCTTGAAGCTGCACTCTTCTTCCTATAAACCAGCCTCTCTGATGATTTTCTCAGAATATAGATTGAACAAGTATGATGAGAGCAACTAACCCTGACACACATCTTTCCTTATTTTAAAACTTGCAGTTTTTCCATGTTCTGTTCTCATAACTGCCTTTTGATCCATGTACAAATTCAGAAGGGGCACGATTAAGTATTCTGCAATTCTAATCCTTTTCAAGATATCCACAGTTTATTATGGTTCACATGGTTGGATGCAATTGAATAATCAATGAAACACAAGTAAATATCTTTCTGATATACTCTGCTTTGAGCCAAGATCCATTGGACATCAGAAATCATATCCCTTGTTCCATGTCCTTTTCTGAATGTCTGAATTTCTTTCAGTTCCCTGTGAAGGAAGGTCTGGCAATATAAAAAACCAACCATCGAAAATTTGATGTAGCAAAGATGTACACTTCCAGAGTTTGGTTTGCCATGAGTTGAAGTGAATGCGATAGTAACTGGTTTATATGATCTGACCTAAATTTCTGTCCTAGTGATTCCACTTTAAATTCCTT
Source organism: Echinops telfairi (assembly GCF_000313985.2). Lineage (NCBI taxonomy): Eukaryota > Metazoa > Chordata > Mammalia > Afrosoricida > Tenrecidae > Echinops > Echinops telfairi. The sequence goes on along the minus strand of NW_022111369.1, from coordinate 26,728,095 downwards.
TCAACCAGCCTTGCTCAAGAATCTCACGATTAAATAGTTCATCTATTCTAAGATCAGGAACTCAGAGTGGATGTTATTTGGAGCAATCAGTGTAAGCAAAAGATACCACGAGCAGGATATGATATCTTTGGCATGAAATTGATTTGTGAACTGAAATGAGTCTGACAAGACCTGGTCAGAGCAGTGTGAACTAGAACCTGTGGGTGTACCACAAGATGAAGATTCTGGTATAGCATACAACAGGGGCATTAGCTAATTTGATTTGTATCTCAGACACAAAACATCTAGATTTCCCATTGAAAATAGAATAGTTGTGTACCACATAAATCTTACTCATTTTCTATTGAGGAAAACCCCC
>NW_022111369.1:26724912-26726037 GCF_000313985.2 Echinops telfairi | reverse complement strand
TCCAAAATGAAATAAAATATTAATGAGCTTTTTCTTTGACATCTAACCAGTGGATTTAATGATTCATAAATCAAATATTTTTAAGCCAGAATATGACAGGAACAGTGGTAGGTGAGTTAGTTTATTGTCATTATGCTTTTGTATCTCCACTATTATTAAGTGTTTGGGAGCCTTAGAAAGGTTTCAAAGCAATTAAGTAACACAATCATTGCATTTTGATATGGTGACTATGGCATATATAACAAGTAGGATAAAGAGGATAAAAGTTGTTTAATAGATAATATTAGAGGCTTACTTCATGGTTCACTTAAAATGTATGTAGCATATATGTTAAATGAGGACACATAATGTATGTAGCATATATGTTAAACGAGGTTACATAATACATGTAGCATATATGTTAAATGAGGACACATTATGTAGCATATATGTTAAATGAGGACACATAATGTATGTAGCATATATGTTAAATGAGGACACATAGTGTATGTAGCATATATGTTAAATGAGGATACATACATCTAGATTAAGATATGTTATTAGTTTCCATTGAGTCAGCTCTAACCCAAAGATAGAGGTGGCTTCATGTGTTTTGCCTGGTGAGTTGCCCTGGTGGAGGGAAAACATTTATAGAAAGTGAGAGGAAATAAAAAGCATCATTAACCATGATTTATGCCTCTTAAAACATTTACATTATCACCCCTTTAATGTTCACACATTTAAAGTTGTCTCCGGAGAGGTACTTGATCCCTGTCACCACCCAGCCTCTCAGAGCTTTCCCTAACAGGTGCTTTTTATTGGGTTCTGTAGACAGGGTTCAAATTGCAGATTTCTTTAGCCTGCTAAATCAATTAACTGATTTCAGCAGCATTTATAACTAACATTTTAATTAAACATCTCTATTTTGTGTGTGTTCTTCCTTTGCTGAATGTCTATTTCTTTGTTGATTTATTTTTATTTCTTCTCCTATTTTAGTGAGGCTTAGGCAAAACACAAACATACACATATGTCAACATTACATAGCTGCCCAGATGTCCAAAACTGAAATATATAAAGCTCATATTGAAATTGCAATCCTGCCTTCTTCCAGTTCTTGTAAATGATAACATTTTTTCTGTTGTAAAA
>NW_022111369.1:26721371-26723835 GCF_000313985.2 Echinops telfairi | reverse complement strand
TGTATACTTTAAAATATCTTCTTACCCATTCTTCTTTGTTTATGCCTAATAAACTTCCTAATATATCTGTATATAATAGATCCGTTATCATCAAGGTTACATTATTTTGAGTAATTATTTGTCCTTAATTTGGCAAACCATTCATTTACAATTCATGTAAAATATGAGGCCAACAATCATACTCCTTAACAGTTCCTAAAAATGTTTTTAATTGGGCTAGACTCTGGAACACCATTTGTAGGATCTTTGTATTTCCATTCTGAAAACACAATTTTAGAGTATATTTTATATAATTTTAATAATCACCTATATAATATGTAAAAATTATCATCTATAAACAGAACGCCAATAACTATAAAATATATATTTAGAATATATTCCATTAATTAAATTTCATGGGTTTAATTTCCAGTTATGGCCTAAACTATATTTTTCTTATTGCTTTGTGTTGGTCATTTGACTCTTCATTGTATATTAAAAAGGAGAGAAGAGATGCATTAGTAGATAACATACATCGTTAATATCCATACCACTGAAAGCATGAAGCCATTCAATTAGCTACATGTAAACATGTTTGTCTTTACTTTGTGAAGTAAATCTTGCACAGCATTTAAAATTAATTCCAGTTACTTAATTACAATGTTCTACATAGAGATAAATGAGAAAATTAAAGAATAAGGGAGAGAATCAATTGTTTGAGACTTATTACTCTACTTGGGATGATTTATTAGCTGTTTTACTTATTATCTCATGCGTTCACATGCCCACATGTGTGGAGCCTGTTTCCTGGCTTCTTCTTGGATATGAAAACAAAACAAAATTAAAAAGCAAACCTATCAAGCTCTGCAAAATAAGTAGATTCTAAATCACAGCGAAGCTAAAGGGTGGAATAGAATGGCTTTGGGTTTCTGAGAGTGTGATCTTAAGAGGGCAAAGAGCCGCATGTTTCTCTCACAAAACATTTGGTGGGTTTGAATTGAAGACCTTACTGTCAGCATCTCAATGAGCAACCCAAAAGCTCAGAAAGACTTCTTCGCTTTTTCTAGGACATTGACTTTTACTTGCCAACAATAATATGGGCAAATCGATATTATTTATAGAGCCACTACTGAAGTTTAAAGATTCTCTGCTCTATATGCCACCACTTGTCTGCCATGCATCACACTGTGGTGGCATGTGTTGCCATGATGCTGAAAGCGGTGTCACTGATATTCCAGATACCAACAGGGCCGCCCAAAGTGAACAGATGTCAACCAAGCTTCCAGCCTAAGAACAGACAACGAAGAAGGAAAGGCTTCCCACTTCAGAGGGATTCGCTGCTCAAAACCATAGGGATGCATCAGAATGTTAGCAGTTAATGAAACCTCAGGAATGGAAGCAGAACATTGTCAGATAGTGCCACGATATGGTCCCCTCGGATCAGAAGACACCAAAAACAAGACCGAGGAAGAGCTGCTTATTGACCATCATGAGAAGGGGGAGTGAAGCTTTCTGGAGCAAAGCCTTCAGGACCTTCCTTCAGTAATGGGGCAAGATCCAAGAAAAAGCTGAAACACCAGTTACAATTTGGAACTTGAAATGTATGCAGGATGAATCTAGGAAGGTCGGCAGTTATCAAAATTGAAATAGAATGCATAAAGATCAATGTCCTAGGAATTGGTGAGCTGAAAAAGACTGGTATTGGCCATTTTGAATCAGAAAGTCATGTGATAACTACACTGGGGATAACACAAGCAGGATGGCATTGCATTCTGAGTCCAAAAGGTTATTTCAGGAGTGATGTTGAAGTAGAATGAATCTGTGGTTGGATAATGTCTATCCACATATGAAGAAATCCAATCAATGCAACTATTATTCAAATTTAGCTACTGGTGGAGAAATTGAAGAATTCTACCAATGTCTTAAGTCTGAAATGGATCAAACATGCAATCAGGTGCATTGATAACACCGACCAACACATACTTGATGCCTGAATTGTGAGACCAATTGACCTGCGGATGCCAAAAATGGCAATAGTTTTCCCTACCAGCTCTACTTTTTGAGTCACAGAACGTATACTATATACCACACTTCACGCAGCTAACGCCGAAAATTTCAGGGCATTTAAATACAATATTAGCCAACCTGAGAGAGAGAGAAAGTACACACTGGCTTTATTGAACGTAGTTTGTATTATACTAAATATTTAGGTCATGTCAGCCTTCATATGGTGTCCTTTGATCTAAAGATACATTTGAACAGTGAAAATTACATTAACTTGGAATTTTCCCCGGCATCACTTCACCTTTATTTGGAACTGAATACCAGGCAGTTCCAAACTGTTTTCTTGAAAGGGGGCGAGAAATCAGTGTTACTGTAAAGAAATAAGGAGTCCAGACTGCACAGTGGGATATATGCTTGACTGCTGACCACAAGGTCAGCTCTAAGATTCCCCATAGTCACTCTGCAAGAGAAAGGTGGGATT
>NW_022111369.1:26716146-26720427 GCF_000313985.2 Echinops telfairi | reverse complement strand
GACAGTGTAAGATATGCCAAAATAATAATAATTTATAAATTATCAAGGGTTCATGAGGGAGGGGGGACAAGGAGGGAGGGGAAAAAAACGAGGAGCTGATACCAAAGGCTCAAGTAGAAAGCAAATGTTTTGAGAATGATGATGGCAACAAATGTACAAATGTGCTTGATACAATTGATGTATGGATTGTGGTAAGAGTTGTATGAACCCCCAATAAAATGATTTAAAAGAAAAAAGATTTATAGCCTCAGAAAGCCACAGGAGAAGTTCCACTCTGATTCTGTCTGAGCCAGAATTGACTGACTAGTAGTGAGTTTGATCCAGTAAATAGAGATTCAAATGTTCTGAAACCCAAAATAGGCCTGTCAGTGTTCACACTCCGTTGTGGAAATTAAAATGTCCAGTCTTGTAATAGGATGGCACAATTCCACCTGTGCACAGGGAGTCTTTGAAAGCAAAGTCAGACTTTTTCCTTAAAAGATACCTGTATTCCACCTCGCCACCGAAAATCTGACTTCTCCATATCAAACTATGTTCTGAAATAAGTTGAAGAAGAAAAATTTAGATCGTTAAAGTATATGTAAAAATGGCTATGAATTCTTAAATGTTCGGGACTCAAATTGTCCTCACATCCTCAAGATAGGTGCCTTTTCTGTTTTCTTCACCTCTCCCACTCTCCCCAATCTATGTACTTGTTGGAACGGGAATAGAAGAAAAGTGGACCCAGAGTGTGGGCTTTAATGAACAGGGTTTCTTAGAGTTAAGACCAGCCCGGTATTTAGAATGGAATGAGAGTAAAGGGGGCATGCAGGCTGGGGGGAGATCGAAAGACGGAGTAGAGACAATAGCCCAAAGAAAGAAAGGAAGAGCTAGAAAGAGGACGAGACAGAGGGACTGACAGGCGGCCATAGGAGAAGGGGAAGAAGGAGAGAGAGGGAACAAAGGAATCCCATGTTAATAAATATGGGGGGCAGAAATAAATCACTATGTCTAAAAGGAGCCTGCCCTTCCTCTGCTCTCCGCTGCAGCACCAGCAGAAAGGTGAAGAGAGGGGGAAGGTTTTTGTGAGACAACTTGAGAAGGCGAGGTATCCCTTTAGGCTAGGTGGGGATGGGAAGGGGTTAGAGAGGCTGGATGTGACTGAGCATCACAGCGTGACTGTGGGACCTTTAACGTTGGTTTTCTAGTATCTACTGTGTAGTGTCTGCCTACGGTGCACAGCCTCCCAGGGCAACAAGAAAAACCTGCTGCCATCTAGTCAATTCTAGCTCATACTTACCCAATAACAGGGAAGAAATGCCCTTTGAGTTTCCAAACTTTACAACTTCAAAAATCTTTATCGTCATGAGTGGGTTTGAACTACCGACATTATGATTGTTACCTCAATGCATAACCAACTAGCCACCATGGGTCCATATACAGCTTAATTGGAAGTCCCTTAATACCTAATACTTTTTCAAATATTTCTTAACTTTTTGTCTTATTCTGTAATTTGTGGGTCTGAAATCATCTCATATTTAAAGCTAGGATGATTAATTAATAAATGTGTATAAAGTAATAGCTGAAAATATAATGGAGCACCCTACTTAAGATGCTAGAACTGATGTGGTCTCTTAGATGCAATTTTAGAAATCCCTAAGTAACTGCAGGAACAGACCTGAAAACCAAGGCAGGAGGGAAACAAATGTCTTGGGCTCCAGAATGATTGACCATTGGAAGGCAAAAATTGGTAACCAGCAATTGGAAAACATCATCTTGGTGATAGAAACAAGGCTGGAGATCTCATAATAAATATTTGCAAGATCAATTTACTAGATTATTTATTTTTAACAGCTTCACTGATATACAATTCACACATCATCCATTTCAATAGTCAGTTATACTCATAAGAGATGTACCGCCATCATCACTAACAATTTTAGGCTATTTCTTCTTTCTTGTACTCATACACACAACACAAAAGGCCTCTCCAGATGGAATGCCTAGAAATCACATTGACTCCCTTGTGGGAAGAGAAGAAGGAGAAGCTCAGTGGCAGCAGCTAAAGCCAGGCCAGGGGGCGGCTCGAAGAGATCGTTAATTGTTCATATGTCAGTTCAGGTGACAATTAGAGAAAATGAAAACAAATCCACAAGAGCTGATGCACAACCTTTATTTTTGTTACAATGATAACATCCCTATCATTGTGCACAGACAAATTATTTTAACTCCCTGGAGGTATCCTAGGTTCGGTTCTCTAGAGCAGCAGCACCACCGACTCTGATTATGTGCATGTGTATAGAAAGGGTTGTATAGCAAGAAATGGTTCACGTAATTGCAGAAGTGGAATAATCCAATCCAGTTCAACTCCTGGGGTCAGAACTAAGCTGGAGGCTTCTTTAACCATAGTGGCAGAGGCTGATAAACAAGAAACAGGAAGATGGAATGGGAAGGTGTTTGGGTACAAAGGCAAATGAATCTGCAGTTGGCCATTGAATCCAAGGTGAGCAGTCTTCTGCTGGATCCAGAGATCAGCAGGCAATCACATAGGAGGTCGATGAAACAGATGCAAGATCTGTGTCTATATGCAAACATTAGACCATACCCCAAATGAAATTCCCCTTAATTGTTCAAGGCTTCTTCCCACCACTGTTTGGCTTCTTCACAGACAATCCCATCAGGAGTTGACCACTCTGTATTAGATCATTTCATGGGAGAATCCCGGCCCACCCCAAACCAGAAAACCAAACTCACTGCTATGGAGTCATGTCTGACTCGTTGTCACCCTGTGGGACAGGGTAGAACTTCCCCTGGGAGTTTCTGAGACTTTGACAGTTTAAGGGCATACATAGAAAGCCTGTGTTTCTCCAGAGGAGGAGCAGTGGTTTTGAACTGGAGACACTGCAGTTAGCAGTCGTAAGTGTGACCACTGTGCCACCAGTGGGCCTGCCTTGCCATAAAATCAGAGGCATTCTACAGAATCACATGAATTTCCCATTCCTTAAATTTCTTATTCACAGTGTTGTTACTCATAGGAATATTAATTTAAAAAAAAGTCTTTGTTTATCTGGATATTCTCCAAACATGACACTTCAAAGATGTCTTTTATTTTATACCTAATGTTGCAAAGCAGACGCTCCTCGCTGTAAGTGTTATTTATTGATGCTTAAAGGTTCAATGAATTATTCAGCCCCTTTACCCTTCTTGCTTTGCTGCACACCTATTGAGTTTTTCAGAGCAGTTTCATATCAATAAATTTCTTCTTGCTTTGCAGCTCCAATTTCATGCTTGGCCTTTTCTAAGCAACATACAAGAAAAATAAATAACCAGAAGAAATAAAATATGTATACAAATTGCTTTAAATAACTCAATACCCAAATCATTAAGGCTCTCAAGGGCTTTAAAATTAAGACATGAAAGCAAGACTGCTGAAATGGGCTACATGCAAATATAATCAGCCAAAAAAACTTGCCTTGTTAGCGTGCGATCTGTGGAGAGTGACATGTGTTTATGGTCATGTTGCACTCAGAGTTGAAATGCACTTCTGACAAATAAGTGGCTGAGAGTTCAAGGACTCACTGCTACTTTATGTCCCCTGTTCACACATACAGAGACACACCGATAGAGGGAGGTGACAACAGAAACAACAGCAATAAAACAATAGTTAGTGTGATTGATGATAATATAATCCTAATAAGACAGTGGTATATGCTAAGAAGCCCAGCACCTCAATATGTCTAGTTCCTCTGTAAAGGGAACCACTGATGTTTGTTATATAAACTCAAATATTTTTCTTTCAAATTTGAAATATTTACTTTTCATTAATTAAAATATGTAGCATATATTTTTAATCAGGAAACAGAAGATAATTTTTAATATGAGGGAGATCATTCAGACTTTCCAACAGAACTACACACCAATATACATGAGTGAAAATTTGCTCGTTTTGCAGCTGATTGCATTTAGATTTGAATGAGAAAGTGCATTCTTCCCAAATGTACTAGATTTATCAATCATAGTCGCTCTCTTTTTAAAAAATTACATAAATTACAAGAAGTTTAAGACTTCCCAAGTTTTCTATTTTCAGCAAATACTTATTGCTCTTAATATTTTAGGGACAGGGAGGGGAAAAAAAGAAAAAGAAATTATGTTTTAAAAAAGCTTCCAGTTTATAGCAATGAGACACCTAAAATAAAATAATGCCTGTTGAATAGTCCAGTCATTGTATTATATATAACTTCACATAATTTTATATTTTATTCTTAAAACACTGACAGCTTATTTAAAAATAGATAAAACAAG
>NW_022111369.1:26708078-26715867 GCF_000313985.2 Echinops telfairi | reverse complement strand
GCATCTTTCTCTTCAGGGGCAGCTTGCCTGTTGGAACCACTGAGCTTTTGGTTAGAAGCCTGGTGCTAAACCACTAGCTTGCCAGAGCGAGTCTCACCCATACCCACTGCCATAAAGTCATTTCTGTCTCTCAGCAATTCCTAAAGTTTTATGAGACAGTAAACCACTAAGTAACCCCATCTTTCAGGTAGATTTGCACTCTTCTGACAACTTTTTGAAAGCATATTTCCTTTATAGAGACATTGTTTAATCGACTTCTGTGTTATTATTAGCTGCTGTTGATTAATTGTGACCCTGAAAGCAACAAAAAGCCTGGTCTTGTGCTAGCTTCGGAAATAGTACAATTACAAGCACCTTAAATTGCTAACCCACAATTCCACCAAGACTTTCTCAGCTTACCAATATCAAAAATCAAACCAAACTCCCTAACATCTAGTCAATAACAAATCATAGCAACCAAGAGCTCAATATCAAGGGTAAAGAAATAAACTAATTCCATATTTCGTTTCATACCTACGGGTTTTTACTTATTTTATTTAAGCTCATGCTCACAGGACTCTCTTGAGATAGATCTTATTCATCTCCATTTTACAGATGAGCAAACTGCCTTCTAACCAAATAAAGGGGAATCTCAAGACACTCCAGGAAGGAAGGGGTTAAGTGAATCAAAGGAGGAAAGAAAGCCAGTTTCCACTGTAGCTCCTTGGAGCTCAGGCCTGCTGGGAAACTTTGGGTAGCATATCTAAAGCAGGCATCTCCCTTCTTATCAGGGAGGTTTGAGATTTGGAAGTATATACTTTACTGCCCTGTGTGTCAGTGGTCTACAGGCTGTGTGAGAGAGAGCTACTCCAAGGTTATTGATGCTCTAGCACTTCCAGCTCACCTTGGGCTGGGGCAGATTGCGCTCTAGGCCAGATGAAACCATTTGATCAAAGGTGCAATCAGCAGCCTTTATTAGAGAAGTGAATGCAAAGGGCCTCTACAACTTCCCCTGCAGTTAGGTCATTTATTTTTCTCACTGCCTTTGAGCCAATGCTCACTCATACAGAACAGGGTAGAACTTAGAGGACCCTTATAGACAGGGTTGAACTGCCTCTATGAGATTCTATGATTGTTTCTGCATGTAGAAACCCGTCTTTCTCCCAAGGAGAGACTGGTAGTTTTGAACTGTTGACCTTGTGGTTTGCAGTCGAATTCTTAACCACTAGGCCACCAGGACTCCTACTTAGGTGATAAGTTTTGTTCTTTGTTTTTTAAAACATACTATCTATTTAAAATCAGACAGCAACCTTGACAACAGAACAGCCAACTTAAAATGGGAAACAAAACGACCAAAAAATGTTCTTCGTCTGACTATTCTGACAACTTTTTGAAAATGTTTTATCTTTATGGAGACATTTTAAAATATGTTGCCAACCATGGAAATGGCAAAACATAATCAAAAGCATTTTTCATGAAATAATCCAATTCGACATAGTTCCATTACTGTCATTTATACAATGAGCATCCGTTGAATGCTGTATGTCCTAAGAACAGATTAAATTGTGTCTCCAGTAACAGCCAGCTTTGCCAACCAACTCTTCTACTGGTGAGACATAAATTATTTTCATCCCCAATTTTAAAATCATTTAAGAACTCAGAATTTTCTTTCTTTGTTACTGAGTAAACTCTAATAGATTAAAAGAGGTTGGTTTTAAGCTTTTATTTAATTTTTTCCCATAATTGGACATACATGCAATGTAAGATCGATCGTCATCTGAAGTTTTGATTGTTGTTGTTTTTACCCTGGGAGCGTTCACTCATTTCCATGTCCCATCTCTGGATCATTTATTATTTCAACAGGCGTGTATTTATGGATATGGGTTTATGTAACAATATTCAGATAGTGACAAAGAAAAATGTTATATATCACAATGACGGGATGATACAGCAGTTAGACTAGCAGTTATATAACTTAACCTGATGTGTTTAAAATTACTGCTTTAAGAATTCTGATCAGGCACACAGACTGACTTTCAGAGAAGTCCAGCAACTATGGTCTACTCTTGAATTTTATCTAAAAGAGTCATAATAATGGATGCCCTCAAATCATAGATGAATGTTTTCAACTCACATACATTGTGTTCCTTTCCCTTGCACCTCATTTATGATCGGTGAGAGCAATTTCCATTCATGCACATCATGCTTCATTCTGATAAAGCTGTCATTTAAAGCGCAGGCATTTGCTCTTCTTCTGGTGCCTCTCCAGACTTGTGTAAAAACAGTCAAATGCTTTGACTAAGACCAAACATATGTGTTTTCTACAATAACGAATCTTAGTAACAACCATCTTAACTAACTCTTCACTAGGGAAAAAGATACAAAAATTAATGAGTGATTTTAATTGCCACGCACATGCCCTTGTGTTGTATGATTTACTCATCTTAGTGCCATTTAACCTTGATTTACATATTTTTCTGCCCTATGTACTTGCATTTACTGTGGATCAGTAATGAGATTTAATTTGCAGTGTTACTTCCGATGACAATTATTTTTGCCTTCTTTTTCCACGTTGAAATGTTTTTGTAGTTTTCCAAATGTGCTTTATAAGTCAATGAAGTTCCATTTTCATTTCTATAAGTTCTAATTACTAAGACTTCCAAAAGTCATTTTAAAATCCTCATTCCAGTTACCAAGATCGCATTTTATCCCTTCCATGTAATGCTGCTTATGCATTCAAAATGCTATCACAACCTAAATTATACTGTGATCAATCACTGTGTTCAAAGAAGACTATCTAATGATTACTTTTCTTTTTTTCTTTAAAAAATCATTTTATTGGGGGCCCATACACTTCTTATCACAATCCATACATACATCAATTGTGTAAAGCACATTTGTACATTCACTGCCCTCAACATTCTCAAAACATTTGCTTTCTACTTGAGCCCTTGGCATCAGCTCCTCATTTTCCCCCTCCCTGCCTGTGCACCTCTCCCTCATGAACCCTTGATAATTTATAAAGTATTGTTTTGTCAGACACTGTCCAATGTCTCCCTTCACCCACTTTTATGTTGCCTATCCCCCAGGGAGGAGGTTATATGTAGATCCTTGGATTACTTTTCTTAACATTCATTTATGTGTATATAAAATAAAAAATATTTAATTATATAGCCTCCAGATACTGGAGAAGGATGAATGCAACAGGAAAGACCATGGAATAATTTTCATAGATTTACCAGAATTAATGGATTGGTATGACTGGTCAATAGGAGAGAATAGCAAATGTTCCATCATTTGGATGATTATTATTACTCTTTGAGCTTTGGAATGTATCCTACTCTAACATATCCCCTATGTTAGAAATGTCTAAGGCATTACCTGCTCAAAAACTTTGTTGGAAGATTCTCCATTATTCACACAGGATAGCTGATTCATTTTTAGAGAAGAAAGACATTTAAGTTTCATTTCTTATCTCTTATTAAAATCCATTACATTCTTCATTTAAAATACCATATACATGTTTCTGCTATTTCCATCATGCATGTAATAACTTGAAGGACATTATGAGCTGGCAAGAGACTTGAGACTACCGAATAGAATTTATTCCTATCATTCATTGTTTGATTTTCCATGGAAGAGTGTGAGGTGAAAGACCTATTTTATGTTCCCTGCTTCAGAACACTTGAGCAAACTTCATGAAAAATGTACTGCGCTTATGTGCTTGTATGCTTTCGTTGTTTGAGTCTTTTGCAAGCTGAAGAACCTATTACAGGAAAGAGAAGTCTTGCAGGCAGCCAGGACCCATCCATACCAATGATAATAACTGGTCTTTCTTTAGAGATCTTGACTATCCTTTGTCATAGTCTGTTATGGCAAAACTTTCTCATTATGGGAGATGAAGGAAAAGGAAGAATTACAGAATACCAAACTCACAGGGATGGACAACTTTATTATCTCCTTCGTGTAATTTATCATTTTTCTTCCCCTTGATTGTAATTACCAACTTATTAGTTATCATGTCTTGTTTTAATCTAGTTCCTTTGAAAACATCATATTGGTGTATAGCTATATCTATATATTTATAAAGCTATATGTATAAATCTTTACAAAACCAATCTAATATATAACTTTTGGGGGAAATGGCATATATTATTATTTCAGACTTTTAAGATTATTAATAAAAACATTGTAAACAATTGATTCTAAACCTAGATGGCTAGTTTGTGACATTTAAAGTATCTGACTGATTAGAAAAGTTGTAATATTTATATAATTTTAAATAATTCTATGATCATCGCTATAATGTAGACTTCTGAAATCATCATTCAAATTATTCTCTTGCTGAGCCCTTTTAGATTTCTTAAAATATGTCTTTCATTAGATTTTGATGTGGAAGAACAAGACCTCACCAAAGAAAAGAGCCCCCAGTGTTAATCCTGACTCTTATACCAATTACTCATGAGAACCTGAATTCAACTGATGGGCTTGCATTATAACTCTGTAAGCCATTTCTAGTTTTAGAATTCTTTAATAGGAAATTTCATTCCTTCTCAAGAATCTGCAGAAGCTTCTTATTGCTTCTGTCACTCAATAGGTTTAACGCACACTTCTTTCTCAGAAAAACCTAGACAGAGCTTTTTCATTACTAAATTTCCATGTAAGTTTTGCTCTTGACTAGCAAGCTGACACTGCCAGGTAATCATTGGACTCCTAAAAGCAAGGTCTGAAGTTCAAACCCACTAGGCAACTTAGTGGGAGGAAGGTGAGGTTATGTGGTCCTGAAAGGGTTGCATTCTCAGAAACCATCTATAGGGTCTTTGTGGATTAGAATTAACTTAATGAAGGTAGGTGTTTTGGGTAGCAAATAGCTGCATATCCTCCTCTCATTTTTTGTTACTTAATTTGAATGCTTGATTGTATGTTAATATGTTTTGTGTGATTTTATTTTAATATAGAAAATGTAGGTATTTGTATGTGTGTGTTTTATATGGGTCCATTACCATTTGAAAGTTGAAATTTAACATCCAATCTCTTCTCAAATGGGAGCAACTGACTCACTCAAGATTATTTAAATGGATATTTTAGGCAAGGTTTCTGCATCCTTGACCTTTGCCTTCTGACTTTTTACCTGTAAAAAAAGTTAAGTTCCTATTATCAATTAAATTATTGTTGTGAGTTCTTGTTTGGTGCCTGGCAGTGGCACCAACTCATACTGAGCCTTTGTATAAAAACATCAAACACTACCCAATACTGTGCCCTCTCCACAATTGTTATGTTTAATGCAGAAGGTCAATGTACTTGGTTAAGAGCCCTCTTGCCTTTCACTGATCCTACGCTTTACTAATCATGACGTCCTTTTCCAGAGACTGATCCATCATAATAACATGGACTAAGTATATGAGAAGTCTCACCATCTTCTCTTCTAAGGAGCATTCTGGCTGTACTTAATCTCAACCAGATTTTCTTATTCTTCTGATAGTTAGAATTGACAGGAACTGACACATTCTTCCCCAACACCATGAGTCAAATATATACATCAATTTTTCTCCAGTCTTTCTTATTCATTGACCAGTTTCTTTTTCAGGTTTCACAGGCCATGTGAGGTTATTGAGAAGGACATGATTCGAGTCACATGCACCTTAGTCCTCAAAGTGACATCTCTGCTCTTTAATATTTTGGAACAATGTTTTACAGCAGATTTGTCTATATATTACATGATTTTATTTCTACAGTATTGTTTTCATGAGTGCTGGTTGTGGGTACAAGACAATATAAATAGTTGACGACTTCAAACTTTTCTTCATTTACCAGTGTTGGCTATTGGTCCTAGTGTGAAGAACTTGACATTGACTTGCAATCTATATGGAAGGCTAAAGTCTGATTTTCATCAGCAAGTACTTCAAGTCCTCCTTGCTTTCAGAAAGCACTTGGTAGATACAATTATCTTCATATAATCTTCTGTATTACTTGCTTAGTATACAGATTGAACTACTTTCGTGAAAGTATACAACACTAACACACATTTCCAGATTTTAAACCATTCAACATTTCCTTGTTTGTTTTAATAGCTATTTCTTGGTCATTATACAGGTTAGACATAAGCAGGATGAACTGTTCTACAATTCCTGTTCTTTTCATTATTATTCATAGTTTATAATAATCCATGCAGTCAAATGTCTTCACATAGTCAATAAAATGCTGGTAAACATCCTCAGGGTATTCTTTGCTTTTACCCTGTATCCATCTGACATACACAGTGATAATCATGTATCCATATCTTCTTCTGGATCTGGCTTGAATTCTGAAGGCTCCATATGGATGTACTACTGCAACTCTTGAAAAATTCCTTTAAGTGTTAATGATGTTGTTTGGTAATTTTTACATTATATTTTAATTTTTAAATTACAATGTAATTTTACATTACATTCCTTAGAATAGGCACAAAAGTGGATCTCTTCAGTCTCTTGGATAGGTAGCTGTTTTCTAAATTTCTTAGGCCCGATGAGTGAGAGCTACCAGTACTTCCATCAGTGTGTGGAAACATTTATGTTGTTATTTTGTCAATTTCTGAAGTCTTTTAAATCCAATTTGTATTTCTTTCTTCAAGACTATTGGTTTTCTATCAGATACTACCTGCATAAACCGAGTGAATACCAACAAATTATTTTTGATATGGTGACTCTCTAAATTTCTTCAACCTATTTTTTGTGGTTCCTGCATTGCCTGATACTTTATCCATGTAGCCATTCAATGTGGCAACCTCAGGCTTGATGTGTTTTCTTTAGTTCTTTCAGTTTGAAAAATACTGTCAACTTTCTAGAGATAAAAAGAGGTGTTGCATATGGTAACTCTGCTGCACAAATCCTCATTAATGTGTTGAAAAGCAAGTATGTTACCTGGAAGAATTAGGTGGGTCCGGTATTTTCAATCCATGGTATTTTCAATCAACTTGTGTGCATATGAAAGTTTCACATTAAATAAAGAAGAATCAATGCATTTGAATTATGGTTCTGGTGAAGAGTATTGAAAATACCATGGCTTTCCAAAAGAAGAAATGAATCTGTCTTGGAAGAAACACAGTCAGAATTCTATGTAGAAGTAAAAACATGTACTTTGGACATGTCCTCAGGAGACACAATTCCCTGGAAAGGACGTCATGCGTTATAAGGTGGAAGGGCTGTGAAAAAGCAGAAGGCTTTCAACAAGATGGATCGACACAGTGGCTGTAACAAGGGCTCAAATAAGAACAATTGTGCAGATGATACAGGACCTGGAGGCATTTCCTTCTGTTGACTTAGGGTCTTTATGAGTTTGAACTGTAGTGACAATATCTAACATCAAGCATAACAAGTTTAAGAGCAAGTTTCAGGGTCTCTTATGACTTGTATTTTAAAAATTTCTTCCCTGTCTTCTTAATTACCCTTTACTTTATTTATGAATGATATTATCAATGGCATCCCCAAACTGGCCTTGTTATTTGTGATGTGTGATGTTTTATACACATCACATCTGTTGTTAGGATATTCTCCAATTTCAGATGGCATACGCTCAAGGTTTTAATTTGGCTCTTGTGGATTTGTGTTAAAAATTTTCAGTGTCAACATGGACTTGCATATGAGAAATTGATGACTGTCTTACGGTCAGCGACTGGTCTTGTTTTGGTTAACGGTATAGAACGTTTCCATGTTCTCTTTCCACAGATGTAATCAGCTTGGTTCCTGTGTATTCTACCTAGTGATATATGCATGTATAGTAACTCCTTTTTTAAAAATCATTTTATTGGGGGCTCATGCAGCTCTTATCACAA
>NW_022111369.1:26691293-26707435 GCF_000313985.2 Echinops telfairi | reverse complement strand
TGTTAACCTTGAAACGTATTCCCAAACCCCAGAGCATCTAGAAGAGAATGTAACCCTGTCCACATTGTTGTACTGTTCGTGAGACCTATTTCAGACTTCTGACATCACAAGGAATGTGTGATAGCCAACTGGTTTTGTTTTAAATTCTTGCATTTGGGATGATTATACTTTATCACATACTCTAGAGAAAGCATTAGCTGTGTGTACGCATTTTGTTTTTTCTTCTGCATTTGTAAGAATAGCATAACGAGCATAGTGCTGCTCCTGGAATACCTTGACTTTTTAAAACATTCTTCAAAATTATTTTTCAATCTGATAATGATTTCTAAATGAATCAAATCAAAACAAAACATTTTGAAACAGAATTATGTAGGCAATGTATATAATAAATTATAAGCACATTACCTTGTGTTTTCCCCTTAGGATGCTCAATGGCTTTAAAAAAAAAAAGAAGAAGAAGAAGAATCCAAGCATATAAATTTAAAATAAGCACATTTATAGAAAAACAAGTCTAATGCATGAGCTATATGCGTAAAACTATTGGTAGTAATTATGACTGAATAATGTAATAAGGATGATAAACAATTGTACAAACACATTTTGGAGGTAATCTCAATGCCAATGTTTCAAGTTAAGTGATTATGAAATAAAATATCTGTTGTGTGACTAATAAAAGTCACTGAGAATTAGAATAGTAACCTCCTTGTACTTTTAGCCCAGGAAAACACATTTTAATTGGATTATTCTATTGGACAAAACATGTTGAAGTATTGTATTGTTTTTCCTAACAATAAACTACAAATAGCAATGGTTGATGATGAAGAAAGAATGTTGACATCATTAGGTAACTGATATTAAGAAAGAAAGTTTAAAAATTGTAGAAGACATAATATTCTTTTTATACAATGACAAGACTTAATTTTTTAGTTTAAATTTATACAATATAGTAGAGGAAGACAATAAATTTTATTAATAAGTAATGCCACAAATAATTAAAAATGTTACCTCTAGAATTGAAAATAGTTGCCTATACTTTCTTCGGCTCATTTTTTTCCTATTTATCTTATCATATTATATCAGATATACCTGAAGTTTTGGACACAGCAGAGGCACCAGAAACAAAAGTACTACAATCATAAACAGAGCAGAGGCACCACACCAATACCATGAGACAGAACTGTGGGATTCCCAGCTTACTGATCGCTTTTGTTCCAGAAGCTGGCTTGTAGAGTGGGGTCTTGTTAGGCATTTGTCAGCCGTAGAGGAGGATGGTAGCACTTACCCAAGCAGGACCAAGGACAAACGATCATGTGGTTAGGAGGCAGAGAACCAGAGAGAGATGTGTCTCCTAGCAAGACTGAGCACAAAAGGACTGTCTCCTTTGTGATTTCTGATTCTGACTTGTGGTCACCCATTAACTTCCCGAATTAACCCCCCAATTAGGAGAATAGTCTGTGAGTTATTTGCATCACACAATGGAGCAGAGCAGAGGAGAGTGCAATGACAAGGATGGTTGCTGTCAGATAAAGGTAAAGAAGATGCAGGGTGAAGGCATGTCTAGAACTCGATCTTGCGTCAATGCACTTGGGCTGGTGTGGGGTTGACTTTTCCTTATTATTAAAGCTGGGATAGGACAGACTTGTAATTTCCGCAAATGTCAATAGACCTGTCAATTGAAAGGTTTTCAAGGGCCAAGTTTTTGAATGTACAGCCACGGTTTTCTTCAGAAGTGTTTTTGAGTGGACATGAACTGTCAACCTTTTGGTTACAATCCAGGGTATTAACTATTTGGATCCTTCAGGAACTCCAAAGCAAAGAGAGGCAATATGCAAATGGATAAAAAGTGGTCTGGTTGCTCAAAAACAGGCATTGCACCTGGAAACACATGAATCTAGTGTAAAAAAAACTCAGTGAAGTGTACCTCACAGTATCCTCCAATATCAAACCAGACTCACTGCCATCGAGTTGATGCTGACTCACTCACATGAGAGTCGAACTGCCCCTGTGTCTTTCTGAGACTGTCACTCTTATGGGAATAGAAAGTGCCATCTTTCTCCCACAGAGCAGCTAGCTGGTGGTTTTGAACTGCCAACCCTGCGGTTAGCAGTCCAACTCATAGCCACCACACTACCAGGGCTCCTCACAATGTATTACTGAGTACTACCCGTTTTATTCAACTGAAACCATGTGCTCAGGAAGAATGGCAACTGTTTGTTTCTCATCTTTGCCATTCTGTTTTCAGGTGCTGCGTAACTGTTTGGTCAAATACTAAATAAGAGCAGAAGGCACTCAGAGCGTGGGCCAGAACAACACATAAGGAGGGTTTCATGGTCAGGGTAGTTTCAGAGAAATACATCAGAGCAGACCCTAAGGGTGAGACAGAATATGAGTTTCTTTATGGAACGCCCACTAACACTTTATTCACCCGCGCACAATCTTCTTCAGATCGTCAGTATCTAGGTCAAGAGTTATCTCAGCTTAGTGGTGTATGTTTGTTAAGTTTATAGACAAAATTATCCGTGCTCGTCCCCCTGTTTTAAAACCACTCTAGCAATTTTACATTTACCAACATTTCTGGCTGCATGCGCTTAGGAAGTTACTTAACCACTCTGTGACTCAATGTTCTCATTAGTCACATAATAATAGTTCTTATCTAACAGGATTATTGCATTGCGTAAGTTTCTATATAGAAAATTCATAGAACAAGGGCACATAGTAATTGCTCAAGTATTGCTAGCTTTTATTATCACTAAGATTTATTTTTTGAAGGACTGGTGTTCTAAAATATGTGTTCATTAAGAAAAAAACTATGCAGAACAAGAATTAATATTTTACATACTCGGTGATTCATAGTTACTTATCAGATTCATTTGAATAGAGAGATAACATCTTTCATATTAAATAAACTTATCACACCCAAAACAAGCCAGTTGCTGCTGTGTTGGTTCTAAGTCCTAGCAGCCCCAGGTGTACAGAGCAGAAATGAATTCATGAGAGATCGCCAGCTCTTTCTTCCCCGGTGTTTCTGGATGGATGCAACGCATGCTCTTCATTTAGTAATCGATCACTTGCTCATTTACTTCACACAGGCAACAACGACAACAAAGCACTCACCGCCACAGAGCGGGTTCCGACTCATAGCAGCCCTAGAAGACAGGTTAGGACTGCCCCTGTGTGTTTCTGAAGTGGAAATGCTGTAGCGGAGTAGAAAGCCTCGTCTTTCTCCAATGGACCAGCTGGGGATTGCTAGCTGCCAACCCGGCAGTGAGCAGCCCAACTCGTCACCACAATAAGAATTCCATATTGTTGTTCCTGCTGGTGGCCATGGAATTAAGTTTGACTCAGTTTAATCCCATGTGACCATAGAACTCTGCTCCATGGGTTCTTTTATTAGCTGGTTTTTTTTTTTCTGAATCAAATCACCAGACTCTTCTCTTTGGAGGCACCTCTGGATAGGTTCTAACCATGGCACTCTCAGCTAGTAGTTAAGAACTTAACCATTTGAGCTACCCAGGAGCCTGACCATTGACAATAGGAAATGATAAATCACTATCTGAAGAACATCTTAAGAGTGTCTCACTGTGGTTGAATTTTCATACTGAAAATTTCTTTATGAACACTAATTGCTAGCAGAACAAACAAGTCTGTCTTGAAGAAAGTACAGGCAGCATGTTTCTTGGGAGTGAAGATGGCAAGATGCTGCCTTACTTTGGGCATGTTATCAGGAGGGACCAGAGAAGAGTACCCTGTCGGCCAGGTGAGTTCGGGGCTCGCTTATGCTGACTCACTGAGCAGTTGTGAACACCACCGTAACTTCATGTGAAATCGTTTGCCAAGAATCAGCAGATAAGCTTAGATAAGCCTGTGTTTGCTCTCTGACTGAGTACTTGGTCTCTGTCTCATCCTGTAAATTTGAAAGAGACTGGCATTCTGTAGGAGGGAGTTGTGCAGTTTGTAGATAAATAAATGCTAGCTATACCGAAAAGCAGCATCTTTGATGTAATGAAAAGTGTGAAATCATTTGCTACAAAATGTACACACATGTATATTCCCTATTGGGTAATCAAACAAAAGCCAAATTCAAAGTCTACTGACTCCTAGTAAGACCACCTAGGACATGGTTAAACGGCCCTCAAGGTTTCTGGAACCCTTATAGAAGCAGAGAGCCTTAGCTTTCTTCTCAGAGTGACTGATGGGTTTGAACTGCCAACATTAATGTGATCAGCCCAATTCGCAGCTTATTGTGACACCAGTGCTTTTAATCTAAAAATGGCAGGAACTCGTCCTTAGAGAAAGTCACCGGGTGAAATGGATTGTCTCAATGACAGAAGCGTAGGGTTCAGATATAACTGCTATGAGGAGGGTAGGACTGGTCCCTGTGAGCCTTACCTGACTCAATGGCACCTGAAACCACACTGTTTTGACTCTTCATATGGCACGTAGTCGACCGGGGAGCTAATTTTCTTTTCGGTGAATGAATCCATTACACTGATTAAGTCCCAAAGCCACAGAAGGGGTCAGTATTTGTTCAATAACAGAGGCAGAAGAGGCATGGGGGCGGCGGTTGTATTGGAGGTGAAGGTCTAGTAATTCTGAATTATATATTTTGGTGTGGGACACTGACAATGTCACAAACGTACTAAATACCTGATTTTACAATTACAAAACATGGCTGAAGATAATCCAATTTACAGAAATGATGTGAGGAGTAATTCACTGCCTTATTTATCTATGACTATAGCAAATGGCACAGGTAGATGCATTTAGAAACAGACATTTGTTCACTCACACTTTAGGGGGCTAGAAGTCTGAGTTTAAGGGGCCAACTTTAGGGAAGGTTTTCTCTCTCTGTTCGCTCTGGAGAAAGCTCAAGTTTCCATTCACAATCTGTCACCCCAATATTCCATGGAGAATTCCGTGTCTAGTCAACACTCAGTGCAGGGACCCTGGGACTCCAGGGTGCCATCTACTCCTGGCTCTCCTCTGGTAGAGTCAGTGGATCCGCTTCATCTGCTGACTCCTTCCTTTAGCTCTTGTTAAAAGGCAAGAGGGAGGAACTGAATGCAAAGCACCCCACAAAGAGACGAGCTATGAAGATATTATTACGTAAGCTATGACAGAGTAGTGTTGGATGTGTTCCTAGTCTCAGTGGTATCTTATAAAAGGGGAAACAAGCACAAAAGAGTCATCTACAGGGAGAAGGCACCCTGTGAAGATACATCTTTAAGTCAGGGAACCGGAACAATACTGAAGGCTACCAGAAACTGATAGAAAAAGAGAGATATGCCCCAAGGATGGACAAAGAAAGGGCATGACCCTTTCCCTTCCCCAAATTTGACTTTCTAGTGTTCAGATTTGTGAGAATATATATACACATACATACATATATGTATAGTTATATAGGTGCATTTACACATATAATATATATGTATGTATATATATTTAATTCACCTAATGTAATATTGTGGTGGAAGCCTTAGGAGACCAAGAGAGTTTGGTACCAGTAAGTGGTGAAACTGGTTAATGGGGAGAGATAGGAAGAGTTTGGGGCATTTGATAGTCAAACACGTGATGGCTTTGCAGAGACTGTTAGTGACATCGTGAGTTAAAACGTGGTTGTGGCGAGGTCAGACAAAGAATTGAGAAAATCCCCAGGGAGACTCTGATTATGAACACACCCTGAAAGGGTGCTGCTCCTCGTGAGGCCGCCAAAGACGAGGAGGAGCCTGTCTGGGCACAAGAGAAATGGATGTTTGTCCGACGGGGGTGGAAAACTCGGCTGAATCTTTTTAGGATGTTTTGTGAAAAGTTGTATTTGCAAGTGCAGGACTTGCATATTTAGCTTAATTTTTGAAGTTAAATTTAGAAATAGTTTGGAAAATAATCATAATTTAAAGAGTTCAACAATTCTCAGCATAAAAAATAAATGAAAATAATCCTCAGCTTAGCCTTTTGTTAAAATTAAGAACACATGCTTTGGGGAGAAGATCCCCATTAGATAAAGAGAGAAGGCCCATGGCCAATGGCTCCCAGCAGTCATCCCAGAAGAAACTGTCCTAGTTTTCATACCGAAATGGGTGAATGTGGTGGAGTGAAATTTCCCAATACAGCTTTTCTGCTCCTGGCTCTTATAGCTCTCACCATAGATTGGGGGGACTCTGCACACAGAGTGTGTGTGACATTCACTGAGGGGATGGGTCAGTTTTTGTCACACACACACACACACACACACACCCCGTGTATATGGATGGAGCATCTCTGAAGCAGGAGTAGAGAAGGGAGAAATCAGAAGGACTGTTGTCAGATAAAGTTCAAGATCTCTGTCTGAAGTGGCAGGCCTCCAAGGCCAGGCGCATCACCGACTTCAGCTTGGTGGCTCAGAGGATCAGCATCCAGAATGTGGGGAACCTTCTCTTTATCTAGTCTGGGAGTGTGGGGCAGAGTGACAGATAAGCTGGCTTTCTGTCATATGGTGGCAAAAGCCGAGGGGCCAAGTAGCTGGGAGGCTGAGACCCGGAGAGAGATTTGACTTCTGCCTGAGCAGCAGCCCAATGACTGTCCCCTTACTGTTTGCTTACCTGATGTGTGGTAACCAATTAACTTCCCTGAAAAACCCTTTTCATTGTGAATATTGCCTGTGAGTTCTCTGTGGCTAACAATGAATTACGGAACCCCACATAGATAGAGAATGGGGTGCAAGGAACAGTTGATATCAGTAGAGGTTAAGAAGGATAGAACATGACGCTGTCTAACGCATGCCTCATGGCGATAAGGAAGCAAGAGGCCAGAAATGCCCATCTCCGTGTCCATGTCCCTTGCTGTGTATACAACAGATACAATGTAAACATGAAGGAACACTTTCTAGTTTTTAAACAGTAGAAAAGAGACACCAGACATGATGTCCTTTTATAGCAATTTGTCTTTTATGCTGTTTTCTCTAAGGAGCTGAATTCTTGCCATCCTCATTTCTGAAGAGCTCTGCAAGTGTATTTCTCCTGAGATTGCTTTGTTGATTGTTCTGGTAGTCAATTGTAGAGTTCATGTTCTTCACTAACACCCCAATGCATCAATTATGTATCTTCTTTTTAATTGTCCAACTTTTGTATGCATATAGGTGATTGAAGAGACAATGGCTTGGGTCAGGTTCACCTTAGTCATCAAAGTAACAAATTTGCTTTTAAAAACTCTAAAGAGAAGTTTTACGGCAGATTTTCCTAAAGGAAGATGGCATTTAATTTCTTGACTGCTGTTCCAATGGGGTTTGATTGTTGGTCCATGCCTAATGGCATCATTTTCAACTTCAATCTCAGGCATTTGTCATGATTATGTTTTCAGGCCCATTTGTGGGTGTTTCTGTGTCTTTATGTTCAAGGTTACTTCCTACTGAAGGTTGTGGTGACTTTATCATAAGCGTTTCAAATTCTCCTTATTTTCAGTTAGCAAGGATGTATCTTCGGCGTACCACAAGCTGTTAATGGATCTCCGATCCTGGTGACATATTTTTCTTCATATAGCCCAGCCTCTTACACCATGTACTCTATCAAAATAGAGAGCACATAAGTTATCAAACCATGCCATACCATCTACATTTTGAACCATCCACCATTCCTTTGTTCTGATTGACAACCTTGATCCAGGTACATGTACTGCATGAGCATAGGAATTGTAGTTGTTAAGAGTCCTTGGGCCAGCCTCAACCCTTAGCCACATTTTGGACAATGATATCATGTTCTGTGCAGTGCTCACAGATTGTCCCCGTGACTGACCCCATTGATGCAGCCACTGTGTCAATCCATCTCCTCAAGGGCCTTCCCCTTTTTCACCACCCCCTCACTTTACCTAACATGATAGCCTTCTCCGGAGACAGTCTCTCCTGACAACGTGTACAAAGTATGTCTAAGGAAGTCTCATCAGTCTTGTCTCTAAGGAACACTCTAGGCTTACTTTTCCCAATACAGATAGGTTTTCGATTTAGCAGTCCATGGTACTTTCACTATTCTCCAGCACTATATGTCAGATGCCTCTATTCTTCTCTGGGCTTCCTTATGCAGTGTTCAACTGTCACATGCATATGATGCCATGGAGAATACCATGGCTGAGGGCAGGCACACTGTAGTCCTCAAAGTAAGATCCTGACTTTTCAATACTCTAAAGAGGTCTAGAGCTGCACATTTACGGAATGCAATAAACCCAATACATCTTTTGATCTCTTGACTGCTGCTTCCAGGAACACTGATTTTGGATCCAAGCCAAACAAAATCCTTGATAATGTCAACCTTTTCTTCATTTTTCATGACATTCCCTTTTGATCGAGTTGTGAGGATTTTTGGTCTTCCTTACCTTGAGTTGTAATCCATCCTGAAGGCTGCAGGCCTTAATCTTCATTAGCAAGTGCTTCGACTCCTCCTCGCTTGCAGCAAGCCAGATTGTATCATCTGCATCCCGCAGATTGTTATTAAGCCTTTCTCCAGTCCTGATGCCCACGCTTCTTCATATAACCAACTTCTCTGATGGTTTGCCTAGCATATAGATTGAACAAGTATTGGGAAAGGATACAACCCTGACATGCCCTTTCCAGATTGTAGACCATTATCTGTATACAAATCCAAAATGAACACAATGAAGTGTTCTGGAATTCTCTTTCTTTTCAAGGCTATCCACAACTTATTAGGATTCACACAGTCAAGTGCATTTGCATAGTCAATGAAGCATAATAAACATTTTCTCCTGGTATTCGCTGCTTTCAGCCAAGATCCATCTGATATCAGCAATGATATCCCTTGTTCCATGCCCTCTTCTGATTTGCCAAGAACTTCTGGCAGTTCCCTGTCAATGTACTGCTGCAACTATTGTTGGATAATCTTAAACAAAGTTTTGCTTGTATGTGATATCAACAATAATTCTGAAGTTTGAGTATTCTGTTGGGTCACCTTTCTTTGGAATGGATACTATATGAATCTCTTGCAGTCAGTTGGCCAAGTACTTGTCTTCCAAATTTCCTGGCATAGATGAGTAAGTGATACCAGTGATTCTTCAGCTTTTTGAAACATTTCAATGGTTATTTCATCAGTTCCTGGAGCACAGGAGAGAATTCGGGAATTTCCATTCTATGCAATATTGTCCATAATTCTTTATGAGCTTCAAGAGCTCTATTTCCTAATAAGGTCACATTCACAAGTTCCTACTATTAGGATTTCAACATATCTCTTTAAAAATGATTTCTCTTTTGTTTATTTTTATGATAAAATTTATTAATTTTCTTTGTAATTTTCTTGCAACTTATTATTTTCTCCTCAGTTTAAAGCTATCTGTTCTATATTTTTATTAGAATATTGCTGATTGTGCTTTTTGGTTTTTTTCCAAACCATTTTATTAGGATCTAATCCAGACATTTATCATTCCATAAATCAACCACATCAAGCAGTATTGTACAATTATTACCACAAGCAGTTGAAGAACCCTTTCTTCTTTCTTGAACGGCATGAAATGAGCTCCCCTTTCCCCCTGACCTCCCACACCAGTCTCTCCTGGAACCTACCCAGATTGTTTGCTCTATAGGTTCCTCAATCCTGGATTTCACATACTGAAAAACAGACAAATGCATAGCAAATTCTAGAAGTCTACCCACAATGACAAGATACATCAGAGATAAACCCCAATATGGAAACAAAATAAAAAATACCAGAGGGGAACTTGAAGTGTATCAGAGGGGAGATCAACTGGCAGGGTTTGAACCTTTCAAATCAGGTTTATCATCTTGATCCACTGTAGTCATCCGTTCAATACTCTGTAATTGGTAATGAGTTTGTCCCCATCCCTCAGTTACAGTGAAAGGCTTGTTTCCCGTGTAGACCTTGCAGATATGCTTCGGCCTTTCACTGTCGTCACAGTCGTCTGCAAACCAGAATCTCACAATTTCAGCTGTGAGTACTATTCCCTTCTTCAGTTTTGGATTCGTATATAATATACAATCCTTGGGTCCCAAATTTTGGTGTGCTTCATCTATGTGGACTTACTTGACATCCCACTTAGATGACTGCTTGTTTGGAAAACAAGCCTGTAAGACCCCAGACACTATTCTATCTGCTGTCTGCTATCATCTAGTTCCACCTCCACATTTTCTATAGCACTCGTGTCTTCTGTGCTTCCTGCAGAAGGGCGAGTGTCAGGCAGGACCATCAACAAACCTTTTTGATTCAAATCAACCTAAAACTCTACGTCTTAAAGTTTAAATTCTTAGCACTCCCATTTACAGACGACTGTGGAGGACAGTGACAGTCCAAAATCTATTTGCAGAGTCCCTGTGTAGACGAAGCCTCTATAGAATTTTTTTTCTTTTTCTGATCCTGAACAAGGTTGTGGATAATCATTGCCTCCGACGGAGGGCCCTGGAAAGGAAATTACCCCCACCCCTCTCCACCAGCCCAGGGGGAGTCAGTCTCTCTCACTGAGGGGCTTGCTTGTGTTTGTCATTGATGCACAGTAATCACAAGGATGTTCAGGACCAGTCTTGTAAGCTCCTCTATCTAACAATGTACGTGTCTCAAACACAGTCCCTTTCCTGCCTCTGTAGCCTCAGCTGTAACTGTGATCTATTGAGCTGCCACCAGCTGTGAATTTGTGATGGTCCCTTTTGTTCTGCACCTTATTCAACTGTCATCCTAAGTGGAAATGCTCAGATGCCATTTTGACCTCATCTGGATGATTTGACTGTGTGTTTGTGTTGTCTTTGTCTCTGTTAAGACAAATAGTCTTCTTAAATTCCATTTGAGTTGAGGCCCCTTTTGAATCCTAAAACAAGTAGTCCACAATATTTTAAGAATCGTAATATAATGTTCATAAAAAATAATAATTTAGTCTATATCATTGTGCTGAATCCTATTTCATTATAGAAAAAGAGAAATATAAACACGTAAGTTTATGTTTTAGTTTATCAGAATACAATTCAAAAGAAAAATCAATAACATTTATAAGAAAGGCATAGTGAAAATATGTTACGGTGGATGGATGTGTATTTTTTATGTAGCTCTAAAATGCTTTAACCAAGACTATAAGCTCTGTGGAAATCTTTTTTTATTAACCTATTTATACAGCAGGATAAAGAAAATCTTATCTGGTGTCATCTAACACCAGATCCAATTTCATTATAAAGTAATGAAACCAAGAAACTCAAGTTGGACTGAAAATATGTGAATTGATACCTTTCCACTCATTTTAGAAACTTAATGTAAATTATATTTAACTAAGCATGAAATGTATATTTATGCACAATTATATTTATTCAAGTACATTGAAAGCAAATGAAATATATATATATATATTTATATTCAAAAACATTGAAATATATGAGGAAAACCATTTCATTATTACCAGATTCATTTAAAATTATGTGTCTGTTAATTAAATTAGGATCCCATGGTGGGAGGTAGAGTTCATAGCTGTTGAAATAAATGCCGTATGTTTATGATAAGTAAAATATAACTACAATTATAGCAATTTACACTTAGTTACTATTAGTTACCTATTGATCCAGTTGTGAAAATGATGGTCTTTTTCCACTGAGCTGTAAATCTACACCGAAGGCTGCAATCGCTGATCTTCATCAGTAAGTGCTTCATGTCCTCCTCTCTTTCAGCAAGCAAAGTTATGTCATATTCATATCTCTGGTTGTTAATAACCCTCTCTCCATCCTGATGTCACATTATTCTTCTTAGAACAACCTACACCATTTTAAACTGTGATTCCCCATGTGCACAAAAAGTTCAAGGGGGCTGACGGTCATGGAAAGAAGCTTGATGGCACAATGGTGAAGTCCCCAGCTTCATAGTGAAAGGTGGGCGATTTAAATCCACCAGTCCCTCTGCAGGAGCAAGGACTTCCCAATATGTTACTGTAAAGACAACAGCTTAGTTAAACATGCTGGGCAGTTCTATTCTCCCCTGTAGGGTGAGATGGAATTGATTGGCAGCACACAACAGGAAAAACAAAAGGCATAGAACAAAAAAGGAAATGCAAAACCACAGGGATGGTGTGTGAACAGTTACAATTGTATTTTTTAATAGCTAGTACTTTAAGTAGTCGGGAGGTGTTAAGGAGTACTTGTTTCTGATGGAATGCTTAGTAAGATATTATGGAATAGATTAATTACACTTGGAAACTGGATATTGAAAATATGTATAGCATCGCAATAAGAAATCAGTGGGAGAGAACAGTATATTCAAATATATTCATTATGTTGATTGATGATTTTTAGGAAAGAAATAACATTTAATGTGGCTGGAGCATAACTAAGGAGATGAGAAAAAATCGAAATAGAATATGTTCTTGAGTAATGATTCCCTGAGGGTACTGGAAGGGGGGTGGGGTTGGAAAGAGGAGAAGGAGGCACTGAAAGCAATGCTGACTGTATGACCCCACTTGAGGGGCATGAATAACAGAATGGTAGGTGAATGGATACATTGGATGGATACGTACATGGCAAAAATATAAAATAAAATAATATATGACATAATAATAGGGTTTCTAGGGGAGAGTAGGGAGGAGTTAAAGGGGAACTGATATCAAAGAGTTCAAGAAAAAAGAAAATGTTTTGAAAATGATGGCAGCAATTGTACAACTATGCTTGGTCTAATTGAATTATGGATTGATAAAATATCAGTGAGAGCTCCCAATTGAAACGCGCACACACACACACAGGAATCTAAAGGGGTCATCGGTTTGATCTTTAATCACACAAAAGTTTATTGTTTTTGTTTGTTGGTTTTGTTTTAGTTTCTTTCCACTCTTGAACATAATCCTGAGCAAGAAGGTCTATTAAATTACATAATGTAGGCATTAATGGAAGGTTTCTTTTGCTCATTTTGTTTATGAGTTATTTATTTAGTGTAAAGTTTTATTGCCGTTTAATAAAAATTTACAAAGCAAGTTGTCATTTGTAAATATCCATAAAAATTGTTCGTTGACATTAGTTTCATTTATCACAACGTGTCAACATCCCCTTATTTGTATTCAGTTTGTTCACTTTTCAGTACTTTAGTTTTTCTGCCCCTTTATTATTTTTATTGTTGCATTTGAGTAATAGTTAACCTGTGATCCTAGACAAAAATACAAAAAAATAAGCCTTAATATTTGTCCTTGAAATGACCTCAAATGAAGGTCTTTATTTCACTATACAGCTTTGAGATAATCAATAAAATCCATAACTTTTAAACTAGAGAATTCCAGATCTTTTGAAATGGACCTGATAGTCTCCCTCCCCCCCACCCCCATAATTAGATCAGTCAACAAAGTATGTGTCACATTTCCCTTTTGTTTTGTTCATTATTGTTTATCCAATTTTTTCTCTTTTCTTTTGACTTGATTATTATAATTATTATTTTTTGAAATGTTTACCATTCTTTTTCAGCTCAAATGTGCCATTAAGCACCTCTACCTAATTTTTAAATTTCAATTATTTTACTTTTCAACTCCAGAATTTCAGAACTTTTGAAATTCTTGTCCTTTTAGTATTCTAATGTTATTCATGCATTCAAAAAATTCCCATTAATTATTTTTTTCGACATTTGCTTTTACTTCTTTGAGCCTATTTCAAACATTTTATTTAAAATCTGTACCTAGTAGGTCCAATATCAAGTTTTCTTTCATGATCCTTTCCGTTGTTTTAGTGTTCTTTTGAATGGACCTTACCTATTTCTTTTGTAATTTTGTTGAAAGTGAGAGATTTTAATAATATTATATGGTAGTTTCTCCCACTTTGTGCAGGTTTCCTAAATTTATTGGTTCATTTGTTTTTCCTATGTTTCTCTTCCTTATTTTTTCTCTAGCTTTTATTGTTTTAGCCTATTAGCTAATTAACTTTGCAGAAAGTGAGGAGAGAAAAAGCATTGGTTAAAAGACTTTTTGCAGTCTTTTCAGAAATATTCTATACTCAAGCAACCATTAGTCAGATTTATTTTAATCCAAATCCTCCTGAGGAGAGAGTAGTGTTGCCCAGGCCTTTCTGGGCATGAGTTTGTCACTGGCCAAACCTGTGGTCTTCTAATGTATACTCATTTCCACACATGTTGTCATCAAATCTAACCCAGAGAACCGCTTTAAGACAAAATAGAATTGTCCTATAGGGTTCCCAGGGATGTAATCTACGTAATCACATTTGCACATTTTTTTACCACTGTGTGACTGGTGGATTTGAATCATTGGCCCTTGGATAGTAACTTAGTGCATAACCACTGCGCTACCAGAGCACATATCCAGTAGCCTGAAGGGCCCACTTTCCCAAGGAAACTCTCTCACCAGTGTTTTGACTCTGGGAGCTCCACTATCTTTCTTTGCTGCGATATCCATGGCTCCTCCAATTACCTTATTGTGCTTCAGGGCGTGTCTACTGCTACTTACTCTTGCCGGATAGAACAAGACAGAAACAATGCATTGCTTTAGTGCAAATAATCCTTGCTAATAACTTACACTCTGCTCACACCAAAATCAGGGATCAAGTGAGGCCAATTTCACAGAGGAAAGGTGATAATGCTCAAAAAAATTCAAGAAATGTCTCAGAATATTTAGATCATTCTGTAAACTTCATTCCAGCTGCTATAATCTCACAGCTGTTCACTCCAAAGACAGTAAGGCTGATATTGTGCTGCTTTCTTCATCTTTCTAATCTTTCTGCCCGAGGAAGGAAACATGGCGGGCCTTCCTCCGTCATCTTGATCTTAGGGTTCTATCTACCATATATATCTATATCTGCATATATTAAACCTTATTGAGTATCTTCCAGTCCAAAACGAAGAGTTTCTTCCCAAGACAGAAATGCAGTGTTGTTTTCTATTTCCCATGATGCTCAACGTGGTTGCTTGCATGTCTCCTCACAGATGATATCTGATGTTTGGTGGCAGAAGCTGAGCACTGTGTTATTAGTGTGACAACACCCATCTAACACTCCTCAGGCTACTTCTGTTGCATGACTAAAATGTCTAAACATTTTGGAGATCCCAAGATAAATTTTCTTTAAATATGAAAAGAATTTTTTTTTCATTTTTTTTTAAATTTGGGGGTTAAAAGACTGGTGGAAATGTATTACTATCATTATCTGCTTCTTAGCCTATTTAAAGTTGCATATAAATGCTTTAATTACCCTGGGCAACACACATGCATCAGATGCTAGACTTGATTCTGGTGAGTTGAACCATTAAAATTATGATTGACAGCTCACAATGGGTACATATACAGTTTCCTTGGAAGTTCCTTAATACCTACATATTTTTCAAATATGCCCTACTCTTTGTCCATTCCTGTCTTCTGATTCTGTATGCTTTTATTTAAAATTATGCATATAGATTAGTATAATTTAATAGCTGAAAATATAGTGGAACACAATATCTAAGAAACTAGAGCTGATGTGGTCTGTACAAGGCAATTTTAATGAAAGGTGTATGTTATTTTTCCTCTTTACATTTAACTAACGTTTAAAGGATGAATACCTCCAAGTTCCTAAGAATATGCTACTTATAAATCACAGAAAGTACTATGATTACATAAGTCAAGTATTTGTGCGGGTATTTTAAAACTATTTGAGATATCCCCACTAATTGTTTTGTCATACTTTCTAGTAATAAAATTCTTTTTATTTTCTGGAGTGAATATTTAAAATGCATTTTACAATTTGATTCGGACTTACTTCCACTTGAATCAAAGCACTTTATGGTACTGAGCTGTTCTTCGGTAGGTGACACAGGACACCCTAAGTGGCAGAAACCTACAGTAGGAAAATCCCCATAGATAAACAACCTGAGCAATAGGTTGTTTTTCTTTATATTTCTTCCCCCATCCAGTTAATTTTCATCACTGAAGGTAAAATAAAAATAATATCACTCCATTTCAATGACTGTATTCCTCCCTGTTGATTTTGCCACAAAGAAGAAAACCTTTGACATTTGTTGTCCACAAGACCCAACATTTCCTGAACACCTGTCTCACTGTGTTTGTGTCATGTCATCCTCACACGTAACTTCTGTGCTCTCTTGCTGCCACTTGTTGTCATACAGATTATACTTTTTTTTAATCGTTTTATTAGGGGCTCATACAACTCTTATCACAATCCATACATACATCAATTGTGTAAAGCACATTTGTACATTCATTGC
>NW_022111369.1:26687570-26689287 GCF_000313985.2 Echinops telfairi | reverse complement strand
TTCTCAAGTCTGTGATTCCTTGACATCCTGTCTGCCAAGGTCGTTCTGGGAGGCTTTACTACAAGTCTTTTTGGCTAGTAGCTGACTGCTTTACCATGGTTCCAGCACGGGACTCTTCTGTGCTTTGGACACATTGGGCTGTATTGGGTTCATCAAAAAGTCATTCTTTTTTATCAGATTTTAATGAATTGAGATTGAATTTTATTCGGTTGTACATAGGGCCACTGTGAGTCAGAGCCAACTTGATATTACATACCAACACTTTCAAACCCTGTTTACAGAAAAAGATATTCAGTAGCCCCCAGGAAATAATGAACTTTGCCGATATAACCCACAATCCAGGATCATGTGTAGGTTTCTGCTTTTGCAAACAACTCCCCTCCCCCCACCCCAGATGATTCCAGCACTCCCAGGTGGCAGTAGCACCCATTTGGGGAAGCAATAATTCAGATTTTTTTTTTTCTTGTGGTTTCATCAGTTACTTCACAGATAATCAGATATTTATTCTAAAGATATTCTTCCACCTGAAGAATGGAAGCAAGGATATCTTAAATACCAATCTTAGGTTTCCTGTAATCCTCTCTAACAGCTATAAGCATTAATGAAAATTAATTTTCTGGATACAATGGTTAGTGTAGAAATTGTCTTGATGCCTTTAATTTGAGGTTGAGGTTTCTTGCTTTAGGACATACAAATGGGGATTATTTTTTTAGGAAATTATGGAAATATATGGTTAATTCAACATTATTCATTCCTTCAAGAAGTAATATGAATTTAAGTATGCCCTCCCCCAAATAAATGTGCAGACCCTATCACTTGTACCTGAATGCATGACCCAGTTTAGAAATAGAATTTTGTCATGTTAATGAGGTCATTGTGAAATGATAAGGATCTTAAACCTAATCATAGCTGAGATGTGATCTATATAAAAAAAAAGAATACACACACACACACCAGCAAAGGACAGACACCAACCATGTAAAAACCGTTCTACAACCACAGAAAGGCAAGGACTGCTGTTTGATACTAGGAGAGAGACCATGAAGGAACTGACATGGCTGAGACAATACTTTGCACTTTGACCCTGAGAACTGTGAGAAAACACATTTATTTGTTTTTGAAAAGTCACTTTAGGTGTGGTATTTCTGCTATTACAAAACTAGGTAAATAAGGCAGGACGTAGATGAAAATCTACCCCCATAAAATTAATTTATTTATTCAAGATCAGATCATTTATGACAGAGAGGACTGCAATTCAGGTTCTTTCCTCTAGAGACCAGGATTCTTTTTGTCTACCAAGTTTCCTCCTAACCCTGAGCTAAGCCATCTAAGTACAGATGCACACATGGTCACAAGGAAGCCAAAATTAAGATAAATCAAAACTAGGGAAGGCCTAGTCAGAGACAGTGCAAGACAATTTGGAATAGCACAATGTATCAAGCATCCAAGAATATAGTTTCAAAACTGTGTGTATAAAAATAATGAAAGATAACTATTATGAATCAAGAAGCCCCAGTGGTGCAGTGGTTACAAATTGGGCTACTAACCACGAGGTGTGTAGTTTGAAACCACCAGCTCTTCCACAGGAAAAATATGAGGCTTTCTAAGTCCATAAGGAATTATAGTTCCTCCTCCCTGGGGAACAGACAGTAGAGAAGTGGGTGAAGGGAGAAGTCAGATGGTGTAAGATACAACAAAATAACAATAAATTATCAAG
>NW_022111369.1:26684092-26685503 GCF_000313985.2 Echinops telfairi | reverse complement strand
GAAATAAATAGAAATTCTTTAAAAGATGATGTATTTTATCCTTGATACTTTTTTGTGTTTGCAAGGAGTTTCTGCTCCTGAACTCTCTTCTCAAAGACGGTGACCGTCTTCCCGGTGCTTCGCTATAAAATAACACCACGGTGTCTTTCCCAGCATCGACCGGGCACTGCCCTATCACGGAAAACCAGTTTATTCGTTTCAGGTTTTAAGGGATTTTATCTATTTTACTATTTTATTATTTGGCAGTATTGCTGCACATTTTCACTCAGAGTCTGCAGTTTATCTTTAAAGTAGGAGAAGAAAGAAGAATGCAATGGTTCCATTGTGGTAATCACGATAGTTTTCAATCTTCCAAGATGCATTCTTTGAAAGAGACTATTTCTTTGAGCAGCTGTATCAGTCTAATATGGGAGCCATGAAAGATGGCCAATGGAGATTTTAGAAATTGAGTTTTAAGAAAATGTAAAGGTTAAATTCTGGTAGATTCATATTTTCTCACTCATACACATATTTTTTGTCGTATATCTATGTGTACGTAGGTAGGTAAGTAGGTGTCACTCATCTATCTACTCATCTTCTTTTAAAAATAGTAATATTGAAAAAAGAATAAAACAGGTATTATAATCTCTTTACTGCCTCGTTATGTTTTCAAAAATAGTTATTTTATTACAAGTCTTGCATTCATTGCAAGTTATGCATTCTGTCATATGCATAATGTTTGGATATGCCATCTTTATGCCAATAGATGACTTAGGGTGGAATTTATTTTGAATCATTGTAATTACCCAAGATAAATGATCATTGTTCTTCTTATTCTTATTGGAATGGGAAAATGTAGATCACAAACAAGACATAAAACAAGTGTATTAGGAGATACACTATCAAGCACACGTCATTCATCCTGAATTTGAAGGACTAAGTTATTCCCTTGTATTGTTTTAATGGTCAGACCAGCTCTCAGAGACCGCTCCACCTTGCCGCTTCAGCTTGGCAACCTGCTGCTGAGAGATCTCCAAGTGGTTGGTCATCGATCTTGCTTCTGCTCTGAGATTGTGGTTTCTTTTAAGGTATTTTATACATCAAAAGAGAATGACTCAATATAGACTATACACTAATACTGCCTCATTAACATAATAAAGACAACTTTGTCTTAAATGGGATTATAACCACAGACATAGTTAGGAATCACAGCATCTATTTTATTTCTTTTTTAAAAAAAATAATTTTATTGGGGCTCATACACTCTTATCACAATCCATGCATACATCCATTGTGTCAAGCATGTTTGTACATTTGTTGCCATCATTGTTCTCAAAACATATGCTTTCCACTTGAGCCCTAGGTATCAGCTCCTTTTTGCCCTCCCTCCCTTCTCCCCTTCCCTCATGAACCCATGATAATTTATAAATTA
>NW_022111369.1:26679574-26682918 GCF_000313985.2 Echinops telfairi | reverse complement strand
ACACATTTCAATGGAGTGTGCAGACAAAGAGGATATCACAAAGAAGGCATAGCCTGTCTACTTCTGAGAGATTAGCCATTATTGATTGTTTATTTTAAACATCAAGAAAGAATAACTCAAGAGACACTGTACACTAATACTGCCTCATTTACATAATACAGACAACCTATAAAGAAAATTTTATGGATAGCGTCACAATGTTTTCAGATATCAAAGGGCTAATCAACTAAAGTAGAACATTGTCAGGGTTAGTGGGGCAAGATGAGTATCTCTGATCAGAAGGTACGGAAAATAGAGGTAAAGCCTGTGAAATGAAGTCTTTGGGATCTTCATTTGCTGATCTGGCATAAGAAGAAACAGCTGTAAACCTCAATGGATAATCAGAATGTGGAATGCATGAGGTATGAATCTAGAAAAATTGGAAGTTGAAATAATCAAATGGTATGTATAAAGGTCAACATTCTATGTATTAATGAACTGAAATGGACTGGTAGTGACCATTTTGAATTAGAAAATCATACCCTTTACTATGTTAGGAATGACAGAATCAAGAGTATTCATGTCACCTTTATCATAAAAAAGACATTTAAAGATCTATCTTGAAGTAGAATTCTGTCTGTGATATGATACTATTTATATATCTACAAGGAAATCCACCAAAACAACTTTATTCAAATTCATGTATCCACCACCAAAGCTATTATTGCAGAAATTTAAGAATTCTGAAGTCATTAGTCTGAAATTGATCAAATATGCAATCAAGATGCATTGATATCGTTTGGCGATTGGATGCAAACGTTGGAAACAAAGATGAAGGTGCAGTAGTTGGAAAATATGGTCTTGGCAATAGACATGAAGGTGCATATAGCAGGATAGAATTTTGAAAGATTTGTCATAGAAATTATCTTTTTTACAACAGCACAAACATTGGCTGTGCATGGGAAATTCTCCAGAGGGAAAAGAAAGAAATCAAATTGATTACATCTGTGAGAAGTAACTATGAAGAAACTCAGTATCAGCAATGAAAAGCAGGCCAGTGGTTGACTGTGGAACCCACCACAGATGCTTACATGTAACTGCAGGTTGAAACTGAAGATAAGTCACACAAGTCCAGTATAGGCAAAATAGAAACTTATGTCTAGCTAGCCTGAATTTTGAGAATATCTCAAGAACAGATTTGATACATTTTACACTAAATGGTAGAAGATCTGATAAGCTGAGGGAGAACACCAAGAATATTATTTACAAAGAAAGCAAACAGTCATTATAAAGGGAGGAGAGAAAGAAAAGTTCAAAGCCGATGTCAGATTCTAAAACTCGTTTAATGGTTAAGTATATAAGGCAAGTGGAAGAAATGATGAAGTCAAAGAACTAACAGAAAAATGCAAAGGGCAGCTTCAGTAGATAAAGTAAAATATTATAATGAAAACTACAAAGACCTAGAGTTGAAAACCAAAAGGGAAGGACATATTCAGCATATCTTAAATTGAAAAAACTCAAGAAAAAAAAATCAACCCTTAGTAGCAATATTGAAAGATTCTATGAGCAAAATATTGAACAATTCAAGACTCATAAAAGGAGGAAAAATTACAGTCACTGTACCAAAAAGCACTAGTTGACATTCAAGAGTTAGCATATGAGTAAGAACTAATGGTGCTGAAGAAAGAAGTTAGGTGCATTAACTGAAAACAAGGCGCCAATAATTGATGGAATACTAATTGACATGTTTCTACCAGCTGGTGAAGCATTGGAACATTCACTTGTCTATATCAGGGAATTTGGAAAACAGTGGTTTGGACAACTCACTGGAGAAAGTCTATATGTGTAGCTATTTCAAAGAATGGTGATCCAACAGTATGTTCAAATTTTAGAATAATGTTGAAATCACATGCAAGGGAAATTTTGCTGATGAATATTGACTAATAGTTGCAGCAGTACTTTGACAGGGAGTTGCCAGAAGT
This sequence comes from Echinops telfairi, assembly GCF_000313985.2. Classification (NCBI taxonomy): domain Eukaryota; kingdom Metazoa; phylum Chordata; class Mammalia; order Afrosoricida; family Tenrecidae; genus Echinops; species Echinops telfairi. Next base: position 26,680,957 of record NW_022111369.1, on the reverse strand, counting down.
TCAGGCGAGGTTTAGAACAAAGTATATCATGCTGGTATCAGATGGATCTTGGCTGAAAGGTGAGAATATGAGAAAGTTGGTATTTGAGTCACATATTATAGATAATATTGAGAAGAATGGGAATTTCAGGACATTTCATGGTGTGTATACAGTCCCTGTACATGGATCAAGAGGAATACTACATGGTTTAAAACGAGGAAGATTATGTATCAAGGTTCTATCTCTTCACCATACTTACTCAATGCTGAGCAAATAATCAGATAAACTGGGTTATATGATGATAATAGAATCAGGATGGGTGGAAGTCTAATGAATAATTTATAATATGCAGCTGCCACAATTTTGCTTGCTGAAAGTTAGGAGAACATGACACACTTGCTGTTGAAGATCAATGATTGCAGCCTTCAGTAAGGTTTACAACTCAAGGTTATAAAGACACAAATCCTTACAAATGGACCAACAGGTAATATTCTGGTTCAGGGAGAAAATTTTGAGGAAGTCAAGGATTTAATTTTGTTTGGACACAATTCTCCTGGAAGCAGTAGCCAATTGACTAAAGAATACATTGTATTGCGTAGATCTGCTGCAACATATTGAAAATCAAGAATGTCACTTTGAGGACTAAGGTGTTCCTGATCAAGCCATGCATCGTCTTTTCAATTGCCTCAGCTGCATGTGAAAGTTGAACGATGACTAAGCGAGACTGAAGAATCGGTACATTTGAAATACGGTGCTGGGGAAGAACATTGACAGTACCATGGACTGCCAAAGAACAAACAAATCTTGATTAGAAGAACAGTCAGAAAAAATGAGGAGCTGAGACCAAGGGCTCAAGTGGAAAGCAAATGTTTTGAGAATAATGAAGACAACAAATGTACAAATGTGCTTGACACAAGGGATGGATGTATGGATTGTGATCAGCGTTGTACAAACCCCCAATAAAATGATTTTTTAAAAAGCTCGTACACTTTGGACATGTCCTCAGGAGAGACCAGCACCTGGAGAAGGACATTAGGCTTAGTCAAGTGGAGGAGCCAAGAAAAAGAGCAAGACATTCAAGGAGATGGTTTGACCCGGTGGCTGTCAGAATTGACTAAAACACAAGAATAACTGTGAAAAGAGTGTATCTTTCCATCAGACATGGGGTCACTATGAGTAGTAACGAACTAGATGGCACCAACAGCTACTTTCAAAGCTTAAAATAATCCTCCGTTCTTTGAGACTATCTGAACAATGGCCCTCTCCTCCAGACTCTAGCTATTGCCCAAGCCCTCTGGATTTGATGGAGACCTATTGGCTTTGATTTCAACTCTGCCTTCCTACCCTTTCTGGCATGGCAACTGTGATACCCCATCCTGCTAGTCCATCTCAAGGGAACCCCAA
>NW_022111369.1:26676896-26678971 GCF_000313985.2 Echinops telfairi | reverse complement strand
GGCTTCTGTTTTAATTTTGCACAGTTAAATTTTAAGTTCATGTATTTCCTATTTCATTTTACTATGAGCAACAAGTAGAAACCATATGGCCCTTTAAGAGTTCACTTAAAATATCTTCCACCAAATATGCAAGTTCATCGTTTACTTTTTATCAAACAGTTGAACATAATTCAGAAGTCTTGACTATTGCATGAAGGACATCACCTTCCTTCATTGTACAATTGTGTTTAGCATTGTATTTTTAAACTTCACCAGAAACACACTTATGGTTACATTTCTAGTAATATCCTGTGAACTTTCATATCTACACAGATGGAAACTTTCGCCACAGCCCCTCCCTTTGCTGACGGAGCCCTCACCAGAATTGCCTTTCACATTCATAATTCTACTAACAACCTCTTCACGGCAGCCCTGGCATTTACTCTTATGTTCTGCCTCTATCCATTAAGCACCTCTACAAGTTCCAGTACATATTAGATATCTGTTAGAGTAACACCCCATTCCCTCTGCCAAATTCTGTCTCAGTTATCTAGTCCTGCTATAACAGAAACACAATAGCACTCCAAAATGTATTTTCTCACTTTTTTAAGAGGCAATACGCTCAAACTCTGTGAATTCTCTCTCTTTCTCTCTCTCTCTCTCTCTCACACACACACACATTTCAATAGCCTCTGCATTCAGAAGAGACCTGACAATACAGACTTTCATCTATGACACGATTTTAGAAATTATTTTCTTATGGTGCAGTGGTGAAACACTTGGCTTCTAATTGAAAGGCTGTCCCTTTGAATCTACCAGCACTTTGCAGAAGAGAGAGGTGTGGCAGAGTGTTTCCATAGAGATGATAGCCCTGGAAACCTTTGTGGGGCAGTTCGAATCTGTCCTTTGAGGGTGCTGTGCGAACAAATGGCCTTGATGGCAACAGATTTTATATCTGACGAGGGGAAATATTTTTGGCAATATGTAGAATTTCATTTTAAATCACAAGAAATATTTGCATTATTTGGTTAATTGAAACTGTGAATGGAGATGGGCAATATTGGGCAAATGGTTCCTTCCCTTGAGTAATGGAGAATTGACCACACTGCTTTGCGGGATGTTAGCATGAAGTAGAGGCTTACAGCCCACGCTTGGGGTGCCGCATCAGAGGCTTTTCTTGCCTTCCATTTTATCTTCCTGGTTTCAGGTGTCCAGAGCCTTCTATGAAAATCTATTGAAGTTGCTGATAGCGAATCACAAATTGTTATGAAACCCAACGACTCTTCGGCTTCATGTAGTATTACAGCGCCAGAGGTTGTCTGTCTCATGTCACAGAGCATAGTGCGTTCGCCTTTTATTCTTTATTACGGACTCTCCACTTTTCTCCTGCCACCGACAAGTGCTCTTTGTCTTTGGCTTCTTGCCCTGTCGCCCTGCATAGTGCTACTCCAGTCACTTATTATTTTACTCCGCAAAGGAATTCTTTCTCCTTTGTCTCTTATCATGATTGGTGGGTCACTTGTCCCTGGCCTGTGAAGTTGTTCCCAGCACAGAATAAATCACTTCTTCATTCATGGGCCTGGAGACTTCTATTATAGCAATGTTGTAGAACACAGTGTTGGGTAGTTCTATGGTGAAATTTAAATTCAAAGAAAAATGGGAATATGAGGAGAGAGAAATGAGTATTTTATCAAGGTCAATTTATTAAGTTTTAAAATATTTTACCTTAAGCTTATGTTGCTTATATTATCGGTAATATAATACCACGTCTTTATGAATTGGTGGTGTTTGAAGAAAACTTGACAATACAATTTTGGGTGGTGAGTTGGTGCTTTATTGACATTTTAGTGATCCATGAAATTTAATGTTTAAGAACTACAATATTATATCATTTATCACAGCAGATTACACTCACTTGTTTACATGTGTGTTTCCACCAGAGTTTGAGCATTTTTCAGGCATAATTGTTTATGTATTCCACTGCATACAGAAAAGCAGCTCATAAAGATTATTCTGTGAGTTTTGTTGCATTTTATTAGGTTTGGAAAGTTTCTGTATGCTTACCATGTTACTTTCCATACAATGGATAAGCACTG
>NW_022111369.1:26670992-26676082 GCF_000313985.2 Echinops telfairi | reverse complement strand
TTGTGTGTGTTGTTGGGTGCTGTTAAGTGGGGATCCAATCCCAGGGACCCCACGCACAGCAGAGCAGAACAAGCCCGTCAGGCACCACCCTCACAGTGTTTGTTATGCTTGAGCCGATTGCTGCAGTCGCTCGGTCAATCAGCTCCTTGATAGTAGTCCCCTTTGTTGCTGCCCTGGTCGTGTACTCAGTTACACATGGGACTGCTAACTTCAAGATCAGCAATTTGAAACCTCCAGCCACAGCGTGGGAGAAAGATGAGACTTTGGTACCTATCCCATCAAAATGGGCAACCTTGGAAACGTGAAGGGGCAGCTCTTCCTTGTTCTCGAGGGTTTCTGAGTCGGAATTGACCAGCTGGCAGTGAGTTTGGTTTGGCTATTTACTAAGCATGGTGTTCTTTTCCGGCGGTTAGTCTCTCTTGATACCATAGCTGAAGTACAGGAGACAACATCTCCTCACCTTGACATACAGCTCTCCTTTCAGACCATTAAATAGTCCCTTGAACTATTCAAACCATTGCTTCTTGGTTCGTGTGCATGTTCAGTATGAGCACAATAAAGACTTCTGGAATTCCAATTCTTCCTAATGAGTCCCATCGTTTCCAGATGTCTGCAGCATCTGGCTCAGTTTCTGACAGCTTCCTTTTGATGATCCATGGCAACCATTGTTAAATGATCTTCTACACATTTCTGGGGAAACATGGCCACAGAAGGAGATGCTCTGTAGCCACTCTCTCCAAGCAAAGAATAAAGAAAGAAGCGGTGTGCAGGAAGGAGAAGAACCCAAAGCCGGAGTTCTAAGCATTCCAGGTAGAACAAATGCCTGCACCAGACACAGCCTGACAATTCACAGGGAAGAAGCTAACATGGATAGACCCAGAAAAGCAGCGAATTTTCGTTGGATGAATGGGGTATTTCCTGTAACCCCTTCTCCCCAGGGCTCTAATCCTTGGGACTGGAAATAAATGTTGCTGTTCCACTCATAGTGACATTTGTACAATAGAGCTGCACATTGCCAGGCCTGCACCATGCTTAACCATCGCCGTTACGTTTAAGCCCATTGTTGCAGTCACTGTGTCGACCCAGCTCAGTGAGGGTCTTTCTTTTGGGGGCTGTCCTTCCACTCTAGCAAGCATGATCAGTCCTTTTCCAGAGACCAGTCTGTCTTGAGAACATGTCCGAAGCACAAGAAACAAAGTCTTACCAACCTTGCTCCTAAGGCACATTCTGGCTGTACTCATTCCAAGACAGATGCAGTTGTTCAGTTGGCAGTCCATGGCACTTTCAATGTCACTCACCAACATCTTAATTTACAAGCATCAATTCTTCCTTGGTCTTCCTCAGAACAGGAAAGTTCAGAGAGTCTACGGGATTATGGGAGATAACAAAATAATACGAGGCATTAATTATAAGGAGAAAGCTACAGAACTAATAAGAAATGTGATAGACAAACTTTCACTTGCATATGTGGCAGTTCAAAATATCATCAGTTGGATCAGTCACTTAAAATCCTCAAAGTCACATGCTTGTTTTTCAAAACTTTAAAGAATTATTTTGCAGCAGATTTTCCCAATGAGTCAAATCTTCCCACAGAGGTAGTCAATTTGATGCCTGTTTATTGTGTATTCCCTCTGCTGAGGTCCGCAGAGAACCATCCCATTTTATGCTGTTGAAAAAAAAATAAAAACATGCGATGAAGAAGTCAATTTTGTCTTGCAAAATTCTATTATGTGATTTCTAGCTCCAATTTTATCAGCAAGATCACATTTTTCAACTACGGGTTCTTCCTCTTTGCTTTCAACTTTAGAATTTTAGTCACAAATAATGAACACTATATCTTGTTTGATCAATTTCAAACTAAAGAAGTTGGAAGAACTTTTCAAATTTTATCAACACTACCTTTAGTGGTTGGCACATAAACTTGAATACCAGTTGTATTGACTGGAGCCCCTGGTATGTACATCTATATTAACCAATCACACACAGCAGTATTCTTCAAGATAGATCTTGAAATGTGTTTTTTTATGATAAATGCTGTGTTGTCTTAACTCATGGTTCTATTTTATCTCTTTGTATCCATTGCAAATGGATACACAAAACTCACAGACAAAATTCATGATTAAAGGATTTATTAGGAAAGTCAACAAGTTGTAATGCCAGTAAGAATTGCTCAGGGTTGAGGTGTTTACTGGGACATATTATAAGTTCTTGCAGGTCTGCTAATAAACATTCAAAGGCTATATCACAACGCTCTAAACCTCAGCCCAAGGTCCATGAGGCAGCAAAACTAGTTCCCGGAATTCAGGGGCCAGAGGCATCCCATTCCTGTGAGCCTTGCCCAAGGGCACTTAGCTCCGCTTCTGTGGGTCATTAAGTTATCTAACTTCCACCACCAAGTGCCCAGAGGCACCCCAACCTTTAAACTAACTTTCTGCACAAAAACACTCTGATGTACTTGGGAGTCGGTGAGGAGATGCTCTGTAGCCACGCTTAGTGAGTCCATCATTCACCACCAGGTTCCAGTTGCTGCGTCTATTGGTCTACTGTTGTTTCCCTGGTGGTACAGCTGTCTTCTGTATCCAGGAGGCTCTTGGATACTTAAGTCCAGAGGACCTGTTCCATTCCTGGCTCCTGCTGGTCATGAGAGTTCTCCCCTTGGGTCTAAGAGGGCCCATTTTATATGCAGCAGGGGGACACTCCAGGAATCCTAGTCACAATAACCCCCAGAGAAATCCTAAAGTATCTCCCCCCACCTCATCAATACCCCCATTCAGGCAAAGATAATTTAGTGAGTGTAGAAGACTTTCACTAGAAAAGCCACATTAAATCCTTTCCCCCTGCAAATACAATGCCTTTCCTCTTGGATTTGCCATTCTCAGTCTAGAAAATATATGGTGATGGCCATTAGCAGTCCATTTCAGCCCACTAATACCTTAGGTATTCATACGTATTTTATTTCATTTTTGACCACTTCCAATTATGCTAGATTCATACTTCATGCATTCCGAAGTTCTATAATTAATAGATGTTTGAAGCTCTTCTTCTGTTTGTTTTGTGCCCCATCAGAAAATGTAGGCTTTACTCCATCCAAGTCATTATGATCAATTCTAATCTGTGAAGGCATCCATGCCTCCACTGTAATTTAAGTGTCTTCTGATCATAGCGATTCATATTCTGGCACTATATTGATCAATGTTCAACTGGTAACCAAGGTTTTCTGAGACTAATCCCACAGAATCAGACAGCACATGACTTCATTATAGTCTCTTCTTAGTCTGGAAGTCCTGCTGATATCTGTTGACCGCACAGCTTTTTGAAATAACTGTGATGGCATAGCCTCCGGCATCATAGAAATGTGTAAACATAGAAGGACAAGCTGACAACAAATAGTTTTGGATACATCACAAATGGAGGATGATTATGTTAATATGCATTGTGCAGGATAATGACATCATTACATAATTGCCAAATTAGATCATCATATACATATACTGTATCACCACATAACTACCAACTCATTGAGACTCATGGCCTAGTCAAGTGGACACTTACTTTAAAGGAATATAATTCAATTTAAGTAATATATTTATATTTTACTTCATTACATTTTATTCAAGCTATGCAATCTAGCCCTATTCTATAATAATGATCTACCCAGTTGCTACATAAAATTGAGATATATCTGGTACTAAACAGAGCAAGTTCAGTGCTAAAACACATCAACTACTAGAGAGTTTGTAATTTTTATACACAGAATACATCACAATATTGTTCAAGAGAATGAGTTTTACTCCCCTTACTAGAAGGAAGAAACTGCCTGTTAACAACACTTGCTATGGTTTCATTCTGATTCATGGCAAATCCATGTGTGTTTGATTAAAACTGTGCACCATGGTGTTCTAAATGATTAATTTCTTGGAAGTCAATTGCTAGATTATTTTTTTTAGGTTCTCTGGGTTGATTCAAAAATGCCAATATTTTACTACCAGATAAAAGTCTTGAACAATTGTAATGTCCATGATTTTCTCCCTACTAATCAATACCCACTGCCATCCAATTAATTTTCAGTTGTAGGGACTCTCTACAGAATTTCTGGGACTGTAAGTATTTGAAAAAGAAAACATTTTATATTTCCCCTTGAAGCAGCTGGTAGGTCTGAACTGTCAACCTTGTGGTTGATTAGTGGTTCAAAGCCAGCCCACATCACCATCAGGACTCCTATAGAACCACGATACTATAGGAAGAACTTGAACTTCTTAGAAGAGTTAATATAGAAACAAAGCAAAAATAAACACCCCCTGTGGCAACAACAAAACACACACACACGATTTTATTAACAATAATGTCATCATATATTTGTTGATAGAATCTCAGATAGGACATCCATTTTCAAACACAGAATGGACTTATTCTTTTACTTTAAACATTAAGAATCAAGAAAACATGAAAATAAGAGGTTTCATACATTGAACAACAGATTGGACAGGATAGTGCTGTTTGAGGGAAGAGAAAAAAAGATGTAGACCTTTCAATTTATTAATTGGTTTATTGTCTACAGTTTTCTAAACTGAAGTACAGAAAGGAGAACGCCCCCAAATACTTCACTTGTCTTCCTGGGTGGAGGAAACCGGAGGAGCTCACAGGGTGCTACGCAGAAGGGGAAAGGAACTTGAAAACTGTTCAGAAGTTTCCTTATGAGCCTCCAGCTTAGCACGGAGAGAGTGGTCCTGTGAGGAAAGGACCCAAAGCCATGGGAAGACCCAGTCGAAAGAAAAGTTGCTGAAACAACTCAGTTGAGAGTCTCTGTTGTCAATTTCCACAGATGTAGTCACTTTGATCAAAGCAATCACGGAGTAAATTCCCACTCCCATGGACCCTATGGGGCAGGATAGGGTTCCCCGTGCGTTTCTTAGATTGTAACTCTTTACATGAGTAGAAGGTTTCCTTTGATGCCCTTGGAGAAGCTGGCGATTTCAAACTTCTGACATGATAGTTAGCAGCCCAACCTGCACCCACTCTGCTCCCAGGGCTCCTCACAACTGGACCAATAGGAAGCAGCAGGATAAATGGAGAAAAGATTAACGTTGTCA
>NW_022111369.1:26668034-26669836 GCF_000313985.2 Echinops telfairi | reverse complement strand
AGCTATTGGAGGACAGCCAACCTTGGATTCATTCAGTTGATCTCACAATCATTCAGCTTGTAATCCACCAGCACTTCTTGCTTCAGCTTTCTGCTTCCCTTGCATCAGAGTTACAGGTGTCAGGAGAAGCCTTCTACTTCAGGATCACAGTCTTGAACTAGACTAGACAACAGTGTGAGCCATTTCTTGATGTAAATCACTTTCCATATAAATACACATACAAGTATCACTGGTTTTGCTTTTCTAGACAACCCAGTACAACACAGACAACTTGCTGGGTAAAGTGGGGGTGTAGTGAAAAAGAGGGTGACTCTGTATGAGATAGATTGACAGCATGGCTTCAAGAAGAGGTTCAAGCTTAACAGCAATGGTCATGATGCTTCTGGACTGGGCAGCAGTATTTCTGTCTGGCATGCACAGGGTGACTATGAATCGGAACCAACTTGTTGGTACCTAGTAGCATCAACAATAACAACAATGTGATCTATTAGACTAAATGATTGTCTGAGTCGAATGGCCAATAGTTATCCTTTTCAGCTCACCAAGGGCTGCGATAATGACTGCTATGTGCTCCTTTTCCCTTTAATCATTTCCAGTTCTCCTGAGTTTATAATGTGCACATCCATATGCTGATTATTAATAGATGTTTGTAGAGATTTCTCATCACTTGGTGTTTACTATGTCAGTGAATGAAATCCTTAAAATCTTTGATTTATTTGTGTTATTTAAATGACTGTACTTTGAGGAGGTAGCTCTTCCTCAGTCATATTTGAGCATCTTGCAACTTCAGGGGTCCATCTTCCCTCACACCTTCAGTCTATGTTCAGTTTCTATTTATAAAGCTTAATTGGAAGTATTTTTATTTATAAAATATTTTATAAATATTTTTTAAATAATTTTTTATAAGTATTTTATTTATAAAGCTTATTTTGGAAGTAGTCCAGATAAGTTTGGAAGTTCCACTGAAACCTGTACACCATGGTTGGTTCAGGTGGCTTTGAAATGTGGCATAGCTTCTACCATCACAGCAACATGCCAGCCACAAACTGCCAGCCAAGTAGTGATTTGATTATAACACTCAAAAGCAACGACAAGTAGGAAATGCCTCTTGCCGAAATTTTTCTTAAATATCGCCAATTTTCCTTAGGCGCACAACTCATTCTCAGGAATAATATTCAATAGTGCTAAAACTATTCCCAGGCAAACCACCTTTGTCAAGAAAATGTAAATGTATATCTTTAGTTACTCCTTGGAAGACATTTTTAGAAATGATGGAACGGTAATAATAAGAGAGAACAGTAAACAACAGCCTATTGTTTTCCAAAGTGTGCTGCGCTACTATTGAAGCTAAAGCAAGAAAATGAAATTCATACGTCTTCAAACAACTGAATGAGCGCCTTCCTTCTTTAGTCCCAGCAGGTCCCATGTGTGACCTGTAAAGCTAATCAACACTGGGGACCTTCCTTTCTTCTTGACAAGGACCGCTGAGCTCTTCAGTAGCAGTGCAAGCTAAACACCAATTCTAATAAGATTTTTTCTAGTTATTTTTCTTGCAAATGAAAGCACTGTGTAACCTGCTCCTTCGTTATGGAAAAGAGGATCACTAACCTCGGGCAACTGGTTGAATTCAATAATGATTTAATTGCTCGAATAGGCTCCACCTTTTCCATATAAACGCCTTTTCCACTTTGAATCTGAGCACATTTGGATTATCTTCCTTTCTTTGAATTTACCTCACTCCATTGCCTGTCACTTCACTGGGCTTTGTAGCTTATAATTTACTTCTCTGAAGGACATTTATT
>NW_022111369.1:26661939-26667009 GCF_000313985.2 Echinops telfairi | reverse complement strand
GGTGGCTATGATTTGAAATGAACTCAATGCTGGTGGGTTCGGTTTTGGATTTACCAACAGGAGGCCTGGTAGAGTAGTGGGTTATGAATTGGGCTGCTAAATGCACATTCAGCTGTTCAATCCCAACCGTTCCCTTGGAGTGAGACACAGGAGAGTTTCTGTTCCTATAGGGGAATTTAGCCTTGGAAACCCAAAGGAGGCTGTCCTATCGGGTTCCAGCCATAAGTCAGCATCGACTCAATGGCAACGGAATTTTTATAACCTAGAGGTTAACAATTCAAACCCACCTAGATGTGACATGTGAAAAAGACATGCCAATTGCTTCAATAAGGCACATGAGGCACAGTTTGACTCTGTAACATATATGGGATTGCCCTTTATTGGAATCATCCTTTATGGTGAAAGGTTTGATTTTGGTGTATACTTCCTAGCATTTGAAGTTTTAGGGCTTTTTCAGTATTTTTATTCACTCAAAAAATCCACTGAATTCATTGAATTCATTCAGATTAATAGAGACTCAATATAAAGTTTCTAAACATTTGACTCTTCCTGGTACCAGAGAGCCTCATCTTTCTCAGAGCAGTTGGAGGGTTTGAACCACTGAGCTTGCAGTTAGCAGCACACTTGTCCCATAGTGCCACTAGAGCTATAGTATAGTGTTTGTCAGGCGCCATCAAGTTGATTCCAAGCCTTAGCGACAGAGGTGTTTGGCAAATCGGGACAGTCAGGCTCATGTCTTCAATCCAAATTCCACCACTTTCACGTGGAGAGATTAATCACATTGTTTACAGGTGATCTGTTTTGCTCTGTTGTGTTTTGATTTGTCCTTTCCACGAACTCACTTGTAGTCAGGCCGCTGAACATTTCTTAAGACTGCTTTTTGTGAAATTGAGTGGCCCCTTTTTTATGTCTTGGTTACACATGTTTACTTTTCCCAAAGCAAGTTTCTCCTAAAGAAAAATGTAATCGGTTTAAATGTCTTGCCATCTCTCCCTAGCCAGGTTTACTGACTTTTAAGCCTAAGTATTCAGAGCATATCTATTCAGTGATGTGTGAATTGTTCCCCATATATTATACTCAAATTGCATCCGCTCTTTTACCCTTTCCTAACCCCGAGTACTATCATCCAAAGAAACCAGACCTGTCTGGCAGGTGAGAGGTGATATGCATTTTGCATGAATCTATATGCTATTTTTTAAGTGCAATGAAGTGAGTCTAGTACAGTTCAGGGTAGGGGAAGAAGAAATTATATGAATAAAATGTGGATTTATCAATATAGTAGAATGGCAAAGTGATGTGTTAATAGAAGAAAAATAAACTAGTAATTAATAAGCAGCTCCTTCATGTCTAGTACTACAGCCAGCTACATTTACCATTTCTCACAGATGGAAACAAATAAGTAGCACTAAAATAAGATCTTGAGAAAACCAAGACTATGCCAGACTAAAATCAAAAATAAAAATACAAAATATCTTATACTGAATGTTATATAATCTGAAATCTCAGAGGTTGTTAAAAATAAACAAAAAACGGGCTCTCATTAATAATGTGCATATTAGTCTTCTGTAATAAATTATTACAAACATGGCAGACAACAACTCACATATATTCTCTTACAGTTTGAATTCAGTGAGTGGAAATCAAAGTGTTAGCCAGGCCAAGCTCCCTCTGGTCACTCTGAGGAAGAATCTTCTCCCTTTGCATTCTCTGGCTGCGAGGCTAACATCCTGCATCCATCAGCTGGTGGCTGCTTCACCAGAGCCAGGCGTGGAGGAATTTGCTCCAGTGGTCACACGGCCTTCTGTCTCAAAGGTGGAATCTCTTGCCTCCTATTTATAAGGATACATCAATTGCATTTAACGTCTGCCTGGTTAAACTAGAATAATCTCCCTAACTCAAGTTCCTTAATTCATTCCCTTTCTAATTCCTTTTTCCATATAAAATAATACTCACAGTTTGCAGTGATTAGGACCAGCATGTCATTGGTAACCATTATTCAGCCTAACACAGGGTCTGAAGCAAATATAGAACTCAATTTTTTTAAAAGGTAAACTTGTTCATCATAAATTATTAAATTTGCACTATGAATAACAACTTTAGGGCCAAAAAATTACTTTAAGCGTATTTATATATGTGGTCAGCCATCCACAGTACTGCCGCTTGTTTGTCACTTTGTGCTGCTGTGGTGGTTTGATGGTGCTGGAAGATGAGCCACTGGAAGATGCACCAGCAGGGCCCCCCAGGGTGAACAGGTTTCAATGGGGCTCCCAGACTAAGAACAGACTGTGAAAAAGGAATAGGTAGTCCACTTCCGAGAAACTAGAAACTAACCACCTCTTGACACTTGCTTGCTGAAAGAGAAGAGGACTTGAATCACTTGATGATAAAGATCAAGGATTGCAGCTTTTAATATGGATGACAACTCACTGTAAAGAAAACCAAAATCCTCACTGCTGGACCAATCAGTAGCATCATGATCAGTGGAGACGAGATTGATGTGGTCAAAGACTTCATCTTGCTTGAAACTACAATCAATGCCCATGGAGCCGGCAGTCAAGAAATCAAATGTTAGATGGCACTGGCGAAACCTGCTGCCCAAGGCCCTACAGGAGATGGACTGACACCTTGTCTGCCCCACCGGGCTCCGACATGACAGTAATTGTAAATGTGCCGCAGGAAAGGTCAATGATTCCTTCGTCTATCTAGGGTTTATATCATCCAGAGCTGATGTAAGGGAACCTAAAAACAATGCACATTAAGTTAAGATTTCCTGGTGTTAATTGAAAACATATATATTAATAAGAAACGGTGAACTTTTAGCTAGATTGGAGGTAGAAAACCCCTTTGTCCCAGTCCTTCTTCCAGGATCTTGAGAACACCTTACTAACGGTCCTATTTGTTGCCATGGGAGTTGGTATTGGCATAGTAATTTGCTCATTTGACTTTATATTTTTATTTCCTCACTGTAAGGGAAATATTTGCCAGTCATTTCTATTTTTTCAAATTATTTGATTTGAAAACTTCAAAATTCGAATACTTAATTGTATTTGTTGAGTAAAAAGAGCTTAAAGTGAGCACATTACTCATGCAAAAGATGAGACTTAATGAAAAGCATTGGAGGGAAAGGCAAACCATGAAAGTAACACCAGGAGTCGAGGTGAGAAAATGTTTGTCACTTAGCACGTGACCAGACTTCCCACCAGCTAAGTTTGGTGTTCTCCCATGCTAAGGTTCACCTGACCCAAGTCATGGTATGTCAATTGTGTCACATGCATTGAAAGTTGGCCATTGCCTACAAGCCTTTAAGACCCCAGACGCTATATCTTTTGATAGCCGGGCACCATCAACTTTCTTCACCACATTTTCCCATGCACACATCTGTCTTCAGCGATCATGTCGGGAAGGTAGATATAAAATGACCGTTTAGTTGGGCAAGGTGTTCTTGTATTCTGGGAATGACAGATCTTTAAGGAATGACATGGAATTCATATTCAAAAAGAAAATTTCAAGATCCATCTTGAAGTATGATGCTCTGTGTAGTAGGATAATATCTATCTGCATACAAGGAAATTTAGGCAATACATTATTATTCAAATTTATGCACCAACCACTAAGCTAGCGATGCAGAAATTAGAAGACATTGACCAAGGCCTTTAGTTGGAAATTGATCAAATATGTAATTGAGATACATTGATAATTATTGGCAACTGAAAAGCAAAAGTTGGAAACAAAGAAAAAGAAACAGTAGTTTTAACATATTATCTCAATTAGAGAGTGAAACTGGAGGTCCTATGATATAATTTTACAAATCCAATGGCTTGTTCATTGAAGATAACTTTTTTCAACACCACAAGAGGGACTTCTCCAGAAGCTAAGGTAAAAGGACAAAATGATGACATGACAGAGCTGAACAGAAAAATATTCAAAGGTCAGCTTGAGAAGATGAAGCAAAATATTACAAAGAAATGTGCAAAGACCTAGAGTTAAAAAGTCAACAAGGAAGAACATCTTCAGTATATCTTAACCCAAAAGAACTCAAGAAACATTTCAAGCCTAAAGGTGCACTATTGATAGTTTCTATACATTGAAAGAGACAGGGATCATAAAAGGAGATGGAAAGAAAAATCAGAGTCACTGTACTAAGAAGAATCAGTTGATTTTAAACTATTTCAAAAGCAGCAGATGAGCAAGAACCAAAGCTACTGAAGGAAGAAGCTCAGGCTACTCTGAAACCATCAGCCAAACCCCAGGATCCAGGGATTGATGGAATCATCATTGGAATATTTCTACCAGCACTCACTTGTCTAAGCCAGGAAATCTGGAGGACAACTACTTGGCCAATTGACTAGAAGAGAACAATATTTGTATGCATTCAAGAAAGGAGCAAGCCAATAGAATTCACAAATCGTAGAGAAATGTTATTAAAATCACATGCAAGCTGTCCACGACAGAGGGCTGTCAGAGTTTCAAGCTAGATTCAGAAGAGGACTTGAGACAAAGGAAACTATTGTGGATGTCAGATAGATCTTAACTGAAAGCAGAGAATACTAGAAAGATGTTCGCTTGTGTTCTGTTGACTATGCTAAGGCACTCGGCTCTATGCCAAATGGACTCTGACGAACCGTGGATAGTCTTCAGAAGACAGGAATCCCAAAACACTTCATTGTACTCATGTGGAATCTGTACATGGATCACCAGGCAGCTGTGTTTACAAAACAGGAAACACTGCATGGGTTAAAATTAGGAAATGTGTGCATGGAGGTTGTATTCTTTTACCATATTCCATCTGCATGCTGAGCAAATCATCAGAGAAAATGGATTATATGATGAAGAATTTGCCATCAGGTTTGGAGGGAAACTTATTAACAACCTAAAATATGCAGGTGACACAACATTGCTAGTTGAAAGTGAGGAGGACTTCAAGCACTGGTGATGAAGATCAAGGATTGCAATCTGCAGTATGGATTACAACTCAATGTAAATAAAGAAAGCCTCACAATTAACCCAGTATATAACATCCTGACAAAGGAGAAAGGATTGCAGTTGTCAAGGATTTTATCTGCTCGAAAT
>NW_022111369.1:26659817-26660827 GCF_000313985.2 Echinops telfairi | reverse complement strand
ACGAGGACAATAAAATAATATAGGATTAAAAGACATAATTGGATTGCTGATATATTTCCCAGAAACTCACAGGGGCTATCTACCCTGGTCCTGTAGGGTTGCTATGCATCAACATTGACTCAGTGGCAGTGAATCAGAGACAAGAAGTACAAAATAAGGAGAGCAATGTGTAGGGGACATGGTAACGTAGTTGCTTGTTCTGGGAGCAATTTACCATCACAGATAGTTTTATATATGAGCCTTAAAATCAGATTTTATGTGCAGTCTCCCCTTACACACTTTGCACGTATTGTAAGGAGGGGCCAGTTCCTGGAGAAGGACTTCAAGTTTGGTAAAGGAGAGGGGCAGCAAAAAAGAAGGTCCTCCGGGGGCTGGATCTCCACAGGAGCTGTAACCATGGGGCAAGCACGGAAACCATGGTGACGATGAAGCCAGAGCAGCGGTGCTTCCTTCTGCTGTGCATAGACAGGGTCGCTATGGGCCAGAACCCTCCCAAGGGCACCTAACAAGGCAGCATTGGAGTCAGCCTACTCTTCCAATTTCATTTCTTTCTTTCTTCTTTTATGAAGTTGTTCAGTTATTCTACTATTCACTTGTTTGTTGAGTATTTTGTTTGTTTGTTTGTTTGTTTGTTGAGTATTTTACAGCCAAACATCGAATGGCGCCAGACAGCTTCTGACTTGGCTTTTAACTTATGGCTGCCACTGAATGAGCTTTGGTGATGTTTCCATTCCTCACCTCCTCCTTCAGTCAATGAGGGAAGTAGGTGGCCTATCTTTGCCTAATGATGGGGTATCAAGTGACACAGGAGCAAATGATGGAGTATTGAGTGATGTAGGAGCACATTGCAGGAATATGCGCTTCCACAGCAGAAATATAGATCAGCTTGTAGCACAGACGTGAGCATAGAAATAAAAACTGTATTTTAGATAGGAAAATAAAAAGAAATATATTATCTTTTCATTTTTTATTGATTTAAAGAAATAAAATAGGACCATTATGATATTAAG
>NW_022111369.1:26653170-26654466 GCF_000313985.2 Echinops telfairi | reverse complement strand
TCGCAAATGCCATCATTGAAAGGCATCACTTCTTCTCCTCCTCTCTTTCAGATTCACTGTCCAGGTTTCCCATGCAAATGCAACCATTGAAAAGGCCATGACTTCAGACAGCAGTAGCTTCGTCTTCAGCATGGCATCATTGTTCTCTAACACTTTACACAGGTCTGGTGCAGCAGACTAACTCAATGCTGTACACGGTTACTTCCAGGAGTGTTTGACTTGGGATCCAAATAAAATGTCACTCTGTCACAGATAGTAATAATCATCTTTATTGTTTTTACCCTGGTGGTGCACGCAAAATACACTGGATGAGAAACAGATTATTCATTATTATTTAAATAAGAATAGTAGCTTGCTGACTCATTTATCATGATGCTATGTATCAATCCAGCTGTGAGGATTTGGTTTGCTTTTACAAAGACACACACACAATCAAACAGAGCCATTGAATCAATTCTGAAGCATGACAACTCTAGGACAGGCTAGAAGGGGCCCTCTGGGTTTCTGAGACTGTCAGTCTTCATAGTAGTAGAGAGCCTCATCTTTCTCACAAGGAGCAGCTAGTGATTTACCCGACTGATATTGCAGTTAACAGCCCAACACAGAACCACTACTCCGCTGCGGCTCATAATCCACACTGAAGGTTGTAGTCTTTTTGCATCAGGAAGTGCTTCAAGTCGTCTTGATTTAAATAAGCAAGGTGGTATCATCTGCTAGAATAGAAATTGAATCAGTGTGGTAAAAGAATTAAACACTAACATGCACCTTTCATGATTTTAAAGCATGCAATATATCGTTGTTCTATTCATACCACTGTTTCTTGGTTGGTTTACATGAACAAAATAGTTGTTCTGGAATCCACAATCTTCACAATGTTCTACCTAGTTTGTTATACTTATTGACCATGACTTTGGATGGTCAATAACACACAAGTAAACATCTTATCTCTGCTGTTTTCTCTGCTGTTAGCCAAGATCCATTTGACATTAGCAGGTCATACTCTTATTCCAAATTCCCTTCTGAATGTGGCTTGATTTCTGACATTTCTATATTCTTTTGATGTTTCCTACATTGTTCCATATTTTGTCCATAAAATCATTTACTATTACTACTTTGGGTTTAATATTTTCTTCAGTTTTTCAGTTAGAAATACGCTGAGCATATTCATTCCCTTTTGATTTCTAATTCTAGATCTTTGTATATTATAATCCTTTATTGTGTGTTATGTATTTTCTTCTTGAAATTTTTTTATAATGCTCTTCTAATTCATTATTTCCTCTATCATTTTAGCGTCTC
>NW_022111369.1:26643791-26651565 GCF_000313985.2 Echinops telfairi | reverse complement strand
CATATTTCTATCAACTAATTCTTCCTTTTTGTTTTCCACTTTCACATTCAAATCACCAATAATGGTTATGCCTCTTGATTTCATAGTTCATCAATTTTGGTTTGGTGAAGCGGATAAAATTATTTGATTTCTTTATGACCAACTTTATAGTTTGGTGTATACATTTAAATACCAGTTGTATTAATTGTTCTTCTTTATAGAGTATCTGAAATGTTATTTTTGATAATGAATGTGGCACCATTCCTCTTGAATTTGTCATTCTCTGCATAGTTTACCACATGAGTGCCCAACTCAAAATATTCTATACCGATACATTTCTGCATACTAATGCTTAGGATATAGCTCCTTATGGGTTACAGTTTATTTTTGACAAGTTCTAATATTTATAAATGCATATTTTGGAAATTCTACATTTTGAATATTAATGGTTGTTATAATACTCTTTTCTACCTTTGAGTCATACTCCATCAGTCCATGAAGGTCCTACCAGCGTTCCTCTACTCACAGGTCATTCAGGTGGAGGGGATGTGGAGGAGGCAGCTCTTCTTCAGTCAGATTTTCTTCTTCAGCTCCTTCCTCCCTGAGGCACTTAACTTCTCACCTTTTATTAGGCAATGATTTGTTGCTCTTCATAGATTGTCAGCGACTATTCCTTTGGAAAACGATCGCCTATTTCTTCTTTAAGTCTGTCTTCCTCTGGAAGCTCCACTGAGCCCTGTGCATCGTGGGTGGCTGTGCCGGTAGCTGAAATACTGATGGCACAGCTTCCAGAAGCACAGCAACAAGCAAGCCACCGCGACATGATTCACTGAGAGATGTGTGAGGGAGCAAATGGTTAAGAAGATACTATTTACTTTGGTTCTTTGTTTGTATCATACCTAAGAGCCCCTTATCAGCACTCATGAAGAGAGCCCCTTATAATTAGCAGGAGTTTAAATCCCCCTTTCTCCTATAAACCAATGCATTTAGGGATAAATCAAAGGAAAAGCAGGTGGTTTTTGATAATTTCTTCATTTTGGACAAGTTAAGACTTTTTCATCATTCATTGTGGACTGATTAGGAGCTTAGTCATCATTCCAGGGAAGACTTAATTAACGATTACTAGGTAAAAAGTATACTCAAAATAAGGAATGAAATATAGACAGGCAATTTGAGTGTGTTAATGAATGAAACTTTTCTACAGAGATCATAGAAGTATAAACTTCAGTTTAGTCATTGCCATAATTAACATGGATTTGAAGGGTTAAACTCCTGAAAACATGTTCACCTTGTATTTCAAAGAGATACTTTTCATCTGACCTAGTTTTTTCTTGATTAGATGCTTCATTCCTTTTTCATTAATAATATTTTATTCAAAAAACAAGTCACTAGATCATATCTTAAAATTTATTTCTGTAACTTTTCATTTTATTTTTGTATCTGACAGATGGTTGTATATTTTAGTTTTTCAAATTCTAGACATGCCCCAAAAGAAGGAAAAAGTAAGGTAATAACATAGGATCTTTATACTCAGCAGCCCAGTGCTTATCCCACGGGGCCCCCAGATGTGGTTACCTAGGATCGCAGGAAGAGTATTGAATGAAAGGGCAGAAGTCACAGGGATTGTCTGCAAGTGTTGCAATGGATAAGGCTAGGTTTTTTTTTTATTATTGATTGTTTATTAATTCTAATTACATTTTAAAGTTTCCATTTAGAGCCATTGTTGATCATAAAATAAGTCTCTATTTTAAATGATGGATTTATATGATAGCGTCAAAGGGAGTAAGTCAGTTAACTTGTGCTAAACCAAACTCAAACCCACTGTCAAGGAGGCCGTTTGAACACATTGTGAACCCATAAGCCAGAGCAGTATTCTTCCTTTGACTTTCCCGACTGTATATCTTGATGGGAACAGACAGTGTCCCCTGCCCCTGAGGAATAACTGGTGAACTTGAAGGATATCCTTGTAGTCAGCAGCTCAGTCCTCAAGCCACTATGCCCAAACAACTACTTGGCAATGTAATTCTTAGAATTATCAGGAAAAATATAAGACATTTTATTGAGACATTAACATGTTAAAATGTAAATAATTGGTGCTTTACTCACTGATGATACTGAGCTTATAATAATAGGTATTTCGATAAATGCTGGAGGAGGGTAGGGCAAAATTCAATCTCTTATCTAAATCAATTTTACATTCTCAGCAGTTTTGCTTTATAAAATTTAAAGTTCACTATTCAGAATAGTTTTTCTTTTTTTAATTAGAGAGGTCAGGGGGAAAAAGAAGCAGTGTAAAATTAATTTATAGTGTTAAAAGTTCCGTGAAGATTTATCCAATTGGTATAATAGAGATTTTTAAAGCTGCCCATGTCTTTAGGCAAGATAAACTATATCATGGGAATCCTAATTATAAACCTGACATTTCATCTGAGAAATCCTCCTGGCACTCCCTAAAATGAGGTAACAATAAGACATGAAGTGCTTTAAAAGTCATCTCAGTGAAACATGATGTTTAAAAAAAAAAGAACTCTCCATAGAGGCGGACTGCACATGATATGTTTATCTAATATTGCTCTCAGGGAAACCAGCCACAATGATATTTTTGGAAACTCGATTATCAACTGTACATATATCCATTCTATCTCTTGTCTTAATATCAACCACAAATTGGCAGGTGTTTTTCCACATGTCCCCTTTGGCCTCCACTTGAATTTCCCAGTGTGTTTAAAAGAACAGAGTAAAGGGCAACCATGCTGCAAAAGACTTTCTCTTGGTTAAACTAGGTCAAATAATCAGTACTCTCTAAGTGTAGATGTCTAACTCGCTATGAGCTCTCTTACATTGAATGGTCGAATCCTGCTCTTTGTAAAACAAACTTACATTGAAACTATGATATTTTATCAAATGTAAATATATACAACTCAATTTGAAGTCATGAGGAAATGGCATGGAGACTACATCTGACCTCCTTTGGTGATACAAATGAGAAGGAAAAACCAACTGCCCACCAGCCCAACCTTATATCCACAAGGCAGAGGTCAGACGTGCCTCCATCCTCCAAACTTCTTTTACTTTATTACTGACCCTTACCGTTCTTCCCATAACACCCTCCTTTTTTGCTGGGTTTAATAATCCATTGCAGTGGGCACCCAGAATTCACAGACAATACCCTTGATTATTGGCATCTATTATGGATGTTAACAAGCTACCACAAATCAAGATGAGAAAACATTAAGAATATAGTATTGGTTCACAACAGCACCTCATCTGAGCCATCAGCCAAGTTCTCTCTGGTCCTTACCTCTCAGTCACAAGGTCACATGGCCTTTGCCTTATTGGTCAGATAGCTCACCTGCTGCCCTGCCTTACTACCATATGGTCTAGTGGCCAGCCTCCCTAGACTGTGGGGCTTTTGTGTGTGTGGCAATTCAGACAGGAATCTCAAATGCTTGTAACATTTCTTTCTTGACATTTCCAGATTTCCCTGTCCCCGGCTCTCATATACCCAGAGGAATGGCAACACTGACCAATCCCTCTATGAGCATTTCATACTCTATGAGCATTTCAACACTGACCGATCCCTCTATGAGCATTTCCAACCTATTGACCTGGTTGGATCTTAGATATTTGGAGGGAGTCACAGAGAAATAGAGGAGTGATAACTAAGTAATTTCACTTCACCAGTAGGGTAAATAAAGTTGATTTTGCATGCTTTAAAATGCGACAACAGGTGCATATCCTTGAGTGAAGCAATCTTGGAAGTTCCTCAAGTATGGCCAAATGTACAATTCAGTGTTGAATTTGAAATGATGATGGAGCATGTAGGCTCATATTATAGTCTATTGATTTCAGGCATTCAATATTTTATTTCACATTTCATAAAGGTTTACAAATTCATTTGTAGAACTTATATGTTCATACAGAAGGTATATAAATCCTTTGTTGTTGAAAATTACTCATCTTTTTAAAAGTATACCTGCTAACTTCTCATGTAATTTGCCTCTTTCAATTTATTTAAAAAGTTAGCTAGGGAGCATATGAGGTTTAATAGTAGATGTTTTCCTATCCATGCAAGGATTCGAATTAGAGTCCCTGCCATTATGCCTCATGCACAGCCCCTATCTGCATATCAGTTAGGTTTACAATTAGCTTTGATGATTAGCAGATTTCAGTGAAGATTAAGACCGATATGGTAGTTACATAATTTCATGTCAACTTGAAGAAGTATAAAAGTGTAGGGGTGGTATTCAATCTGTCAATCAGGTCACAGCTTAATGGTATTTCCTTTTGGCTGTGACCTTCTCATAATGAGGGATCTGAGAACCTCCCTTTCTCTCTTTGCCTTCACCTTCACCTCCCTGCTGGCTGACCCTGATTGCTGCCAGAGCCCTGAGAGGTTATCACTACCATTGGATCCACATGACTTTGCACCCACCAGCCTGCACTCTACATTTATAGCTTGTGACATCCTGAGTCTGCAGAAGGACTTGGATTAATATTGGACTTATGGACTTGGGTTACAGTAGGCTGGGTTTGTTGTGGTAGTTACATAATCTGTGGTCAATTTGAAACTTAAGAGTGAAGGGGTGGAGTCTAGACTGTCAATCAGGTCAGACCACATTTGGAGGCACCATGGAGATAAATAGCTCACTGGAGGCCGGACACTCACACCCTCCCTGAGAGACATTCCTGTTGACAAGCCACATGGAAAGAGGCTGATGGAGTCAGAGCCCTGGAGTTGAGGAGCCAAATTGGGACCCATGCCAACACTGAGATGCTTCCACCACCACCAGACCCACAAGACTTTCCACCCACTTATCTGTGACCTTCCTGCATTCAGCACCATTGCATGTGTTGTGTGAATATGAAGAAGAATTAATAGATTGGTATTGGACATATGGGTTAATATCAGACTTAAGGACTTGAGCTAGACTGTTCTGGAATGTGTACTCAATATTCAATTGCTCTTGTATATAAAGCTCTTTCTTATACACATGTTTCTGGATTTGTTTCTCTTCTTAGTAAGTCAACCCTTACTTACATAGATGTCTTGTTGATGTATAATTCTTCCTGATATAGAGCTATTTCTTATACATATATGACTGTCGCTGGATTCATTTCTCTCTTCAACGTGGCCTAACACAATGATCGAAGAAGAAAGTCCTCTCAATTCAATTCTGAAAATCAACCAATGAAAACGTCATGGACAAAAACAGCTGATCTACAACTGTGTTACACTGGGTTGACTAGAGAAATAAATTAAGTGACACTCATATGTATAAGAAAGAGTTATAGATAAAGAAGGTTTATATATCAGGAAAACATCCCAGCCCAGTCCAACTCAAGCCTGTAAGTCCAATACTAGTCCACAAATCCTTCTTCAGACTCACACAGTCACAAGTAATGATGCAGAATGCATGAAAATCACAGGCTGGAGGGTGCAAAGTCTTGTGGATCCA
This sequence comes from Echinops telfairi, assembly GCF_000313985.2. NCBI lineage: Eukaryota > Metazoa > Chordata > Mammalia > Afrosoricida > Tenrecidae > Echinops > Echinops telfairi. The sequence continues at coordinate 26,646,127 of NW_022111369.1, read as the reverse complement.
ATGACAGTGGCTGCATCTCCAGAGCTCTGGCAAGTTTCAGAATGGCTTGCCAAAAGTAAGGTGAAGGCAGAGAAAGAGGGGGACTGGGTCATATCTCCAAAAGAGGTCATCAAGCTGCAAACTGATTGACAGGCTAAACTCCACTCATATCTTCTTACAAGTGCCAGGTTGGTACAAAAGCCCTAACTTTTTCACCACAACTAATCATATTGGTGCTGGACCGGGGATGCCTTTATTCTGTTGTAAATGAGGTCATCATGAATCAAGGCCTGACTCTATGGAAGTTAACAATTAGTGGAAAATGAAAATTGGAAAGAAATAATCAATGCTTCTGTTCCCCTTTCTTTATATAATAGACTAGGAATTAAAAGTTGAATGTATTTCTTATGCTAATTCTGGTAGTTTGGTGATGGGTACTGGTGTGCTGTAGCGGCAAACCTTTTAAGGTTAATATGTTCTCACAAAAGAATGATGCCTAAGCTTTGTCTCACGTGGGATTAGAAGTTTTATCTTGAAATTTTTCTTACTGCCAGTAGTCTCTTGATTTTTGTACAGAGTATTTGTTTTTGTTGTTGTTAGGTGCTGTCCAATCATTTCTGACTCACAGAGATCCTATGTAAAATAGAACAAAACGCTGCCTGGTCCTGCACCATCCTAAGAATTGTTCGTATGTTTGAGCCCATTGTTGCAGCCAATTGTGTCAATCCAACTCCTTGAGCATCTTTCACTTTTTCACAGAACTTATACTATTCCAAAAATGATGTCATTCATAGGGACTGGTCTCTCCTGACAATATACAATGATGATGAATTCTCATCTTCCCTGCCTCTGAGAAGCATTCTGGCTGCACTTCCAAGGGAGATGTTGTCCTTTGGACACACCATAGCACTTCCAGGCTGGTTACGAAGCCCCTTAATTCACCTGCATCGATTCTTCTTCAGTCTTCTTTATTTAATGTCCAATTTTTTATGGGCATGTGAGGCAATTGCCAATAGCATAGCTTGTATCAGGTGCACATTTGTCCTCAAGTTACATCCTTACTTTTCAATACTCTAAAGAGGTCTTTTGTAGTAGATTTACCTAATGCAACTCATATTCTAATCTCTTGACTGCTATGTCCACAAGTATGGATTATGGATCCAAGCAAGACAAAATCCTTGACAACTTCAATCTTTTACTCCATTTATTATTATGTTACATATAGGTCCAGTTGTGAGGATTTTTATTTTCTTTACATTGAAATGTAATCCATCCTGAAGGTTGCAATCCTTGATCTTCATCAGTAAGTACTTCTAGTCCTCCTTGCTGTTAGTAAGCAAAGTTATTTGCATACTGCAGGCTATTAATAAGCCTGCCTCAGATCCTGATACCACATTCTTCTTCATATAATCCAGCTTCTTTAATGATTTGCTCAGCTTACAGATTGAACAAGTGTAGTGAGAGGATACAACCTTAATGCACAATTTTACTGATTTTAAACCATGCAAAATTGACACGTTCTGTTCTCACAACTGCCTCTTGATCTGTGTACAAGTTCTTCATGAGCCCAATGACGTTCTCTGGAATTCCAATTCTTCCCAAGGTTATCCATACTTTATTATGCTGATATGTCAATAAAAGACAAGGAAATATCTGTTGGGTATTCTCTGACTTCTTCCATGATGCATCTGATGTCAGCAATGATATCCTGTCCAATGCCCTCTTCTGATTCAGGGATGAACCTAAGAGTGCCCACGTTAATGAACTGCTGCAACTGTTAAAGGATGATCTTCAGCAACATTTTACCATATGTGGTATTAATGACATTTCGCTATAAGTTGAGCATTCTGTTGGATCGCTTTCTTTGGAATGTGTACAAATATGAATCTCTTCCAGACAGTGGGCTAAGTAGTTCTCTTCTGAATATTTTGGCATAGATGTATGAGTGTTTGCAGTGCTTCTTAACTTTTTGATACATTTCAATGTGTATCCCATCAATTCCAAGAGCCTTGCTTTTGACCAATGCTTTCAGTGCAGTTTGAACTTCCTTTAATACCATTGGTTCTTGGTCATATGCTACTTCTTGGAGTGGTTGAATATCAACCAAACTTTTTTAGGACAGTGACTCTGTATTCTTTTGATGCTTCCTGCATCATTAAATACTTGATCTATAGAATCTTTCAATATTTCAACCTAAGGCTAGATTTCATGTTGAGTTCTTCCAGTTTAAGATACATTGGGTGTGTTCTTCCTTTTTGGTTTTCTGTCCCTAGGTCTTTGCACAACATATTTTACTTTGAAATTTCCTGTTTGACTTTTTGACTTCATCATTTCTTCCATTTACTTTAGCTCCTCTA
>NW_022111369.1:26636158-26643645 GCF_000313985.2 Echinops telfairi | reverse complement strand
CCTCCGGTGGCTCATCGGATCATGTCATTAGTGTTCAATGCATCAAATCGGCTATTGAGATCAAATTTCAGCTCGAGTGGATATATATATATATTTTTTTTTTCCAGTTTCAACCTGAACTTACATATGTTTGTTCTACAATCAGCTTCTGACCTCATTTTGGCTGATGAATGTGAGCTTCTTTTCATCCCACAGATATAATCAATTTTATTTCTGTGTAGTTCATATGGAGAAATGCATGTGGTTAGTTATCTTTCGTTTGGTTGAAAAAGGCATTTGCTATGAAGAAGTCATTGATCTCGCAAAATTCTATCACATGATCTCCACCTTTGTTTCTATCCCTACGACTTAATTTTCCAAATACTATTCCTTCTTCTTCTTTACATTTCCATTCTAATCGACAATAATTATGAATGCATCTTGATTGTGTTTTCCAATCATCTTCCCACTAAAGATATTGGTTGCTGCTGCTGTTGTTAGATGCCATTGAGTAATTTCTGACCCATAGGAACCTCATGCAAAACAGAAAGAAGCATTACCTGGTCCTGCACTGTCCTTACAGTGTTCCTGTACTTGAGACTATTGTGGGAGCCAAGGTGTCAATCACCTAGAGGGTGTTCCCCTTTCTCACAGCCCGTCTGCTTTACCAAATTCCATGTCCTTATCCAGTGACCAGTGTCTCCTCACAACATCTTCAGAGTATGTTAGAAGAATTATCTCTATCCTGGCCTCTGAGGAGCATTCTAGCCATACTTCTTCCCAAGCAGATCTGTTTGTCCTTTCAGCCGTGCATGGCACTTTCTTCTTCAGCACCACAATTGAAATGCATCTATTCTCCTTCCGTTTCTGTATTCAACGTCCACCTTTAATTTGCACATGAAGCAACTGGAAATACCATGGCTTGGGTCAGATGCACCATAGTCTTCGAAGTGACTTCCTCACTTTTCAAAACATTGCTCCAGAGAGTACGTGGTGGAGGAGTATTTGTAGGCCCTCTGAAGGCCACTGCATTTAGAGACCATATATGTGACATTCTTCCCACAAACTTATACAGGTGTCAATGAATGAGCCTGACCAAATGCTGACAAAGTTATGCCAAGCCACTTTCTTGCCTTAGTCACTAGTTCAGAAACACTCTCCTGCACAGACTGTGGTAAACAATCCAAATGCGGGCCTCCATGCAATTACACATGAACCTCAAGAGCCTCCAAATTACATAGAGAGAGGCTGAGAGTCTACTTCTATAAATCGGAAAGGGCTCCAAAAATTTCATGGGAAGCCACAATGAAAAGATAACGGCATTTTCCTGCTGGGTGAAGCACATTCCGTCTGTTCAAATCACTTCTGCAGTGCCATGGCAGATAATCCTTCTTTTGTTTTAATATTCTGTACAATTCAACACTGTTTGCTAAGAGCTTAATCATGTAGCTAATTGGGCTAACATCTTTCAATTCCCCCAAAACAAATGTCCATTTTCTCTACTGACCCAACACAATGCCTCCTAAGCACCTCACAAAGTGATCGGTGGAAGGAATCATTAGGGAATGAATGGAGGATGTGCCCCCTCTGTCCAGAATGAAAACAAAACCCAGTAATCGTCTTTTTGGATTCGAAGGCTAATAACCTCATGAGGAGAAAGACTATGTCGTGGAAGCCCTATCCAGTATCTTTCCCACGAGGGTAATCTGCCCAGATGGGTTCTTGGACTCAGACTGGGCCCAGCCGGCTCAAACAGCCAGACCGACACGGAGATGATGAGATCATTGAGGTTCACTGAGACCCAGGCACGCCGGACAGATCTGCCGGTGTGGTCACGAGGTAATATGGACGGGCCATTGAGAAAGCCGCGATGACACACCCCGTTTTGCTGCCTATAGTAAATAGCTCTCTCGCGAGACTGGCAGCCATGGTGGTCAGATTCTTTTGTCTTCAAACTGATTTAGGAGCCTCGTGAAGCTATCAGCGGCAGTAAGAGGCCTTTGTGCAGAGTGTATTATCCGTTGTACATTTTTATGAAGCCACGATCTATTTTGTCATGCTGCCCATAAAAAAATTAACATCAAGAAGAAGACTAATGATTTTCTTTAAGGTGTGCTTTTTAAGAATGCCTAGTTTCATTTCAGGATTCCGGTACGTTTGACACAGGTGAACACTGAAACCTATCCGCTGTTGAATTGATTTTGAGCATTTGTTTACCTTGTGCATTTCCAATTGACTTGTACTTTCTTAATGTGCGATTTGCCAACGAGTGTGCTTTCATGGTTAGGGCTTCCCAGAGGCTTCCTTGAGACAGGCTGTGGTGAGAGCATCGCTTAAGTGCTGCTCTATGACAAGCTGGCAAGGCAGCTGTAAATCAATTATTACTGCCCCTGACAGGTCTTGGCTGAGATTGATATTAAGATGAACAGTGAGAACCAAAGAGCTTAAGATATTCCCACTTGTCTCTTCAGTATTACTTTTTCAAAAACATCCCCACTGTATCCTGTGTAATCAATAATAACCGCTGATATGATTTTTTGACTGATCAAAATATACAAAACCTTTGTGCCATACATGACCACCCAACCCTATTTTTGTATGCCAAACAAAATTTGAAATCATTTTATTAAAAATATATTTATTTATAACTAAATTGTAACAGATTTTACTTGTGTGGGGAAATTATTTTTTTTTTAATTCTGGAAATTAAAAATATGTCTGTAATCCCATAGTTCAATCATATCTGGTAGAATTGTACAATTACTACCATAATCAGGTTCCAAACATCCTTTGTCTACATGGACTCCTTGACATCCTCTTTCCTCTCCACCCTGCCCTCCCCCCTTCCCCGTCCCCCGCCAGTGATCCCCCTTCCCTCTGAAGCCCTCGTTCTACCTGCTGTCTCTATACTTCCATCAGTCCTGCGTTCAATAGATCAAAAAGCAGCAAAACATGGAACAGCTTCCAGAGGGGGACCTCCAATGACTTGACACCTCTGAGATACATCCTAAGATGGACAACCATAATGTGGACTGACTGGAAAATCCTTTTTTGATCATTGGTAACTTGGTGTAGTTATATTTGTTATGTGATGCTTTTATGGTGACAACGGTCCAGTGGTCCCTGAGACAGCCGTCGAGGGCCCTGAGATAATGTAGAGACAGAAACAAGTCTAGTTAATGGTTTTAGATGTCCCTTTTTCCTTAGCATTTATAAGGAGAAAAGAAAACGTTCATAAAAATCCATTAGCTGATACTTGATTTGCCTGTTATCATGATATCTTTTCCAGGTTCAGACTGTTATGCCATGTTTACACATGTACCAAAGCAGTGAGTCAGAGCCATCAGTGAAAGGGTTAAGGAGGTGGACTACTGATGAAAGCAGGGTCTGAACTTTTATTTTCTTCTTTTACAGTGCTCTCCAGTTAAGTTGTGGCTACTCAATTCCAAAGGCTTCTGCGTTTTTGTGATATGTTATATCCTTGTGTGTTCTGCCAATGCTCAGGATTCTATAGTATTAGGGGAAACATACACTTTGTTTCTAATAGCTCCAGACACAATCTGCAGAGCTTCTTCTTGAGATAGATAAACATATGGGATGCAGGGAAAGTTATTCTTTATCATAAACGTTTTTAACTAGTGGAAAAATAACTAAAAGGGGCCATATGTTTGTGAAAGTAATTTTCATTATGGAAACTTCCACATCGAGTGTGCATAGGAAAGCATTAAACTAAATAACAACAACAGAATGACCTGGGTGGTTTGAACTCCCCATGCAGCTTAATGTATTGTGCAGTTTATAATATAAAATATGCTCTTTTAAGTCCTACTCAATAGAAATTAAGAAAGAGTAAATATTAAATACTACCTGTATCAATCAGAGACTGGGGGAGGGGAGGATCAAGCTCATTTGAGCTCAGATGTCTTCCTCGTGATGTAGTTCTCAAAAGAAGTTGACACAGTGTAAAGACACAATGATGTTGGAGTTAAACAGATGTAGATTAAAATCCCTGCCATAAAAAGTACAGTTCTGTGATCTTGAACAATTTTTAGCCTTTGGATTTTCAGTGTTTTTTCATTTATAAAATAGAATTCCTGGTACACTCTCCTTGTGTGGTAATTGGATAGTTTCATATCAACTTGAATATATATAGAAGTGCAGGATGGAGTATAGCTGTTCAGTCAGCTCACAGCCTGATGGTGCCTCCTGTGGACTTGGCCTTCTCATAAGGAAGGCCCTGGGAAACACCCCTTTTCTTTTTCTCTGCCTTCACCTTCCTGCTGGTGGACCCTGGTTGCTCCCAGAGTCACCCCCATTGGATCCACAGGACTTTGCAACCACCAGCCTGTGATTTTACTGCATTCTGCATCATTATATGTGCTTGCATGTGTCTGAAGAGGGACTTGTGCACTAGTATTGGACTTACGGACTTGAGTTGGACTGGGCTGGGGTGTTTCTCAGTATTTACTTCTTGATATAAAGCTCTTTTTTACACATATAATTGTCCCTGGATTTGTTTCTCTAGTCAACCTGGCCAAACACACTTTTCAGTATTGTTGTGAGAATAAACAAAAAGGAAATAAATGAGTAAATCATAAATCAAGACTATTATTTTAATGTTAGTACAAGATTCAGTAGTTATGGACCTATTTTTTTTCACATTCCCGCACTTGTCCCCGATTTGTACCTTTATATTGAGCTATCTGGGGACATGGCTACACCACGCAGCTATATATTTGGTTAGTACATTTCATAGAGTCTCTATCCTGAAAAGCACTGTTACGCTACCAAATTACTTTCCCAAACCAGTTTTAGAGAATCTAGTTCATATATTCATATTGAAAGTAGTGCTGTGCATGTCTTTATTTTACTTAAGCTTCTTCATGGGTTACGATTTCACAGTAATGCATACTAAGCCTCTGAATGCTGCATAGCTCTAATGTTGTACTTTGAATATTCTATTGAATGTTACTGAGTGGCTTCATTAAATAGTGGTGATTTTTACATAGTGAAATAGGGATGAAGATTTGAAAGCTAAGATTAGAATTCAATTCAAAATCAGAAGAAATACTCCACATGCTACCTTATGTAATATGTTTTTCTTTTCTATATAGCAGTCCTAAAATGGATTAAAATCTTTATCAAAGAATTCAGAAATAATATAATTTCTTCCAGGCAAGAAAAATGAAAATAGACATGTACAGGATAATGAATTAGTCTTCCTTGATGTTAATTATTACATATTTTGTATTAACCCTGTGTATTATGCACACATGCACACATGTTCTTGAGGGGCTTCAAAGAGATCCAGGGAAAATTGAGTTTAATGATAATAGAATATTTCTAACAGCATTATGAAGCCCCCTCATATATGCACACACATGGGAATAGAAAAAGTAGCACTAACCAAAACATCAGAAACCTTTTTAAAGCAAAAGTGTCAAGATGTGAATTATGTTTTCTTACCATGTCCTCCATCAAGGTCTCTACACTTTTGAATGGAGCGTTCTCTCTAGCAAAACTTTCTGAAAGAACCTGCATCCTTTCCTTACACGATATCGAATGACCATCTGGGCATCCTCAGGCTGTCAGATAAGGTTTCTTTCCAGGGTCAAGGAATTTTGTTCACAGTCAGAAGTCTGTAGGATCAAGATCAAAGCTGCAGAGTAGGCAGGAAAAGGCTTTCCATGAAAATTGTCTCAGCACAGCCCTTGCTTCCTGTGAAAAGGGAGGAGGAACCTTGTGTGGTACTTGTTTTCTGGTGGACAAAAATAATTCTTTGTACAATACTTCTGAGCTTTTTTGCACAATTTCAGTTCTCGTTTTCCTTAAAACTTTTGTTTCAGAATAAGGCCCTGTGATCATGACCATACTGTGCCCCCTGATTAAACCTGTGTTGATTATCTTTGGAATACCCAAAAGAGCTGCCCAACATTTCTGACCTCTCTATCCTAGATGCAGCCAGCCTCGGAGGTCTCACGGGTCAAGAGGCAGGTGTGCCAACAGAACAAGGAAAGCTGTGTGTCAGGGTTGTTTGTATCCTCTCACCATATTTATCTTCATTGTGCTCACCAGAAACCGCATGCAAGGTAGTCGCATGGACAGAGAACACTGCACAGCTTAAAGCCAGGGGAAGTGTGCATCGAGGTATATCCTCTGACTGTGTACACAAGCTGCATGCTGAGCAAATAATCTCAGCAATTGGATGATAGGAAGCAGACCCAGGCATCAGTTTTGGAGGAAGGGCTATTAATAACCTGTAATATACAGATGATACAGTCGTGTTTGCTAAAAGTGAGCAGGACTTGAAGCACTTGCTGAGGAACATCAAAGATTGCGGCCTTCAGTTCTGATTACAGTTCACAGTAAAGAAACCATCGAGCTCACAATTGGATTAATAGGCAGCATCCTGATGACTGAAGAAACAGTTTACATTGTCAAGGAATTCATTTTACTTACAACTATCATCAATGCTCATAGACGCAATCATCAAGAAATCAAATGATGTATTGTCCTGTGCAACTTTGATGCACACGTGCTGTGGAGCAAGGGTGTTACATTGAGGACAAAGGTGCATTGGACCCTAGCCATGGCATTTGAAAGGGCCTCATATGCATTTGAAACTTGGACCATAAGTAAGGAAGACTAAAGAGGAATCGGTATGCTTGAGTTATGGTGTTGTCAAATAATACTGAAATTACTGTGGACTGACTGAAAGAAAAAATATATATATTGGAAGAAGTACAGCCGGAATATTCCTTGGAAGATGGGTTGGCCTCACAACAATGCTTGTGAGGATGGCCCAGAAGCCAGCAGTGTGTCATTCTGTTGTATATACATCCACTGTGGGACAGGACCACCCAGGAAGCACCTGGAAACCAGGCCAGCAGATCCTCTCAGAGACCACCGTTTTGATGTTTTTTGTGTGTCTTCTAAAAAGGGAAAGGGTAGATTATAAAAATCTAAAATTATCAAAATTATCCAAAGTCAATAGTGCTACATACATACCTACTTTTTCTTAGTAATAGCAATATGTTTTAACTAGAGGGCTTAGCCTTTGTTGTACAAATTAAAGAAAAACCAAAACCTCAGAGAGTAAGAAGACAAATTTTAAGTCATATAATTAAGATTTACAATGACATTGAAGTTTTCTTCAATAGTAGAAGGATCTTTATTTAGATGCCAAACACTTAAACCACATCTGTGTATCTATCTATCTATCTATCTATCTATCTATCTATCTATCTATATATCTATCTATCTTCTATCCATCCACCCATCTATCCATCCATTTATTTTTATATTTAGAGATACTCTTATGATCAAGTTTATGATCGTGAAAATAAATCTAGATGTCATTTTACAATGCTTCCTAGAACATGTTGCACTAAAACTTTACCTCATCTCTTCCTTGTGACCCTGCTGTGAGGGGATGTCCATTTGTCTACAGATGGACTTTGGGTCTCCACTCCATGCTCCCTGGGTCCCCCATTCAGACTGAGTATGAT
>NW_022111369.1:26634457-26636058 GCF_000313985.2 Echinops telfairi | reverse complement strand
TAGATGACCGCTTGTTTATCTTCAAGCCTTTAAGACCCCAGACACTGTATCTTTTGATAGGCAGGCGAGTCAGCCAGAGTGCAGTATAGCACCAATGAAGCACACAACTTCCCTCTAGTTCTTTAATGCTTCCTTTCCCCCTCTATCATGTCTTCAATGCTACCTGACAAGTCGGATTAGACCAGAGCATGCACACTGCAACGCAGGGAATCCGGGATAGACAGACCCCCTCGGGGCCCACAATGAGAGTAGAGATACTGGGACGATTAGGGGAGGATGGGAGGAGAAAGGGGAAATCGATCACAAACATCAAATATAACCTCCTCCCAGGGGGAAGAACAACGGAAAAGTGGGTGAAGGGTGACAAAAGATGATGTAAGATATGAAAATAATAATCTATAACTTATCAAGGGTTTATGAGGCAGGGTGGGAGGCGGTGGAGGGGGGGAAATGAGCTGATATCAAGGGCTCAAGTTGAAAGAGAATGCTTTGAAAATGATGGCAGCATACATGCAAATGTGCTTGACACAATGGATGAATGTGTGGATTATGATAAAAGATGTAAGAGCCCCTACTAAAAATATTTAATAAAAAGTATAAAAACAAATAAAATTAAAAAGAAAGAGAATATGAGCAGAAGATTGTATATGCAACCATTCTGAACACAAAAATAGACGTTTAATAACCTTAAAAACAAAAAAACCTTACCTTCGTGTTTTTTCCAGAACACATATGTAAGTTAGTAAGTTTCTCTTTAGCCAGTTTGGGAGGACCTCTGGTGACATGGTAGCTGATGAATTTGAGTGTGAAGCACAAGACCAGTGGTTCAAGACCACCTGTCACTTTCATTTTCCTTTTTTATTCATTTTATTAGACACTCTTACAGATATTAAAACAATCCATATATCAATTAGATCAAGCATAATTGTACAGTTGCTGCCATCATCATTTTCAAAACACTTCTTCTTGAAATCTTTGATATCACCTTTACCCTCTCCCTCTGCCACGCTACCCTGCGGGCCCTTATTGTTATTATTATTATTGTTATTAATTATTCTTTTGCCATATCTTGCATCATCCAATGTAGCCACTTTCTACATCTGTAAAGTAGAACCCAGAGGGGCAGTTCTCCCTGCCTCACAGGGTCACTGGGAGTGGGAGTCAGATCTACATCAGGGAATTTTTTCTGGGGGGGATGGCAGGGTGGATTTTAATCAACTTGTTGGCCTTATTCAATCAACATACTTCATTTACTTCTACAAAATATACTGCCTGGTTATCCCTGTAGACTGGTAACTCAGAGTTCTTCAGGTCTATTTTAGTTGTTTGGCAATTGTATCCAATGAAATTCTTTGTTCATGAAGAGTCAATTCATATTAAACCTAAATATAAATAATCCAGTTGAACTTGTTATAGAAAAATGTGTCATTTCATTAAATATTGTATCTAATTGGTTAAAAGGTATACACAAAAAGAATAATATTTTTTATTTTTTAAAAGCTGAAGTTGAATACTTTTGACAGTCTCAATAAAAACCATTCACTGAGAAGAGTTGAAGGGAAAATGTCCTAAGAATCTAGAAAGATTCTGCACCCAGATTG
>NW_022111369.1:26631157-26632873 GCF_000313985.2 Echinops telfairi | reverse complement strand
ACTTGTTGTACCTGATGTCTTTTTTTACCACACACAAAAATAGCAATTGTGGATTTTACTTTTAGTTTCCTTACCTACCTTGCCTGTACATGCCTAGGCATGCATGATCCCAAGAAAGTATGGGAAATGTGGTGCTTGAATGCTTTTCGTCATCAGAAATGATCAGAACATAAACTTTTCACAAAATATAAGTAGGCGGTCCTCAACAAGGAAAACAGGATAAAATGTTACAATGCCACACGCAGTCCCAACCCAACCTTTCATCTGCCATAACCTCCATCTTTCTGAAGGATGTGAGGATTCCTCCACAGCATATCCTAGGGACATAGTTCTTGCTAGGTGTCTCAGAGTAGATTCTAACTCAGTGCACCACAGGACAGCACACTGCCCCATCCTGCACACCCTCACATTCATTCCTGTGCTCGACCCCATTGTGGCAGCCACTGTGTCAATCCAACTTGTTCAGGGCCTTCCTTTCCCAGGCATGCCCTCTGCACCAGCGTGATGTCCTTCTCTAGGGAATGGACGTTTTTGCCATATTCTCTGAGGAACAATCTGACATTAGTTCTTCCAAGATATGTTTTTTCATCCTTTGTCAGTCCACAATGTTTTCAATATCCTCTGCTCACACCCTCATTCAAAAGCATCAATTCTTTTTTCCCTCTTCCTTAATCAATGTCCAACTTTCACACTCATATGAAGTGACTGGAAATACCATGGTTTGGGTCACGCCCATCTGGGCCCCAAAGGTAACCTTTCTGGGTTCAGCACTCTAGCGGTCTTCTGTACTATGTCTTCTGTACTTGGGACATGTCAGGAGAGACCCATCCTTGGAGCAGGGCAGCATGCTTGCTAAAGTAGTCGGGCAGCAAAAAGAGGTAGAGGGTCTTCAGAGAGAGATATTGACACAATAACATCCACAATGGGCTCAGACACTGGGACAATGTTAAGGCTCCTGTAGCATCAGGCAGTGTTTCGTTCTGTCAGGCATAGAGTCTTTATGGGTCAGAATCAACGCGATGGGACCTAACAACACCAATCAAGAGAGGTTGTGCAGCAGAGTTGTCCAATGCAAAGCACGGTGCTCATTCTCTTGCCTGCTGCTTCCAGGAGCATTGTTTGTGGCTTCAAGCAAAGGGAAATCGTTGACAGCTTCAAGCTTTTCTCCATTATCATGACGTTCCCTATTGGTCCTGTTATGAGGATTTTGCTCCTCTTTATCTTGAGTTGTAATCTAAACTGAAGGTTACAATCCTTGATCTTCATCAGCAAGTATTTCAAGTTCTCCTCACTTTCAGCAAGCAAGGTTGTGTTATCTCTATATCATATGTTATTACTAAGCTTTATTCCAACTCTGATATGATATTCTTCTTCATATAATCAAGCTACCCAGATATTTTCTCAGCATACAGACTGAATAAGTATCTGAGAAGATATAACCCTGAAACAAATCTTTCCTGATTACAAACCTTGCAATATTCCCATATTCTGTTCCCAAAACTTACCTCTTGTTTTATGTACACGTTTTGTGTGAATGTAGGTTCTTAGCAGAGTCTTACTATATAAATAAATCCAAATCTATACCTCAAGCAAGTTATCATGCTCCATTTTTTTAATGTATTGACTGAAAGTGTTTATATTTGTACAAAGAAACAATGATGAGAACAAAAAGGTACGATTTTGCTGTCACAGTCCCAGCATTATCTTGGGGAGATG
>NW_022111369.1:26629630-26630787 GCF_000313985.2 Echinops telfairi | reverse complement strand
AAAATAATAATCAAATGCCACTGAGCAGATTCTGACTCATATATGTTTGATTAGAATGGTGCTCCATATGATTCTCGATAACTGATTTTTCTGAACAAGATTGCCAGGTCTTTAGTCTGAGGCACTGAGATGGCCACGAACATCTGATCTCTAGCAATTGAGCATGTCAATAGTTGTCACATATGACGAAGGTGAGTTTCCAGATAATTCACTTTAAGCATGGAATCTGTATTCCTGGGACCATTCCAAAGTTGGGAGGCTTTTACTTCAGCTTGAAGCAGGGAACCAATAGAGAGGTCTGAGGGGCTGGACTCAATCCCAACTACATGGACAGTCACCTCCCCCACAGAAGAATTCATTTCAGAGGACAGCACTGAAGCTACAGCTCAGGGAGAGGGACATGTCTGATCAGAGCACATGGGAGAAAATGAAAGGAGAGGAAGAGAGAGTGGAAACACATCCTGGTCCCCCATGTCCTGAGGACAATAGTCCTGCTCAGAGCAGCCAATGCACAGAGAGGACCATAGGGCCAGCCCCACTATTAGGAGATGTTGTCCCTCATTGACCCAAAGTATCACAGGGGACAATACTGGAGACACAGTGCAGGAATGGCACCCCATCTGACCCCACCACACTGAGGCAAATCACTAAGGGCGTGCAACAGAACAACAAGGGAATCAGAGCAAGGAAGTCCTGGGGGAATACCAAAAATATACTTTGGGGCCAGGACATGGTACTCCATCAGACTGGACCAGAAAACACTCCTACAGGTCAACAAAGAGAACTTGAGCTATTTGCAGGCTTTTCTTTTTTTGTTATTGGGTTTTTGTTGTCATTACTTTGTTTTCTTTTGTTGCTTTGCTTTGGTCTGTCTTCCTTTTTGTGCATATTATTATCTCTTCAGGTCTAACTAGATAAGATAGGCAGGATAAACAATCCAGAGGAGAAAACAATGGGACCAACTGTTCCTGGGGGACATGGGAGAAGGGAGAGTGGGGGAAAGGAAATGGTGTTAACAAACCCAGGGACAAGGGAACAACAAGTGATCCAAAATTGATGGCAAGGAGGGTGTAGCAGGCCTGGTAGGTTGTGATCGAGGGCAATGTAACCGAGAGGAATTACTGAAATCCAAATGAAGGTTGAACATGATAGTGGGA
>NW_022111369.1:26617495-26628405 GCF_000313985.2 Echinops telfairi | reverse complement strand
AAAAATACGTGATCAAATTCTTACATTTTTGTATCTCTTCTTTTTTATTTGATTTGTGTTTTAGGTAAATGTTTACATAGCAAATTAGGTTCCCATTTAGCAGTTAATACTCCAACTTTTCAGTGACCCTGTTTACATTTTTCAAAATGTATCAACATCTGCATGGATTCCATTCTGGGTGTTTCCTTTCAGTAATCTCATTTCCCTCTCCCCTGACCCTTTCATCTTCACTTTAGAGAAATTGCTGACCATTCAAATTTCTAGATAATGATATCTGGGTTGTGGAGAAACTCCAAGCTCAAACTTTCCACTACTTGAATGGCAACATTTGAAAACAATCTGCTCTATGTTCATGGTTTTTGCCCAATACTTGCACTCTATGGACCAAGAATAAGTCATGCCTCTTGTCTCACAGTGGATTCAAAGGGGTGATGCTTACTTCTAAGTGCCACTCTTGCTCAGACAACATACAGTGCATGTGTCAGTTAAAATATTTGTCATTGTGCTGGATTTTAGCTTTATCTTCATAAAATGCCATGACGATGGTACAAAGAAAGTTATTGATATTAGCAATAAGGCTAAGAGGCTATGGGAACAACGATAGCTTAAAGGAAAAACATTTGGGGACATATGCATCAGGTCGCGTCTTATCTGATTTGAAGACTGAATACAACATATGATTGAAAAGGCTATTGTAGCGAGAAGTGTGAAATCATTAACCACAAAGCAAAGAGCTCAGCCCATCAAAGAAGTTGAAGGTTATTGTTGATTTGGATAAATCAGAAACAATTTGATGGCTATATTTTATCAGAGACAGTGGTATTCCAGAAGGCTAAAAACCTCCACAGTGATTTAAAGTCCTAACAATGAAGTTAGCGGTGGATTTTTGGGCATCAGAACCAATTATTTTGTTTTGCATTATTTCTTATGGGAAAAATAGACCCAGTTACTTAACTTCTCATTGATTCAACAAGAATTTGGAACAAATTGAATTCAACAGCCAAAGTATACCTGTAGATGATTTTTAAAGGTGCGCAATATTTACTGATTATATATACATATATGAATATAGATACTTATAGGTGGATATAGATAAATAGTTTTATAGAGATATATCTTCATGGGCTGGCATATTCAGTTCAAGGTTTATTAAGCATCTCAGAGAAATAGGCTCCATGAATTCTCTCATCTGAACAAGTGAAGACAGTGTACTTTTTAAGACTTTGAGTCCTATTCCCCATTTTTCTCCCCTTTTATTGGGATCATTCTATTGAGGCCTGGAAGAAAGGAGTTGTCAGTGATCGCCAGTAACCTCTAGCTGCTCTCCTCTCAGGGTAGGTTAATCTCCAACAGTGTTTCCCAAAGTGGCCTGGCAGGTTGGCCCTGGAGAGATCCTTCCTGGTTGGTTGCCAAAAAAAAAAATCCCAAACCAAGACAACTACACTCAATCCTGGATTGTGGACTATAGTACTCATTTTTAAAATTGCTGTGGGGAAAGAGCACTGGATGTTTTTTTATGAGAAGGAGATGGGATGTCAAATATGTTTGAAAACGATGTAGATTTTTAATCCTATAGACTAGTTTCTTCTCTCAGTCTTCGGTTTCCTGCTGTCACTTTCCCCCCTCAGGATGGGAAAATATTGATAATTATATCTAAACTCCAGACTGTTCTTTATAGATTATTGTGATTTGAACCTTCTAGTCCAACCTTAAATTACAATCAAATAGCACTTTGTGAGACATATTTTCGACAGATTGAAATGTGTGATATTACAAGCACTAATGCATATTTGTTCTCATTTAACAGCCGTAACTGCGGTTCCTCATTTTCTTAGATCCCATCCTAATTCTGTTCGTTAGATCCTGCCGATCAAATGGTGACTCTCCAGAGGTCTTCCTGGACCACCACAGTTATAACCTCGCCTTCCGCCCCTGCTAGGTCACTGCTGTGGAGTGGGGGTCTTCGAATATGTAGTTTTGAAACAAATTCAATTAATGAATCAGAGCCCTGGATTCTAAAGGACATCTAAGGACTTAAACTCATAATGTAATTGATTTTGTGTCTATCCATAAATCGCCATATTTTAAACATATTTTGCCTATAGTTATAAATAATTTATGAGCTAATACTCCTTTCTACTTTAAAAAAAGTGGTACTTAAATTCCAAAGGATTCTATGAACAGGTGTTAACCTCATGGATCCTCAAATGGAGGCTCCAGAAATGGGATCGTTTGCATCACCTAGCAAGTCATTAGCTTGTGAATCTGGGGCTTCTCTCACAATCACTGAATCAGAAACGATGGGCAAAGGACCCAGATAGGCCCTGCAGGTGGTTTCTTTGTGAATCACCTGGTTACCTGATCAATTAAAGCAAAATGTATGGCAACTGAAAATAAGTAGTAACACTGGATTTTAAATCTAATTGAACTTCCTTAATGACTTTGGAACCTGCTGATGTAATTCTTGAAAATCATGTTTATAGTACTTCTGATTTATACTCCTACGCACAAATTTGGCACCGCAGCAATGATTCAACAGCCTTCTACCTAATTTCTCAGCTGAAAGTCAATGTAGACTACGCTCATTTCCTAATATGTGGATGGGAAATTATTTCTCATTACATTTCTTTGGTATGCAACATGAAAAATGAATTAAAAAATGACAATAATCCAGGTCCAATTTATCAATCTTGCTTTCATTCTTTAAATATCACTTCCATAAATATGTTTTTACAGAGCTCTAGTAGAAGACAAAAGGAGGATTTGGCAAGCTCCAAAAAGACTCTCAAATGGGAAATATTCTGTTTCACAGACATGGCAGATTTATGCTTCAAATACCTTTTCAATTTTTGTTAATATTTGTCACCCTCTTTGGTAGCACATAGAATTATGAGAGGGATTTCGTTGTGTGTGCACGATGACAAATATATGTCTGTTTTGGAAAAGGAAAACACATAGTGTAGATAATTGAAGAAGCAGGATCCAATGATTGAATACCTTCTTGCCTTTCTTCCCCACCTGCGGTGACCGTACCTCTCCTCTTCCCGCCCTCCAAGCAGACCTGCAACCTCCAAGGCCACGAGGCCCTCACCTTTCCAAGCTGGCCGTGCTGTCAAAACACATCTTCTCTGTAACATACGATGCTTAAAAGAGACCTATACTAGCCCATTGGAGTACGTCTTCTAGTTCAAGCAGAAATCTTGGCTCTTACGCAAAAGATTATTTTCAATGCTGCCTGTATTTTGACTATATATTCTAATGAAAATGAAGCAAAAATTAAAATAGACATTCTTGAAATCATTCGGGAATACATGTGAAGAACATTGGATATACTGTAGAAGTAAAAAGGGATACAAACTTCACTTGAACTATGAATATAAATGTGTATGTCTGAAGTGCAGCCGTGCATCTGTGTATGTGTAATATGTGTGATAATTTTTGAAATGATGAAATTAAGATTCTTGAGTGTAGCTAGGGAGCTAATGACCACTGTGGATTCCAAACAGCTGTCTTCCTCCTGACTCACCGGGCCTTCAGAATAAAGGGCGAACTTTGTAGACCCCACCTGCAGAATCTGGTGCCACGGGGATCCCACGTGCAACCTAGTGAAACCTGCCTGGGTCAGTACCAGCCTCACAATTGTTATTGTTGTTAAAGCTCATCGTTGCAGCCACAGAGTCAATTCATCCCAGTGAGGGCGGGCCGCTCTTATAAGGACCCTCTAGTTTACAAAGCAGGGGATCATTTTGCAGGCACTGGTCTCTCCAAAATTCACGAGAGGCACTCTCATCACCCTCACTGCTAAGCAACACTAGCTGCACTTTCTCCAAGACCGATTTTGTCTGTTCTGGCAGCCCTGGTAGTTTCAGTAGATTGCGTCTCCATGTCTACCTCTTCCCTCAAGAATTCTGTTCCCTTGTACTTAGCCAGGGAAAAATGGGAGTTTGGCAATCTTGAGGAACTCAAGGCTTTAGGGTACAGAAAAAGTGTAAAGATGCACAGACAGGATTTTAAGGTGACTGGGGAGAAATTTCCCAAATAAATTCTCAAAGGAAAGCCCTGCTTTCTTCGGAGAATAAGCATGGGTGTTATTGTGAGATACAGAATTTTTATCGTTCGTCTGACCCATGGTGTCTTCTTTGTATAACTGCCTAATAAGCTAGCTTGTGCATCCCCATGCTTTGAGAAAACCTATCGAGATGATGCCTTTGGAATCCCAAAGAGCAAACACTGAAATCTCCCCATGAAAGACATTGGATAAAGAGGGTGGAGGCAAACTCTATAGCAGAATCAAGCAAAGTGGTGAAAAGTATGTTGCTTCTCTTTTGCTCACTCGTGTGGACTCTTGACTCATGGAATCTGCATGTAGACCAGCAAGGAAGTTTCCCACTCTGGTGTGATCTTCATTACGCATCATAGATACGTTTGAGTCTAGTGTTCAGAGTATTATTTGAATACGTTCTGCAATGATGCTACACATAAGACAACATAGATCAACGAAAAGTAATAAACTAAAAGAGAATGACATAAAGGAAAACGAAGGGCCATTTTGTTTTCAAAGACAGCTTATTTCCCATGCTAACATTTAAATAGATCCTTAAAAAACATGTGATTCCACAAGCTGGTAGACGTGTGGACAGTCTTGCTCATAGCAGAAGGCCCTGCAAGCACAGCTACCCAGAGGCAGGATCATACTTGGAAGATAAGGAAGGAGAGAACGTGGCTAGACTTAACTGATCAAGGAAAGTATAAGCTATCCGAAAAGTAACATGTGTGGAAGGAGCAGGTATGCCAAGCTTCACAGACTCCCGTTAAGTTTTATGTGATATTATTCTGAGTGCTATGGACATTGATTAGAACGTTCTTCCTGCATTTTTGATAAAACCTCTTTATCTCACAAGACCACCCACCCTTATCCTCTCATTGCTATCTTGTCTATACACTAATTCTATTGTCACTAGAACAGTGAGGTGTCTTCGACTACAGTTTCTTCATAATCACAGCTAAATGAAGTTCTACCAAGGACCGCTTGGAGGCTGTTGCATTGCTAATTAAAATATATTGAAACAATAGCCATGTTAGTGATAATGCTATTGCTCGTATTATATTCATCATATGTTTAATTAAGTTAAGTTTTACCAAATGTACTAGACAAACGCTACTAAGATAACGATTTTCTTTTTCAGTTTCAGAAACTGTGACTAGCAAAGGTACCTAATATGCTATGTGCATACAGGTATCTCTCATTTTACAGTTTGCTTTCTGTCACTTGACTGTTCTGAAAGACCTACAAAAGGAACGACCTCTAGTAGTATTCTATCTGAAAGAAATCCAAAGAAGATTTTCACTTTCACAAAACAAAGACCAAACACACTTGAAAAGTGAAAGTAGTCTTCAGCATTCGTTTGGCAAACAGCCGTGAGCGAGACCGCACACACCTGAGCATCACAGGTGGCTCCAAGGCCCTTGCTGAGGAATGGAACTTAGCGCCCCAGCACGAAGCCAGCAGCTAGTCAGACTGTGTCTCTCAACTCTGCGCTTAAGTCCAATGCATGATTTGATGGGCTTACTTTTGAGCGTGGGAATACTCAAAAACATGTCCTATATACATTAGTGTCCATTGCTTTTTCATATAAAGCCTTGACTTTCAGATGGGGAGTGCATACCATTGTTTACTAATAGAGACATGATTTTATCCAATTGCTAATCAAATAAAGCTACACTTTCCCAGCCAAACATTTCTGCCCTTTCACATGGGGCTCACTGCTCAGTTACATTGTCCCACGGTCTTGTGCAACCGCGATCAAGTGTTCCCGTTGTGACCGAGGGTTATGACCTACACTTTGAAATGCAGTCTCCTTATCTATGGAATGGAAATCACAATATGACCAAGCTCTAGAGTAGATAAGAGAATGCAGAGTGCTTTACATAGAACTTAATATAGAATGGGCTCTTACCAAATGCTAGCTCTAATCATTACCTTAGTATTATCATACATAGAGGGCAACATAACAAAACATAACTAAGATGTACATGGAAATTATTGATTTATTGAGCTGTTAAACTATCCACACAAGATATGATTTTTCAGACCATAGAAAAGTATGTCACAATATTTTTTTCTGAAACTATACATAACCTTTAAAATTTAGTCAGTTATCAATGGTTTTGTGTCATTTATTATTAGTAACTGTGTAACTATACATAGTTTTATGTTTTTCACTTCTTGTTTGGCAGTTGGAGTTAATTTTCTTTATTATTCATGGAGAACATTTGCACAGGAATGGCGGGCAGTGAGGCAGATCCCTAGAGAAAGACAACAGGCTTGGGGAATTAGAGGGGAGTGAAAGAGAAGGCCTTCGCAAGAAGGATTGCCTCCATGGCTACATGGATGTGACCGGGAACAGCACCTCAGTCGCGAGGCTGGCACCAGACTGGGCAGTGTTTTCTTGTCCACAGAGCTTCTATGCATCAGGCTTGATGGCTCCTAACAACAACAATAACAACAACAACGTGAGGGAGATCAACAGGGTGGACTCTAATAAAGATGATGATAACTAAAGGAATTATCATCATTTATGATTCTTCCTGTTGCACAAATGTTTCATTCATCAGAGAAACTCTATTGACGATGGCCAAGAATCATTATGAACAATAAAGTTTTCTTTTATTTCTTCTACTTCTAAAGTTCATAAAATATGTATTAGTTAGTCAGTGCTAGGATAAGAAACTACCAGACTCCCATTAGTGAATCTAACCTTAAAATTATAAGCTGTAAGGATTCGGAAGTTGGGAAATATTTATTTTAAATGGAATCAAGTAGTGTTGCTTTTTACAGCACAATAAATACATGTATCAAAAGCAAAAAAAAAAAAAGAAACTACCAGAAGTGAGTACATTTAAAAAGCCTAAATGCCTATTCTCACAGCTCTGGAGGTTGAACATTTCAATCAGGGCCTGAAGCGAGAGGCTCTCCTGCTTCCTAGGTCTGCTGAGGATTGTTTGCACTGGTCCCGGGCACTCCTCAGAGCCCCTTCACCGTTGTTGTCTCTGTGTGTAGATGTCTTGTCTCGTCTCATCGTTTTAGATCTCAGGAGTGGTCAGATTTAGCATCACCCCTATGCTGGCATGTCCTCTAACATATGAATAATAGAACATTCCAATCATTAATATTGAAAGACAGTTAAAGGGGTTAGAATTTCATTTTTTTTTTTTTTTGGCGAAGAAACACAATTCAATCCATTACAAATATTTCTGGCTAGATGTTTAATATACTCTTTTTTTCTAATTCCTTTTTTAAAATTAATCATTTTATTGGGTCTTCTTACAGAATCTTAGGACAATCCATCTTTCAATTTTATTAAGCACACTTGTACATAGGTTGCTATCAACATTTCCAGAACATTTTCTTTCGGCTTGAGCTCTTGATATCAGCTCCTCTTTTTTCCCTCCTTCCCCCATTATAATATATTCTTGATACAAACTAATATTGCACTAACATTGTAGTCCTCAGTGTGTGCCCATTCTTGCTTACCTTCTATGAGAAAGGGATTGGCCTTCATTTTTGAAAAATAGTCTGCTGTCTGGATTTTAACAAAAATCTATCAATATCATGTCTGCCTTACTGTTTCTAGAAATATAAACCTAATGTAATTGGAAATACCTAAGAGTTGGAGAAGAAATCTTTAATTTAAATTTTTGCTGCCCCCAAATGTGTGAAACACTCCACAGAAAGTCAAGTCCTAGTTGCTGAATCCTTTCTTCAAATAAACTTTTATAAAAAGCTATATTTACCAAAAAACAAACAAACAAACAGTGTAAGTGCTCCATGAACCATGGAGCAAATTGGCCTCTGCTCAATTCCCCAGAAAGCCTGTATATTTGAGAAGCAATCCCTCTCCTAGGAAGTGTGCTTTCTCCCTGAAGCCAGCCTGACTATTACAGAGATGATAGGGTATTGTCTCCTCTCTATAGATCTATGCTTCAAGATGATAGGAAAGCCTATATTAAAGGACACTATATATAAAGCAGCCCATTATTAAACCAGCAATAAAGATGTTTATTGAAGATGTTTGATTTATATGTAAGGATCCTCTGGAGCAATTTCTCCCTGGTTTTATGCTTTTCCTGAATAATATTCTTATTGAGGGAAGAGAGAACAGTTTTCATAGAGGTAGTGATCTTTGAACTTGATCATTTTATGGTGGGCTATTTTATAGGATCATTTCATAGAGGGGAAGTTTATAGATTTGAAAAAGTGCATAGGGAGCTAACTCAGGAAACAAATGCTTTGATATGCTGGTAATACTGGGTGTGCAAAAGAGCATTTTAAGAGATCAGGATAAATGCATGTGAAATCACATAATTTTTATTTTTCAAGTTTCATCACTGAAGGAATTAGAATAATTGTGTTGAAAGAAAATGTGCTTGTATTGTTGAATGTAAAATTAATATATGCTCTGTAAACTTTACTTTTTTCCACAAGAAAACTTTTTTATTTTTCCTTTGAGTAACAAACTTCTACTTATAGAAAATTTCTAATAGCAATAAAAAATATCTTACAAATATCCTCAAAGAATAAATAAATTTGAGGGCAAGTTAAAATTTCGATTGGTAGGTGCCATTAGTCAGTCCTGACTCACTGCGGCCCTGTTCGCCAGGGAGACGGTGCCTGGTCCTGCACTACCGTCAGGATGGTTTCTGTTTCAGCCTGCTTTTAGCCACAGTCAAATTAGAGATGTAACTATCATTAATGAGATGTTGGATGTACGTTAGGCTTCATTTGAGTAGTTTTCTTCAACGTACTCATATCTGTACAATTCTGGGGGTGGAGCTATTATTCTCTCTCACACTTCCATGAACAAATCTATGATTTTCAACTCGCTTCTTGTAAAAACAGCCATTTTGTAAATTCTCCAGGGACACAGATAGTTTTCCTATTTCATGTTCTCATTTTTGGGAGAACTAAAAGATGCCTGAAGTGGGTACATCAGACCAGGATGCTGTAAGGAATAAAGTTTCCCCATGAAATTCTCACAGGACAACCATGGCTTCTCTTACGGAAAGAGAAGCTGCACTGATTGAATGGGGAGGCGGGACGAGGCGAAGGGGATTCACTAGTGCAGATTTTCAGATCGTTTCCAACAAGAATTATTTGTACCAGGTGAGAAGAGGTTAGAGTGAAATGAAAAATAGAGTGAATCTTTCATGTAAGTAAAAATTAAAACTCAGGAGAGCTTGAAAAAATACATTCACTAGAAGTTGGTCAGTGACTTTCATACTGTTTCATTTTAATTTTTGCAAGCAATGGTAGATGTTACTTTAAAAGTAAAATAAATAATTGATGTATTTCTGGCGTGTATGTGTGTATATATATGTACACACACTCCTTTTATTCAGCCACCCTTCAATTACCAACATTGCCACTTGTCTTATGAGTGAAGATATTTAAAATTTCCCTCTGCCCCAGAAACATATAGTTTTCAGGATTATTCTATAAAAGAGAATAGTGAAAAATTTTAATATTTAAGTAAAATATCAATGTTATTAATATTAGTTTATTCTAAGCAGACCCATTTTTTTAAAAATGGCAAATACAAAAAAAAATTTATGATACTTTCAATGAAGTGCCTAAATTTTTCTTACCTAAAATTATTCTGATGAGATTTTGGTAAAATCAATTCAAATGGTTTTTGCCTTACATGTGATACACTTTTTAACAAAAATGAGAATGTAAACCATAGAAAAACAGCATAGGTAAAGTAAATAACCATATTTGGCTAAATCCTTTATTTTGAAAATAGTAAATGAAGTTGGACAGGGTGATATCACATAACTACTGCGAGAGTGATTTTCTTTTTTGTTGTTGTTTTTCGAGCGTGATTTTCAACCCACTCTAATCTGCCATCATTCGGTAAGAACACGCGCCAGAGTGCCTGAGAAATGCTGAGTGTCCACAGTGGCAGCAGATAATTGCATTTTCCTCTGGAAGCAACCCTAACTGTAATGCGTCAGACTGCCCATTAATGGCTCTGATCTGGCAATGGAGCGATGAAATGAAATACAGTAAAAGCATAATCACTAAGCCATTATTGAAATGCGGGTCTCGGCTTGGTGTTCTGAGCTTGGTTACTTTTGCATCACCAATCAGGCAGACTAAAATATGAAATTAAGCAAACAGATCTTGTCCTCCAAGAAGCTCACGGTCTAAAAGACTGTATTTCAAGTGCTAGAAAACTATCCAGTATGTTTTTTTTCCCTACTCTATATTAAAACGATGGTTTAATTATGTTTTTGAAATAATTTTTTCCCTAAAAAACACTGTTAAATTTCATGTATGAGACTTACTCATATATAAACACTCCCTACAGTTAACATGTTAATAATGGCTATAATTGTAATAAACATTTAAAAATATAACTATACATTTCAATTGCATATTACATATATAAAAAAATGTCCATTTGAAATTTATACTTTGTGGAGTAAAGATGGGGGAAAATCTTGAAGATTTATCTTTGTTCTCTGTATCAACTATCTTTATGATTATTCTATATTTACTTAGATTCAAGCTTCATCCTTCACAGATGGACTACTAAAGGGCAGCATACTTACTACTTAAACACACAAGCTCTGAGTTAAACGCTCTAGTTCCAAACCCTAGAGTTATACTTACATGGTATTTGTGCTTGATTTAACTCACTGCCATCAAATCTATGCTTGCGGACATACTCTTACAGAAGGGTCGCAGAGAGGAGACCAACTAGTCAGGGTGCAGTGTAGCAACAATGAAACATACAACTTTCTTCTAGTTCGTAAATGTTTCTTTGCCCCTACTATCATGATCCCAATTCTACCTTACAAATCTGGCTAGACCAGAGGATGTACACTGGTACAGATAGGAACTGACT
>NW_022111369.1:26613729-26615713 GCF_000313985.2 Echinops telfairi | reverse complement strand
GTTAAGCTTCCCATTCTCAACCTTGACAGCGCCATTGAACTTGCCGTGGGTGGAATCATACTGGAACATGTAGACCATGTAGTGCAGATCAATGAAGGGGTCATTGATGGCAACAATGTCCACTTTGCCAGATTCGAAAGCAGCCCTGGTGACCAGACGCCCAATGCGGCCAAATCCGTTCACTCCGACCTTCACCATCGTGTCTCGGGATGCGGCTGGGACTGCACGGGAGCGGGAGAGGCGGCTGTCTGTCGCACGAGGAGGAGCAGAGAGCCAAAACAAGATTTCTTAACCCACCAAATTAAAGATCTAGTTTAATTTCTTTATACATTTTTGTGTGGTTGAAGAATAAATACATAGCACTGGCAAGGGACTGAAAGTATGTTAATTAAATTTTAATAGAACATATATTCCTTCATTATAAGGATAAAACTGTTTCCTCTGTAGTGTTAATGTTTAGCACTTTGTGTAATTAGCTAAATAAAATTTTTCTGATTACAAAATAATAGTCAATTAAGTGTTTGCAACAGTTTTTTGAAGAAGCATACATAAATGGTTATTTAAGTATGCTGGCATATTCATTATTTAAAACATACTTTTAGGAGATTTTAAAGCTAGGTATGAAGAAAATGTGCATTAAATTGAAATTAGAATAAAGGAGCCCCCACCTTTTCTTAAACAAATCTGGCGTGAATATTGTGGTTTATTACATCAAACTTTAAAATGTCCAAAATAAGACCAAACAAACTAAATTAATTGCCATTTAAGATTTGATAACACAGCTTTAGGGGGGCGGGAACTTGTGCATTTTCATTTAACCTCGAGAATATCTTTCTCCCACGAGTATGAGAAAGAGGTAATTTAAGTATCGGCACTGCGGTTTACTGTGTGGATTACTGCGGTCAACTGTGCATCTCCACGCAACATACAGTCATTATGCAAAACCACCAGCGACAGATGATACATTAAGAAGCACAGCGCTGCTGAGCATCCAGTCCTTAATATTGAGAAATACAGCAGTTAAGATGGAATATTTAAATGGAAAATCGACCCAAGGTCAGAGTGAGAAAGGCAAAATGACATTCTTTGTGGTTAGAAAATGAGAAATCCATTTCTGCTGCACATGAAGTTAAAATGCAAGTTAAAGAAAACCAGTGGAAGAACGTTTAGATGCTTCACCTCCATCCTTACTTGTTTTAGCTAGAAAATATTCAGTGATTTTTGCACCACTACAGAAAAAAAATATTTATAATGCATAATAATAGCCCTCTGTGATGACTTAAATTTTTATTTCCTAACATTTATATTTACTCTAATGAGAGTAAATGGTGTGTAGGTGAAGATAGACCATTCCATTACACATGGTTTTTCTTCTATTTGTGTTTTTATTACTGGCTAAGTGACCTTTAGGAAGTATGTTTTTCTACTTTTCTTTTTCCCATTCTAATGAATTACAAAAATAATGGATAATTATCATTCTAAATGCAATTTCCTATTATTAATAATTTACTAGTAGATTGATTTAGGTAAATCAAGATAATTTCATTATTTTTTCCTTTGTGGACACTTTAAATTTAGAGGGGTTAGATAATAGTTTTATTTCATGATACACTATCTTCAGGTTTTACTTTTTAAAGTTTTTATTTAACTGTAATTCCCACTTCTTTCATTTTTATGGAATTCTAAATGGGTTTTTGTATATTGTTTGTGTAGGTATAATTTGCATAGTTATAGCTTATTTTATTTCACTCACTCAAATCTATGCTTAAAATATCTGTGGCTTTACTGAGATGACATCTAAGCATTGAACTGCAGGGGAATCTATTGTGTACATTTCTCGTAATTTTCTGGTGCACGAATGCTGTCTTCCACTCCCTGTAACTGTCTAAGTGCTGAGAGAAGCATCCTTCTGCAGCTGTGCAGGAGTTTCTCTAGCGTATAACTCACGTGATCATTGGGACAGTGGATTTGTTTAATGTGATCT
>NW_022111369.1:26611506-26612469 GCF_000313985.2 Echinops telfairi | reverse complement strand
CTTCTCTCACACATTCCACTGACTCAGACACACTTTCGACATCGACTTGTTTCTGACTGACCCATGAACGCTATTTTTTCACCCCCTTCCATGGTCCAGGTTCTTTGTTTCAGGGTTAACGACTTCACGCCTGGTGTTACATTCGCCATTTCAAGTTGGACTTTCATTTGGACTGTGGCGCAAAGCTACCAACACAGAGTAGATTTCTTCTTCTTTTTTTTTGAACTTTGTTTTTCAGGTAGTGGAAAGTTTGAGCTTGGAGCCTTTTACCAACTGAGGCTACCATTGTAAACCTAATAATAAAACCTCAGAATATATTTAAATAAATGAGACAAATGAATGATGAGACATTTAAGAAGAGTTTATATATTCTTATCAGAAACCTACAGTTTTATAGCTTGAGAAGAAATGAATATATAAAACATGAATTTTAAATGATTTACGTCTCTGTAATCAATGTATGGCGCAGACAATTCTCTCGGTAATAAAGATACATGTCTAAGTCATGTTAGATTCCCTTTAAAAGAAGTTCCAGTCAAAACACTGGTTTTCTCTAGGATCTGCTGAACTAGTTAAATGTTAGGCAGAATGGTCAGCTTAGAATGGTATAGCAACTGCTTTTAGGGACTACACAGTTGTCTTCTTGATAGAGTTTTTGAAGAGGCTTATTTTAAAGGAATATGGAAAAGGATCATGATTTGAGTCCCTCAAAGATTACCATGTTTAAAACAGAGAGCACATAGTTATTTGGAGAAGATTTAAAAAGGTGGAAATACCACCTTAAGAAATTTATAAATAATGAAGTTTATATATCTGTATCTAAGTTATATATTTACCTAAATATATAAATATGTATTATAAAATACCCTGGTGGTGTAGTGGTGACACTTTGACCTGTGATCCCCAGGGTCACAGTTAGAAACTTCTAGCCAGTTCTTCCAGAGAAAGACGTGACTTTCTACT
>NW_022111369.1:26608240-26611406 GCF_000313985.2 Echinops telfairi | reverse complement strand
GGGAGTGATTTTGGAAATTTGGGAAGAGTATGCTCAAAGGCCTATGAGAACCTTTATTTCTTGGGACATTCCCCAGACCCCTTGCTCCCTCTGTCGTGCTTCCGAAAATCTCTTGTACATTTGATCTGTTTACTGAGGGCAAAAAGCAAAACAAAAACAGATTCTGACCATGCAAGCTCAGAAAAGTTTTCTTCCTCTTTCCCTTGGTCAGACAAGAACCTAATCTGGGTAGTGGTACTTGTGGTTCTGTATGCTGTGGGCACATCATTCCGTGATGGACATTTGAGTTATTCCACTGCTTTGCTGTTGTGAACAGTCCTGCTGTGAACACTTCAAGACAAAGCCCTGGTGGCATATTGGCTTTTGAGACGGCCTGCTAACTGAAAGGTCAGCAGTTTGAGCACACCAGCCATTCCACAGGAGAAAAATGAGGCCGTCTGTTCCAGTAAAGATTTACAGTCTCAGAAACACAAAGGGGCAATTATGCTTAGCCCTATAAGAGTCTTAGGGGTCGCTATGAGTGGAATTGACTGGAAGTATTTTTTGTTTTGTTTTGTTTGGGGAGTGGTATTCTTGCATATGTATCTAGAAATGGAAATGCTGTTAAATGTTTTTTTGTGTGTTAACATTTTGAGAACTGCCAATGTCTGCATCATTTTACATCTTTCAACAGCATTGTATGAGTATTCTAATTTCCTGATTCCTTTGTCAAACTTTTTATTGTCTGTAATTTTGTTTATAGCCCCCCTTGTGGCTGTGGAGTAGTATGCTATGTATATGTATATTTTATTTATCCCTACAAAATTTTACATTTCCTTCTCTATTTGATTGTAACATGTGTATGAGAGCATGTGTCTCCTTAATTGCTCTGTGTGTGTATTCTATACACACTTTTAAGGCTGGAGCTTAATTCTATATTTTATTCTCTCTTGTTGATTCTTAAAATCCCCCCTGAAAATACATTATGCAAATGTTGCCATCATAGGCTCTATCTTCATATTTCATAAATTCTGTTCATTTTACCCAATTTCCCACTTTTTACTTTTTTCTCCTATAATAGTTGCTCAAATTGATCTCTTATTTAATTAATTTATTCTTCATATATGATCTGTTTCTGTTGTTTACTTCATTTCCTGAGTTTCTAGGGAATTTTTCTTTTCATTTCAAGTTTCATTGTATGCATGCTAAACTAATGGGCTTTTCTCTTAATCAGTTTGTTTCTTTTTTGTAACAACAAAAACCTTATTACAAAGAATATTTGTTGGGAAAGCTTGTCCTTCTCTTCCATTATTTTTGAGCCATTGAATAGAGACTCTTCGTCTTCTTTCTTTCAAGTTCTTGTATCTCCACAAATAACTTCATACAAGTGTTCCCTTTGAATTTCATATTGCTGAAGGCACATTAATCAGTATGATTTGTAACCTACGTGTTAGATATGCTTAACACGTAACTGTTTCTCTCCTGTTGAGATGAAGAAGGTTTTATGATAAGGAAAGAATACTTTGAGGTGATATTACAATAAAATATTCATCACTTACCCTTTTTAAACTCCAAATTGCATTTAAGAGGAAAACAAAATCATTCCACAAGCATTGTTTTTATTTTATTTTCACTTCTGATTGATTCTTAGAGGTTGATGGGTATGGAAAGGCTGACACATTCGCTTTAATCAGTGCAAGCACTGGTTTGGAATACCTTGACAGCCCTTCACTGATGCTGTATTAGCATCACTATTTTATGTGTCACATGGCTATAGGTTATAATTGCTATAGGCTATTATTTTATTTTAACCCTGAGCCTTAGGGTATTTTCCCTCAAGCATTAGTTACTCCTTCCACATTTGTTACTCTTTTTTTTAATACTTTATTTTAGATAAAGGCTTACATAGAGAACTAGGCTCCCCATTTAACAATTATTATATAAATCACTCCGTGCAATTGTTTAAGTTGTCACAGTGTGTCCATAGTCTCGTTATTTTTCTTCTGTTTGATCTGCTTCCATTAACCTAGCTTCTATCTCCCTCCTAACTTTCTCATCTTTGCTTTTGGGTAAATGTTGATGGTGGGATTTTGTCAAGCTTATTGCATCAGGGGGCACATTCCGGAGGGTGATGCTACCTGTGGTTTTACATTTTCTGTGTTTTGACTGAAAAGTGGTGCAGAATTAGCTTCATTTCTAATTTAAGAGGGTATCTTAGGTCATTCATCTTAAAGATTCTTCTAATATCTATCAGTCCACTATGTTGAACCATTTTTAGGGATTTGAATTTTGTTCTATAGTTCCTTCTATTCAGTGTCTTCTCTGTGTCCCTGGTCAGAATGGCTGCTAGTGGTTGCTTAGCAACAGTTCTGGTCTCAGCTTCGAAGAGGGTGAGGTTTGTGGGTGCTGGTGGTTTAGTGGTTAAGCACTGGGTTTTGATCTGCTGGGTCAGCATTTCAAAACCATCAGCCAATCCTCAGGAAGATGAGGTTTCCACATGTTTAAAGAGTTGGGAGGGGGAAATGAGGAGCTGATACCAAGGGCTGAAGTAGAAAGCAAATGTTTTAAGAACGATGATGGCAACAAATGTACAAATGTGCTCGACACAATAGATGTATCTAAGAGTTACAGTCTTGGAAACTCAAAGCGGAAGTTCTAGTCTGTCCTGTAGGGTCACTATATGTGTTAGTCTGGGTACTTTAGAGAAACAAATCCACAGAACTTATATGTATAAGAGAGAGTTTTATATAAAGGTTAAGTGCACATCAAGAAAGCATCCCAACCCAGTGCTGCCCAAGTCCACAAGTCCAACATTAACCCAGTAACTCACATGTCCAACACCAGTCCACAAAGTCCTCCTCCATCTCAAAAAACAGATGCAATGATGCGGACACTGCAGGAAGAAAGTGAATGTGTAAGCATCTCCGCACTGGCAGGGGTCTCCACACAGCTGCTCCAGCACCCAGGGCTGCATCAGGGTAGGTCCACGTGGCTTCTCCTTGGGGATGTCTTGCAAGAGGTGAGACTTGCCAGCTGAAGCAGGGAACTGGCTAAGGCACCCTGGTCTGACCATCAAAGAGCAAGAGACCTGAGAACTCCAAAGGTGAGGCTCACCAAACCATTATCTCTCTGCCCTTCAATTAACCCCACATGTGTTTATTGGCCTGGTTGGCACAATAAACTAACT
>NW_022111369.1:26605668-26608140 GCF_000313985.2 Echinops telfairi | reverse complement strand
CTCACTGCCATTGAATCAGTGCCCACTGCTAGCAATCCTACAGCACAGGACTGCCCTGTGAGTTTCTGAGACCAGAACTGTTCCCGGGAGTGGAAAGTTTTGTCTTTTACCCTCGGAGTGGCTGATGGTTTCAAACTGTTGACCTTGAAGACCAAAGTCTAATGCATAACCACTATGCTACCAGGGTTCATCCATTTATTACAAAAACATATTTAAATACATATTTTTGTTTTTCCCTTTACTCCAATTAATATGTATTTATCCACTAGTTAAGGAATTTATGCTCTCTTATCTTCCTATTTCTGGTAAACATCAGAATGGTTTTGTTAGTGTCTGTCAAAATTCCTTCTAGATTCTTTTTAGTCGTGGTCCCATACAATGTTTATTCTTTTGTGATTCATTTATTTCACCTAGCAGAATGTTCTCTAGATTAATCGATGTTATGAGGTACTTCACAATCATCATTGTTGTTTAATATTGAGTAGTATTCCATTAACCTTAGGTGCCATAATTGTTTTATTGACTCTTCAATTGATGGGAATTTAGGTGATTTACATCTTTCTACTATTGTGAATAGAGCTGGGATGAACTGTTTTAAGAAAAACAAGCAACATTAGGTGAGGAAGTTCAATTTAATGCCAGAGGTTAAAGCACAGGTGTCAGGGAAAGCACTGGTGTTTGGTTGAGGAGAATTATCTAACTTTTTCTCAGGATCCCATATCATAGTCACAAGGTCTCCTGGTTTTGACACATTTCCTTTAGGCAGTAGAACCTAATAAAGATAACATTAATGAAGACAGTTCCCCCAAGTAACTTATTATAGTTGACATAGAGTAAGAAATGTTAGAAAGCCAGTAATTATATTTATAATAGAACATTTTACATCGTTACTGCTGCACAAAATTTGGACACATATATTTCACCAAAGTAGATGGATGAATGGCTAATAAATGCAAACAAAGATACTCAACATCAGCAGTTGCTAAAAAAATGCAAATGAAAACCCCAATTAGATACCAGCAGAAAACTGTAGTGAGTATTTTGTCATTGTTATGAGGGCTTTCAGTCACTACTGCCTCACTGTGACCTTATGTATTCCCGAAGGGAACACTGCCTAAGATCAAGATGGTCTCAAAATTATTATTACCTGAGCCCCTTGTTGTAGCCACTGTGTCACTCCATCTGGCCGCGTCTCCTCTTTTCACTGTCCCTCTACTTTTCTAAGTGTGGATGTTCTTCTGCAGGAATGGTGCCCTCCTGAAAATGTGTCCAAATTATACAAAGTCGATCTTGACCTTTTTGTTTTAAAGCAATTCTCTGGCTGTATCTCTTCTAAGGAAGATTTGCTTGCTGTTTTATAAACCCATAGTATTTTCCATAGTGTTCACAAGCACACTATCTCAGATGCATCAATTCATTAGTTCCCTTATTTAGTGTTCAACTTGCACAAGCATATGAGACAATTAAAAATACCATGGCTTGGGGTCAGACACTACTTAATCCCCAAAGTGTCATCTTTGCATTGTCACCATCTTAACGAGGTCTATTGCAGAATATTCCCCCAAAGTAATATGCTAGTCAACATCTTACCTATCTTAAGAAAAATTGTATTCTTAAAAACTATTTTTGTCTCTGATCAGTTTTTGAAAATCAATCATCAAGTTTTGGGTTTAGGGCCATATATTTTTGGAAATTCTGAAATTTAACAGAAGTAAAACTAAGCTATGTTCTTTTGAAGATTAAATATAAATTTATAATTCAAAATAATGTTTGTACTTTGCAAAGTCTAATTGGAATTTTCTTTCTTTCTTTTTACAATATATATAAATATATTACAATATATGTGACTCAGTCTACATAACATCCCTGAAAACACTGATTAAACACTCACTAATAACAACTACCACTATTGTAATTCAAGCCCAACAGCCGCTCAGTGGGGGCAGTGGTGACAGTTGGCTTCTGTCAATATGTAAAGCCTAGGAAGCCTGAGGAGGAAATGTGTACTCTGACCTCTAGGCTCTCTGTGCATCAGAATGGGCTCAATGGCAACAGTTTGTTTTGTTTCTTACAAGGCAATGGCATGATCCTTTAGACTTAATTCAACAAAAATGTTGAAAGAGATATGAATAATATGATTATTCATTGTGAAATACAGCAATATAAAAATGTCTTTTATTTGAATGGCAAACTTTCTATGCTGAATGCATTAGGTCAAAAGAAAATGTCATCAGGGTATATTTTGATAGATTTATCACAATTGGTACAATAAAAATCAGTGGAATATTAAGAAAACTCATGTTAGGAAGTCTTTTACAGTCAATATTTATAGGTTTGTAAAGAACCTATACATGTGTCCTACTAAAATGACAAGCCAAATATTGTCAAGCGCAAATGAAAATACATGAATTCATGGTTACAAATATGTGCATCATTGATTTTTATAGTATTGATTCTCAAGGTATGTGATTG
>NW_022111369.1:26603434-26604656 GCF_000313985.2 Echinops telfairi | reverse complement strand
TGAAGCTAGACTAGTAGAGAGGCAAGCAAGTCTACCAGTATAATTTAAAGACGCGGAACACAACACTGTCCAAGTCCCTGGTTTTGTTTATGTCATTAGCAGGGATCAGTTGTTGCAAGAGGACACTGTATTTCATAAAATGGGTCAAAAAAGTGTGGGAAACTCTTAGTGAGATGTGGATTAAGAAGTTAGCTGCAATAATGGTCTTTTGAGGATTGACGTAGAGGCTACAACAAGAGACACAAACAGCAACAATTGTGAGGATGGCTCAGGACCTCTCCACTCTATTGAATATAGACTCGTCATGAGTCAGAACCAACTCCAGGGCTTAATAACAATAGCTTTCTTAAATTAATACGGACAGTACTTGTACTGCATTTTCATGTTGATACGTTTTAAATTCCATTGATATGTGGCTGAGTTATTTAACTGGGAAAGAGTAAAGCAAAGAAGAAACTTGAAATCAGCTATTTGTCCTCCCCGCACTACCAACCCCCACCACCAACTTGGTTTTTCCCATGTAGATTAGTAACAGAGAGTAGGTTTCTAGAGGTAAGCTTCATACTCTTCATTAGTATACCTAATTTTCTTTGTGTTATAAACCCCATTTCTAGTAATAAAGGAGCCCTGGCGGCATAGTGGAACTTCAAGATTGGAAGCCATCTCCTCTCTCAGGGAGTAAGAAGGGGTGTTCCACTTTCATAGTCTCAGAAACCCACAGAGGCAGTTCTACCCTGTCCTATAGGATCACTATGAGTCAGCATCAGTCAATGGTAGTGAATTTTCCCAGTAATATATGTGATTCTCTTACAAATTGCAACAATTTGCCATTTTTGTTCTTGGTATTGGAGTGAGATGCTTTAATAATAAAAAAATTTAAAAATCTGAACTTATTCTTTTTGATGTTTTAAAATTACATATTAAGAATTTACTTTTGTCATGATGAAGTATACACAACACAACAATGACAGAGGCTGCTATGAATCGGCATCAGGTCACTGGCAGTGAGTTTGGGTTTTTTGATTGGCATATACTCAACACTCTATGAAAAACCTCCCCATTTGCTTTCCCTCCCGTCCCCTACTCCTCACTATGTATTTGTTTGCTTCTCTCTTGTAAGTAAAATCATACAATGTCTGTATTTTGCAATGGACTTATTTCACTCAGCAAAATGTTTTCAAGGGTTCCATGATGCAGCATATAGCAGGATGAATTTCTTTTT
>NW_022111369.1:26591976-26602453 GCF_000313985.2 Echinops telfairi | reverse complement strand
CAGAGAGGACCTTCCCAGGGGATGCCACTGGGTGCACTAAAATCAGTGTGAGTTGTTTGATGGTTGCCTATCAGGAAAAATGCGAACTATAAAAGCTCTCCTCTGACCAGCATCATTCAGGGTTTTGGGGGAGTACCAATGTTTATCCAATCATCTATTGAACATTTAGGTTGTTTCCACTTTGGGGTTATTGTGAAAAGAATGTGTATCTTTCTCTCACTGAGTGGGGTGGTAGATAAACTCAAAATTGGGGGAGTACCACCTTGTATGTTTATCCAATCATCTATTGAACATTCAGGTTGTTTCCACTTTTTGGTTATTGTGAAAAGAATGTGAAAAGAATCTTTCTCTCACTGAGTAGGGTGGTAGATAAACTCAAAAAACTCATTGTCAGGCAGTTATGCTGACTCATAGAGACCCCTGTGGGTTTCTGAGATTGGAACTCATATTTAGAGTAGAAAGCCCAGTCTTTCTCCCAGGGAGCTGCCATTCAGGTGGCAGACCAACAAGTAAGCACTACACCACCGGGCTTCCAGGGGTGTTAGACAGGTATCCTTTATGTCTAGACCATATATAGTGTCTTCTCACTTTTCATTTCACTTCAGCATACTACTGAAAGTGAAATATGCTACTGTAAGCATGACGTTTTTTTTGTTTCCCATTCTTTTCTATGGGTGTTTGCCTTATGCATTTTAAGATTCTTTTGTTAGTGGATAAATGTTTATTATTGTAATGTTTCCTTATATGTGTGTATTTTAACATTATAAAATGTCCTTATTGCTTTTTAGTGATCATTTTTGTTTTTAATCTATTTTACATGATATAGTCTGCCCTTCCCAGCTCTTTTCCTTATTTTTCAATATTTCACTTTCTGTTATTCTTTTACTTTCACAGTATTTTGTGACTTGGAGTTTAAAGTTTGCCCCTTATAGATAATAGGTAGCTAGAGCTTGTTCAATTGCATTACTTCTGCTAGTCTGTCTCTTAATTGAAAATTTAGTTACTTTTAACTCACTGTAAGTATTGAGATGGTAGAAATTATACCTGCACTTTTTGTGCTTGCGTTCTGCATCTCTTCTTACATTGTTCCTTTATTGACTCAGGATTACTGTCTTTCTGCTAAACGGATATCTTCTTGAACACCATTTTATTCACCTGGTTGTTTCTTTAACTATAGGATTTTTAAAATTGTGTTTCAGATGAGAATTTATACATTAAGTAAGTCTTTAATAATTTTTATACCAACTATTCTGTGTCATTTGGAATGATTTTTGCTTCATTTGCATTCTTGTTCATTTCCATTTTCTTTATTCTTTATTCATTGATCTGCTTTCCTTTTTATCATTGCCTTCCCATTTTGTTTTTGGGTAGTTATTGACTGTATGTTCTCATATGCAGTTCATTGTTTAAGATAGCCCATTACTTGCAGTTGATACTATTCATTTTATGAGTCAATCTGTTGTCTGCCAGAATGGTGGCCTGAAGAAATAGCTTTAATTTCATGTTCAATTTTTTTTTTAAACTTTTACTGGGGGCTCTTACAGTTCTTATAACATTCCATGCATCAATTGTACCGAGCATATTTGTTCATATATTGCCATCATCATTTTCTAAATATTTACTTTCTATTTGAGCCCTTGGTATCAGCTCCTCTCTTTTCCCTCCCTCCCCCCTTCCACCTCTTTATAATTATACATTATTATTATTATTTTCATATCTTACATAAGCTGCTGTCTCCCTTCACCCACATTTCTGTTGTCTGTCCCCCTGGGGGGGTGGGTATGTATCAATCATTACAATTGATTTCCCCCTTCCTCTCCTCCTCTCCTCCCCTTCCCCCTATCCTCCTGGTATTGCTCTTCCCATTTCTGTTCCTGAGTGGTTTATCTGACCTGGATTCCATGTGTCGTGAACTCTTATCTAAACCACTGTACATGCTCTTGTTTAGCCAGAACTGAAAGTCAGGACTGGGGTCATGATAGTGGGGTGGATATGGGGGTGAAGTAGCCTCAAAGAACCAAAGGACTATTGTGTGTTTCATCGGTCCTATGTTGGGCCCTGGTTGACTCATCCTTTCCTTGTGACCCATATGTGAGGGGATATCCTATTTTCTATAGATGGGTTTTGAGTATCTCCTCTGATCCCCCTCATTTTCAAATATGTATATATATATTATATGTGTGTGTGTGTTTTCTTTTGATTCTTTTGGTGCCTGTTACCTGATTTCGCCAACACCTCATAATCACATAGGCTGGTGTGCTTCTTCCACGTGGGTTTCTTGCTTCTCTCCTAGATGGCCGCTTATTTAACTTTATGCCTTAAGACCACAGACTCAATATCTTTTGATAGCGGGGCACCATCAGCTTTCTTCACCACATTTGTTTATGCACCCAATTTGTCTCCAGGGAGGGTGAGCATCACAGAATGCCAAGTTTTTAGAACAAACTCTTCTTGCATTGAAGGAGGCCTTGAGCAGAGACCCGAGATCTGTCCACTTCCTCAGTGTATTGCCATGGACCTAGGCCAGTACCTCTATTTTTATGAATTAATATGCTCACTTAAGGGCACACCTATGTTTGGGGCAATAATCTCTGAGATTCTTCTAATTTCTATCAGTTCAATTGACCTAGTGTTTTCTAGGAATGTGAATTTTGTTCTACATTTTTTTTTTCTTTTCCATTCTCTCCAGGAGCTTCTATGTGTTCCTGTTCAAATGGTCAGTAGTGTTAGCTGGGCCTCATGTACTTCTGATCTCAGGTTAGAAGGCATGTTGAGCCCTAGTGGTGGGGTGGTTATATGTTGGACTGCTAACTGCAAGGTCAGCAGTTCAAAATCACCAGCCATTCTGAGGGGAGAAAGAAGGCTTTTTACTCCCATAATAATTACAGTCTCAGAAACCCACAGGAGCAATTGTACTCCGTTCTTTAGGGTCTCTGTGAGTCAGCATCAACTCAGTGGCAGTGAATTTGTTATTAGACCTGAGAATTTATTTCTTCTGTGAATGCTTCCTTTCCTTCATTTGCTTAAGTAGAGATAAATAGTTGTATCTTAGATAGGCATCTACATGATCTTAAGACTCCAGATATTGTTTACTAAACTAGGGTGTAGAATATTGTCTTGGTGAACTATGTATGCCAACTGACTAAGTTGTTCACCGAGTTATGGCTTCAAGTCTTTCGACTTAATAAACACATGAGTTGTTAGGATAGGCTTAGGAAATATATACAATTTTGCCTCCTATTTACTATATTTTAGTTATTACCTTAGTGGTTTTCTGGTGATTATAATTTAACATCTTTAAAAATCTTGTTTGAATTAATAATAATGTACTGTCAAAATATATAAACACATTCTTAACTCTGTTTGTTTAACTCAATAGTGTTCTTACTGTCATATAAGTGGTCTCTTTTATTATACTGTAAACAAATAGCATAACTTTTTAATTAGTTTTATGGATTTAAAAAAAATAGATACAAGGAAGAATGAGTAGTGTGAACATATAGTCATGACAATTGAGTTGTGTTTTGTATTTACCTATGTAGCCACTTTTGTTAGAGTGTTTGTTTCTCTGTGAGTTTGAGTTATTGTCCAGTGTCCTTTCAGTTCAGCATGAAAGATTTCCTTTCATGTTTCTATTAGGACAAGTCTGCTAGCAAGAAATCCCTCAGTTTTAAGTTTAATTTCCCTAATATTGTTTTTATACTTTAATTGATAATATCATAAATTATACTTTAAAAAATGTTTTTCACCCATGAAAGGCCTTTTATGATGTTTGACAATTAGTTACCATTAATTTGAATATATAACTGAAGGTCAGTTTTAAATGGGAAATGTTCCATAACTTAAATGACAATAGTCAACTATTTAAAATCAGTGGGTAAATTGAGTGCAATCATTTAGGACTGGAAGAATGGTTATGTTTCACAAAGTGTTTCTGTGTTACTTCATTTCATCTGCAAGAGCAGCGTTGTGGGTGAATACGACAAGTGTGTCAAACAACCTAGTGCTGCAGCTTAAAGAAGGGAAGCAATTTGCTGCCACTCAAGTCAGTATGTTTAATTGAGCTTTGCCTCAACAACAAATGATAATGTCACAGTGGTAAACAAATGATTCCATTACACCCAAGGATATCATTTTAGGATTTGAAATATCTCTTATAAGATATCATTTTATGAGATAAATAATAACGGTGGTTATGAGATGCGTTTTTCTCTTTTTGAGTAACACTTTAGTGACCATGCTCATCTTGACTTTATGCATATTGTAAATTAATTGTAAGGGAAAATAATTAGTTGATTTTGGTGCTTGAGAAAACCAGGAGAAATGTTTATTTAACTCAGAAGGGAAGGGAAAGATACAAATCTGTCTAAATGAGGTATGGCTAGAAGATGGTGTGACTAAATTCAAGTATTTATTGAACATATGTCAAATTTTTAAATATTTCTACCCCATTGGTTTTGAGTGAATTAAAAACCTGGTACTTTTGTCAATTTGATATTAAATGGTAATTTGCTGATTATAACCGAGTGATGGTGGCAATTAGAGGAAGATATCAGGAGACAATGAGAGAAGGGAACCATGTAATAGCAGCTCCTACAGTCTGTGGATGAAGGGATCCCAGGAGGAAATAAGTAGTTTGCTACAACAATTAGCCAAGAGTGATTACAAGAAATGGATGTCCCACTTGGGCTCTGTCACTAACTAAAACCCAAATCCAAACCAAACCCATTGTTTTTGACTGAATTCTGATGCGGAGGGTCCTATAGGACATAGTAGAACTGCCCCCCTAGGATTGCCAAGACTGTAATCTGTCTAGAAGCAGATTGCTACTTCTTTCCTGCCTGAGCAGCTGATGGGTTCCAACCACTGCCTTTTCGGTTGGCAGCTGTGCACTTTATCACTGAGACACCAGGGCTCTTTTCCTGAACTAAAATATATGGGCAATTGCCAGGTAATGCAGGGTCTTGAGAAAAATGTGTGGTTATCCTGTATTCTTGCTAGAGAGAGGAATGGGGTCCTTATCATCTGAAAGCAGGGAGTGGGCCTCCTATGCTTGGGGGAAATGAAGAGTTTCTTGAGAGAAGATGCACATTATTTTTACTCTAAAGTCAGGGAGGTTATTCAGTGAAGCAGAAAAAACATAAGTTAAAAAAAATCTGCACACTGGGTTAGGTTAGTGAAGAAGTTCTTGGGTTCACCAATCAACATATAAAATAAGCAAAGACTCTATAAATATGAAAAAAGGCGAGCAGTCAAAGGCATCCTAGAGCTAAAATACACAAGGAGGTTTCCTTTGAAAGACAGAGATCAGCTATTGTGGATTGAAATTACTGAAAGGAATATAACCAGGGATTATTATGCAATTCTTCACAATTTGAAGACAAGGGTATATAGACTAAATATGTGTATTACAAGTGTTGGCTGTTTTCTAAGAATTTTCTCTGGGACATGAGAGATATGTTTTTATATCTGCGTACTGGTGTTTCTGCTTGTGAAATCAGATAAAAGCCCAACTATGATGGTGCACTGTGATACACGTACATCACTCACTGTTCACTATTACTCGTCTTGTAATTATCTCACCCCAAAACGCTTCCACTGACTCAATTGAGACTCAGTAGGATTATAAGATTTCTAAGGTTATAAATTGTTATAGGGGAAAAAAAACAGCCTCATCTTTCTCCCTCTGAGCAACTAGTGTGTTTGAACCACTGTCTAACACTTATTGTACTCATTTGCTTATGGTAATCCTGACAGTGCTGGTAGCTCCTCTCCTCATTGTTAGACTTTCATATAATTGTTTCTCCATTTAGCTCACAATGCTTGGTCTGTAACTGAACACAGTTTTACCCCATCACCAAGAACGTTTTTGTAAGGCCAGTTCATTCTATATGCTGATACTGAATACCCCTTTCTTGAATTCATGACATATCCTGTTCTCTGTAAAAAATTAGTAAATCTAACAAAGACAGATATTCATTAGACCAACATTTCTGATAAACAGTCAAAACCTTACTCCTTTCAAAAGAATTGAAACTGAACATGTTATTATTAACATCCATCAAGTTGGTCCCTCATGCACGGTGACTATATGTGTCAAAATAGAATCTTTCTCCCTAGTTTCAACACGGGACCAACTTTTCAAAATTTTGATATGAGATTAAAATAATTTGTACGTAAAGTATAAATATAATGTGAAAATGCAGCAGAAATAAGTGATGAATTAGTCTTGGGGGACACAGTCATACTCTAGGACTCACTCTTATTGGGTGAGCAGGATATTGGCAGCTGGAGAGTAAAGTAATAGTATTTTAGAAAGACTGTCTTATTGGAATAAATGATTAAGGTCTTGAAGTCCATCATCTGTTGAAGTGTAATTAGTCATCTACTTTAAGGAGAACATAGGATGCACGTACCAAGTAGAACTCGCTCCAAAATTAAGTTGAAAATAAAGATTGGTGTCAAAATCCGAAGTGTCTAAATTCTATGGTCAGGCATTTTATTTTTTGTATCAGTTGATGTAGATGATTGAGCAGGACGGACAGGACCAGAACAGGATTTTGTCAAAACAATCCTAGTCCCAATATTTGAATCCTAGCCAGAGTATTTGAATGAAGAGAGTAATGGCAGTCTAGAGGCTACTGCAATAATTGATAAGATGTGAAGCAAAATTAGCATGGGCAATGTCACAGTGAAAGAGAAAGGTGAAAAACGGGAATATTTTGCAAATAGCATAAACTAGATTTGATTTCTGAGCTTAACAGTGATGCAAGTTTCTATATTGAATAAACGGGTCAAACCCTCTCCTGTGATGGAACACTAAAGTGGAATGTTTGTGATTATAGTTCATGTTAGATGTGTTTAATATGACATATAGGAGGAATAAATCTATTGTCACCAAGTCAAGTCTAAGTCATAGCAACCCTACAGGACAGAGTGGAACTCTCCCTGGCATTCTCAACGGAGATTTGAGCCTTTTGCCTTTCTAGCAATTGCATGTGTTAATCACTGACCACCAGAATACCCTCATGAAAGAATAGCAGATACAAATACCTTTAAAAATCCATGTTTCTGTACAATATACAG
Source organism: Echinops telfairi (assembly GCF_000313985.2). NCBI lineage: Eukaryota > Metazoa > Chordata > Mammalia > Afrosoricida > Tenrecidae > Echinops > Echinops telfairi. The sequence continues at coordinate 26,595,367 of NW_022111369.1, read as the reverse complement.
GAGAAATGTTATCTGCAGTTAGGGATCTGGATAGATAAAGTTTGTGGAGAATTTTGTTCCCTCATTACAAAGTCAGTTTATTATAGGAGTGCCAACAATTTTGCTATGTTGTCTCTTAAGGCATATTTTCCACAGCGGTTGCCTCTTCAATATCTAAATATCAATCAAAATTAAGAAGGTTATGGAGTGCCAAGTGCAGTTTTGATATTCTGAAAATAGATAGTCTCTATGGTAATATGTTTCTAGGCTGATGAAGGTGAAAGAATAGCTTTGCTAAGTACCATTGAAAATAAAAGACTTGTTTCAACTTCTGCCCATTTGTGATTGTGTTGAATTATCCTTGAGCAACGGTCAGACGACAGTACAAGGGAAAATTTAGATCAATGTTGACATTTTTACTGAAATAGTCTATCATTTTCTAAGGTCGTGGGTGTTGCATGTTGTTTATGCTCAGCTGCTAGCCAAAAAACAGATCGTCCAAGCCAATGTAGCACAAGCACATTTTAAAAAGCTAGAAAACTGTTTCTTCAAATATTACAGCCCTGAAATCTGAAAGAGCTCACTTATGCCCTGTAATACATGGGGTCTCCATAAGTAGAAATCAACTTGAAGGCAATGGATTAATATCTGTCCTTAAAGAGACTAGTAAAGTTATTTGCTTATTTAAAGAATGAAATGATTATTAGTTATTATAAGTGTGTGAATACCTTATTAGTGATTTGTTGTTAAGCCAAGAAATATTGCTACAAATCATACAATAATTGCATAAAATAACATAACATGAAGCTATTGTTTCTTGACATAACTTCCTCTGAGGTTTATTTGCTTCCAAAGGCAGTGTTTCCATCTTCAAAAGCCTTTATTAGGAGCTCTGGTAGTGCAGTGGTTATTCATTGGGCTATGAGGTACAAGGTCAGCAGTTCAAAACCACCAGCAGCTTCCTAAGAGAAAGAGGAGGCTTTCTGTATCCAGGCTGCATTGTCTTCATGGATGGTTTCCATGGTTCTTTGGATGGTTTCTGTGGTTCTCTGTGCTCATATTTTCCCCCTGCGACTTTTAACCTCTCTTCTTTGGTGGGCTATATAAACACCAAGTGTGGGTACCACTGTTATCACTGTTCCACTGTCATTCTCCTGTCCCCACTTAGTAGTCCTAAGTTCCTTGAATCTTCCATCTCATGAGTGATGGGAACAAAATGGAAGCATGGGGTAGCAGTTTCTTCAGACGACCAGTGTTCTGAAAAGCCTGCCTTTGCCCTGAGAGCAGCTCCTGAAATTGGATTTCTGCTCTGCTTTTTAATCCCTGGCTGGCACTTGGTCACTGAGCTTGAATCTATTGGCCCTGCTGTACCCCTGCAATGAAAGAATTCAGCACGGCTCTGGAACAGAGGTCTGGGTTCAGAGGCTGCCCAGCAAACCAGGAAAGGTCCCACCGTTCTTGACTCTTCCAAACAGCCCTACTTGATGCCTTTTCCTTTATCTTGCTCAAGATTTGGGCTGGGAAGCAGCTTCTTTTCACTTCTTGCTCTGGCTTTCTCATTATCTCAGCAGCTTGAGGTCTTAGATGGAACCCCAAGATAATAGAACCAAGGGGCTGTGGGGTGGGGGTGTTTAAGATTAGCCATCTCTGCTGCTGCAATTTCCTTATACAATGTAAGTTTTTAACCTCAGTTTCAGAGATGATGGAGATGTACTTGAAGTTTCTTTTTTTTAATGAAGAAAAAGCTTTGTGTATCTTATTTTTGGATGGTCCCCTCATGGATTTGGTCTAGGCATTACATAATCATTGGGTTATCATGGCAAACAAAAGTGGGGCAGGATTGGGTGGGGGGTGTCACACTGCATGTTCAGTAAAGACCAACTTGGGCCTTGGGGATTGTAGCATCTCTGGAAGTGTCTACTGGTCTCAGATCTTACAAAATGCCCATGAGGTGCGTGCTATTTGAGGCTCTACTCACAAAACTCCTGATGAGACCACTGGCATATCAATTTTCTCCATGGGAGATTTGGAAGCCAGGGTTTGTCATTATCCACCAACGATGGCAAAGGGAAAGTGGTGTAATTATACAATCCATTTAGCTCCTACCTATATGACCCTGTAACTGGCCAGCCAGTCTTCACATCCTTGACTCGGGGACTGCATACATCAGGAAGAGTTTTCTATCAGGCTGTCCGTGCACCTATCAAGAACAAAGACACTCGACTGTATCAACAACGGCAGGGAAATCTTTTAGCACCTCTTATCCACATTGGGTTTGCAGCTGTGTCTACATCTAAAGCAATAGCAGACAAGAACTAAATTCTCTTCTCTACTGTCAAATCTTAGTGGTGGAACTTCAGGAACTCTGGTGATGATACGAAGGTGAAATAACCAGAGGAAGCCCAGAAGGCCCGACCTTAACAAGCACGGTGGGAAAGGACACCGAACTTGATTTTGAAAATGTTTCTCAGCCACATAAGGGCTTTCCCCCCTAATATTTAAGGAGACAAATGAATTTAGAACTTGATCTTCAGCTGTAGAACCTGATCTTCCATGTATCCCGCAGACCTTTATTGGGCTGCAGCAGCATAAAGTCAGATTGCCATGATCTCTCTAACGGATTTCTATTTGCTGCCAGTTAAAAATACATCCCCGAGCATCTTTTTAGCCTTTCTAGTAGATGCCTTATTTCCTTTGTAAATGCAGTACAATAAAATTATTTAATTATATAAAAGAAAAAGAAAAAGATTTTCCATCTTGGAAACTCCCTAGGGAAGTTCTATCCTCTCCTTTAGGGTCACCCCAATTCAGAATCAGCTCAATGGCAGTGCTTGAGTATTTTTGTGTGGGAACCTTGTCGTTACCTCCTGTGGATTATCCATTAGGCTAACTGGACTTTAGAGGGTTAAATTCACCAGCTGCTACATGGGAGACAGATGAGACTGTATGCTCTTATGAAGATTTGCAGTATTAGAAACCCCATATTAGGTAGCTAAGGTTTATAATTGACTCAGAAGCAGTAGATAACCATCCCTGAATAATTGTATACTCCTTTTTTTATACTACACCTAAAGCACAATTTTGGCATCCAGAGGGACTCAGATTTTGTTCCTTGAAATTTTTCAAGTTTCATGAAGAAAAAGAAATCTGAAGGAATGAGATCAGGCTAAATGGTGGATAGGAAGTGTAAGACTTTGAGTTAGTCTGCGTAGACTACAGAAACAAAATTCATAGACACTCATATTTTATAACAGAGATTTAGATAAAGGGTAAGTGTACATTAAGTTGGACAAGAGGGAAGTAAAAGGAAATAGAGGAAAGAACTAGGAGGCAAAGGATCCTTATAGAGGTCTAAATACAAGCATGTACATATGTAAATATATTTATATAGGATGGTAGGGAAATAGATCTA
>NW_022111369.1:26588985-26591080 GCF_000313985.2 Echinops telfairi | reverse complement strand
GGCAACAAATGTACAAATGTGCTTGACACAATTGATGGGTGGATTGTGATAATAGTTATACGGACCCCCATAAAATGACTGGAAAAATTGGAAAAGAAAGCATCCCAATCCAGCGCTGTCCAAGCCCATGTGTCTCATACCAATCTACAAAGTCCCCCTCCATCTCACAAAACACATGCAATGACACCGACTGCAGGAGGAAAGCTGAATCAGTGAGTATGTAAGCATCTCAGCGCTGGCAGGGGTCTCCACACGGCTGCTCCAGCACCCAGGGCTGCACTGGGGTAGGTCCACGTGGCTTCTCCTCAGATATATTTTGCAGGAAGTGAGCCTTGTCAGCTGAAGCAGAGAACTAGCACACTAATCTGACCATCAGAGACCAAGTGACCAGAAAGGTGAGACTCGCCAAGCCATTTATCTCTCTGCCCTTCAGTTAATCTCACATGTGTTCACTGGCCAGGTTGGCAAAATAAACCTACCTATCACAGACTTCCTAATGAAATTCTCACAGTATAAGTCTGGCTACCCTTGAAGAATAAGCAGATGCATTTTCATGATGAAAGAAAAACATATCCTCTGTGCAACTTTCCTAATCTGATTTCTCCCCAGTGCAGTGTTCAGTTTTCTTAAAACTTTATAATAATTCCCTGTGATTATACAGTATTCTTCAAGAAAATCTATCAAGATCACTTTATGAAAACCCCAAAAGACAGTTACCATAACTTACTGAGCTGATCTCCTTGACCTGAAATTAACTGAAATAGCAGCTCCCCTCATTCCCTAGTCATGCAAACCAAAGAAGCAAAGAGAGTCCCTTTAGGTAATCCACCTAGGAACACATCATAAAGTGCTAGCATTCACTTCATTCATTAATGGCATTTTTGGAACTGATTAAAAATAAATCTAGCTAATATGCTTGTAGGAACTCATTAAGACAGCGTCCCTTCCCACCCTTTTCCATTGAGACACACACAGGGACACTCGCAGGCATACAAACACATGGGGAAGTTATTGATACAAACATGTTTTCAGTCTTTTTTGATTATTTTGTGTCATCTTCATACAGAATATCACCTCAGCTTGCCAGCTACTAAACTAGCTAAAGAAAACCTGAGGTCTGACTTTATCTTACAGATAAAGTTAATTTCACAAATTAACTCTGTAATGATATTTCCCCCAGAGCATCAGAAGTGTGTGACTGAGAATATTCTCTTCAACCTGCTCACCACACAGTGTTAAGTCACTTTGCCAACAATACAACAACCACGACGAAACAGAAAATTCTTCCATGCAGCAATTTGATTTATTCTAGTTGTAAGAGCTTCCTGTATTCAGTAGGTGGATTTATTGTTTTATATTTTATCCTATTAGAAGGGCCATTTGTTGTACTTTTACACATACACACACACACACACACACACACACATGCATATATATGGAGGAGTATCCCCCCCATAAACGGAAAAATGCTCTCCTGGGCAGCGCTTTCATAGTACACATTCCCCCGCTATGCGAGCATCCAACAACTCGCTCTGAGTGAATTCACCAGTGGCATGCCTGGGACCGTTCTCTCTGGTCACTGACGCTTTTCGTGAAAACTGATGGACTCAATTGTGATGGCCAATTTAAGAGAACAGCATGCAGCTGTGAAATTTTGTTTCCTGCTCCAGAAAAATGCCACAGAAATTGTTGTGATGTTGTACACAGCTTTCAAGGACAGCATTATGGCAAAAACTCAAGAAGTTTTGTCAATTCAAAAAAAGTGAAATGTCGATTGACAGCAAACTTGTTCTGGATGTTGGTCAAGTTCCCGAATGGGTGAAAATGTGGACTCATAGTGCATTCAGAGTTAGTTCCACCAGGTCAGACTGTTAATCAAGTTTTCTATTTAGAGGTTCTGAAATGAGCAGTGTGCCACTAAAAAAGGCCTGATTTATGGCAGATGGGCGACTGGTTTTGCCACCACGACAATGCACCTGCTCATGCAGCCATCTCAGTGCACCAGTTTTGGGCAAAAAACAGCATGCCTCTCTTGCCTCAAGCACCTTACTCATCTGACCTTGCTCTGTGTGACTTGATTCCGTGAAAATGAACA
>NW_022111369.1:26577937-26588589 GCF_000313985.2 Echinops telfairi | reverse complement strand
TGTTTAGCAGCTCAACAAGTAAATACAGACATAAACCCAAACCAAACTCACTGCCCATGAGTCAATGATGACTCACAGAAACCCCTTGTGGATTTCTGAGACAGTCACTGGAAATGGGAGCAGAAAGCGCAGCCTTTCTCCCACAGAGCTGCTGGCGGCTGCTGGCAGGTTCCAACTGCCACCAGCCATGCAGACCGCCCAAGTGTGACCCTACCACACGGGGCTTCTCAACATACGTCCATGCTTTATATAATAACATCAGTGGAGAAGAATGCCTTCAGGGATCTTGTTCTTTTAGATATTAGATTTTTAAATTATAAACATTTGATTACATAAAACATTTTAGAAGTATTTTAAAGACTTGCTTCTTCATAAGATCAAGAGGAAAATACTTTTTTACAGGACACGTCTTATCATTCCCCAGACTCGTTTAGGTAAGAAAAAAGGCATCTATTTTCATTGTTATGGGTGCTTATTTAGGAGCCCAGGTGCTGTAGGTGCCGTGGCTAGTTGTCTAAAGCCATCAGTCCCTCTCTGGGAAAAAGACGAGGCTTTCTGCACTCATAACGATTTACAGTCTGAGAAAGCACTAAGAGCAATTCAACTCTGTCCTGTAGGGTCACAATAAATTGGAATCGACTTGATCATAGTTCATTTTTTATTTGATACAGCATGTACCTTGTATTTGGTCCTATGAATTGGAATAAATGCATGGCAGTGACTATGAATTTGGTTTGGTTAGGTAACCCTTCCTTCTTGTTCACTCTCTTATTTAATCTAAGATCTGTTCTTTACTCAATGTTGTTTGCTCTGCTGAGAATTAGAGAAGGGCTTAAAATAATACTACAATAAAATGATTAATATAAATGAATAGAAAGTTAGAGGGGGGAAATATCTCGGTTCAACCAACTGTGTGCATTTATACGGTTTCAGGTATGCAAAGAAGAAAACCACATTTAAACTGAAAGGTCTAACTGGTAGGGCCAATTTGGAACAAAACTGGTTTTATATTGTGTCTTTTAAATGCAATGGGAATATTTGTATTAATTAAAGTATGACTGCTTTTATTCCTCCGAGCTTTAATAATATAACACATTATTAACTTGTTTGGTCCTGTATACGTTATCTACCTTACTATACCTATAGATTAAGTTATCTTCTGGTGTATGATAGGACATTCTGAATGTGTCTTTTAATAGCAGTGACATTTCTGTGGACTTTCCTGATTGAAAAACAAAATCAAGAAAATTGTAGAAAGGGCAGTTTGATGTTTAGCATTTTATTCCCTTCCAGATTCAGTGATCATTGGGATTATTTAGGCTAGAACATCAGGAATTCTAAACAATATTCATTTTAAATAATCCACTGTGATTTTCCTAATATATGTTTGATTGTTTTCTAGCACATATTTAAATTCTTGATTGCCTACCAATGATTTGCCTTATTTATGGAAAACTCAGTGGCACAGTGACTTAAGCATTGTTCTACTAACGTCCAGGTTAGCAGTTCAAGGTTAACAGGTGCTCTTCAGGAGAAATATGAGGCTTTATGTTCCCTTGTTTAGCTTTGGAAATCAACAAGGGTTGTTATACTTTGTCACATAGGGTCACTGAGAGTCAGAATAAACTACATGAACTAGGTTTGTGTTGGGTTCGGCCTATTTTTTCAACCAACAACTTGGGAATCGTGAAAACAATCGATAAACTTCATCACTTTCCATTGTAAAAAGGAAACGGATCATGTTTAATGGTTTATGTATGTGAAGCTAAATTGTGATAGACAACTAATAGTTTCTTAGATTGAGTAGTTTTTGGACAGACCTTCGTTATTTCCCAACCCTGCCAGGAAGCCTCCTTAGATTTCTTTTGAACAGTAAGGGATTTAATAAATGTTTGCCTGCATATATTTTCTCTTTTATCACATCTCTGATTAGTGTTCTGATCATTAGTACTGACAGACTCAGCTGTGGCTATTTACTAGGATTCACTACAGGAGGCAGACTTGGGGAACTTATTTACTTCCTGGATGTTTATTGCATCTCTTCCCTGAAGCAATCTTATATCCCAGGAGTGTTTCTGCTCATTATGAACCATTTCCATATCTGCTTAATGCTGAAACTTGTGCAGATTAGTCGGTAATGAAAAACATCTCTAAAGAAGAAAATATTTTGCTTTTTAGAAACCGATGGAGGTATCTTACATGAATATTGTATTTAATCCAAATGAATCATGGAATCAATTTCTCTCATAATGGTAATGAAGAAATAAATGATCTATACAATGCCCTTGGGTCTCAAAGAAAGCCTTGTTCTTTCATTAAAAGCATATATTAAATTACATTGAAAATGTCAACATATGACATTCGAACATTTAACTTATAATATTTAGATGATTTTATATAATCATTACAAGAGTGACTATTAAATAGTGGTATTGTGGTAATGCCCAGCTACTAACTGAAAATTCAGCAGCGTAAGTCCACCACCCACTCTGAGAGCAAAGATGTGCCGATGTGCTTCTGTGAGGATTTCAGCCCTGGAAATCCGATGGAGCAGAGGTCCAATAAGACCACTGTGGATCAAAATGGACTCGATACCAATGGATATTCAAATTAAACCTTACTTTTAACATAAGTTAAAAAGACTTCTTATTGAGTTCTTAACCTTTTGAATGCATTGCCTATTTGTTATACTTTTTACAACCCTACTATAACATTATATCCAGCATTATTATAACAATTCTGCAGATTTACCATTTATTCAAACTTGGAAGTGGTAGTGAAACCAAAGAAAAACCAAACTAATTGCTATCAGGTTAAAGCCGACTCTTGGCAATCCTGTAGGACAGGATGGAGCTGGCGCTGTGCATTTCCAAGGTTGCAAGTGGTTACGTGAATGGAAAGTCAGGTCTTTCTCCCCCAGAGCAGTCTGTGGTTTCAATCTGCCGACCTTACTCAGCAGCCAGACTCATAACCGCTATGCCACCAGGTCTAACCGATTTACTCTTTTGAGAGGAAAATAGCACTTTATGAAAATATGGGGATAGCAAATCTTAACTTTTATCAATTTATTCAAAATAATATAGAACACAAAGTCATAGCAGTTCCAGGTTGAATAAATCTCCAGTTATTCTTCTCTAAAAAGGGGATTGGATTTGCTTATGGATTGTTGGTGCCCTTTACCTTTTATTTATAATTTGATTGAAGTGTTCCCTTATTAAACACACCATCTGTAAATAATGCAGTATTGATTTCTGGACTAGTGCCCATTGTCTCCCATAACAAACTACCACAACCTCTATGGCTTAAAATCAAAAGAAACATTATGTTAGAATTCTAGAAAGCAGAGCCTACTTTTACAATGTCTACAGGACTCTTGGGAAGATTCTGAGACAATTGCAACTTCTAAATTGTATTGGTTGCTTGCCTTCATTGACTGTCGGCATCATTAATCTCTGCCTCCATCTTGCATCGAGGCTTCCCCTTCTGCTCTTTCTCAAAAGCCCATCAGCCAGATGTTTTCTCTTAAGTACACATGTGATTGCTTTTAGAGATCATTGAGATAATTCAAAGTAAGAGATCCACCCCTCAAAATCCTTAATTCCATCTTTTGTCAACTGTGGCAATCTTCACATGTTCCCAAGAATTTGATATACTACTTTTGGGAAGACTATTTTTTAACCTACCATAACATTTGGGAATACTATATCTTTTGCTCAAGGGTTTTGTTCATATAAATCGTGCAATAAATGACAGATGACTTGTATTTTTGCCTTTATTAATTAAATATAAATTTATAATTTATATTTACTGAAAATGCATAAGGCATAGTGTGAGGTTCTACAAAATATTAATAAGATGAGGAAGTTGTGCCCCCTCCAAACAAAGAAAAACAAACAGAATGCAGAGACTATCAATTAATATCTATACTAGCACATGCAAATACAATTCTAGATAATTAAAATGGTTACAGCTGTACAACTGTATGGAACTGGAGAAATTCAAGTAGGATTCAGAAGAGGACATGGAACAAGGGATATCATTGCTTACACCAGATAGATCTTAACTGACAGAAGAGAATCCCCGACAGATATTTTCTTGTATTTTATCGACTATGTAAAGCCATTGAACTTCACGTATTACAACAAATTGTGGATAATATTCTGAAGAACGGGAACTCCAGAACAGTTATGCTCATAGAATATTTTTACATAGACCAAGAGGCAGCTTTTCCAACAGAATAACAGGGTACTATTTGGTTTAAAATCAGGAATGATGTGCATCAAGTTACATCATTTCACCACACTTTGTCAAATATACACTGAGCAAATAATCTAATAAGCTAGATTATATAAAGAATGAAAGAGTGCAACATCAGAAGTGGAGAAAGGATTGTTAACAATCTGTAATATACAACTGAAAAGAACATTGTTTACTGAAATGGAGGCGGATTTGAAGCACAAGCCGTCAGTATGTGTATTACACCTCAATTTATATAAAAAAAACAAAACAACAACAAAAGTCTTGACAACTGGACCAATAAGTAACATTTATTTGCGAAATTGATGGAGAAATTAAAGTTGTCAAGATTCACTTGCTGCATGATAGCTAATTATATATGATCCTAAAACTTAATCATTGGAACATTAGTTTCTATTCAGATGACTAATAGGTAGAACTGTGGGGTACCAGCCCTCACAACAACGGCAGTTGTGGTAATTGAGGGGCAAAATAAGGACAAGTTAAAGCATGCAAGGGCTCGCATTTACAGTCATGATTTCAGGAGCCAGGTCCGCGCAGAGAAAGAGAACATGTTTCCAACAGAGGCTTATGTACTCTAGGGGTGTGTAAGCCCCACTAATTATAGGTAACTACATACTTACTACAGTGAGCTGTACCCTAACCTTCAAGGTTCCTGAGTACTTTGGAGGAGTAACCTGACAGCAGTGCTAGTGCAGGTAAGGGGGAGTGGTGTCTTAGAGCCTAGAGAGAAATAGCACATGTCTGCTCCTATAGCTAAGCTGCCAGCTAGGTAAAACTCAGCCATGTGCTTGGAAGAGGTAGCTTTACGGCAGCATTATTGTTGACGGATATAGTGGGGAACAATATTAATTATGAGAATGTGATTGGGATTCATCTCCAACTCACGTGGATGAAGGCCTCCCTACACCCCAGAAACCTAGTTTGCCCGGCTTCTTAATATATGAGAATAAAGGATTCATCCATATACACTCTCTTTCCATTCTCTGTTTCCTACAAATAACATTCCCACAAATAATGTAAAATGTTAGTTTTCCAGGTATATAGTGTATTAAAGTATATTAAATTAATTTTTAAAGTTATCATGCAATAACCTATATTGCAATTTTCAGCACAGCAAGTTCTTTGTTCTATTTGATATGTAGAATATAACACTTAAAATTTTTGAATAAAGTTTAAATATAATCACAAAACTTATTAAACTTTTGAAATATAGAATTCATTGCAATGTGAAAATATTTAATTTATCTTAGATCCCTCAATTACATTGATAAATGGTAATTCCTTATCAAATTTATGTGATCATCCCATGCTCTCATGGGGTTCAGAATATATATATATATAAACAAGTATCATTAATGGTAAATGAGCTCACCGAAACAATCACAAAGCAGAATATGACAAATCGGGAAGAGATTGGTCCTAATTTAAGATATTTACAAGTTCAAAGTTCTGACCTTTCTGTTTGCGGCCCAGCATTGAACTGACTGAACCACCAGGTGCCATTAGATTATCTGTTTATGATGTTCGTCAAGGACCCAAGAAGCAAATCATCCATGTTTGTTTCCTTTTTCTATTTATATACATTTAATTTGAGACATTTTGAAGCCCCTAAGATTCTTTTTTAATTATCTGCTTATCTTCTGCCGTCTGTCACCTCGGAGGCTAGAATGAATGTTATAGTAGAGAAGACCTTGTTTCAAGAAATATTAAGACGTTATTTATTCCCTCCAATTCTAGAATGAGTGATACATAATAATCAGTCACAGATTCTGGTCATTATGCCATAAATAATGTACTCACAGAGAGTTGAGAAATTAAAGCCACAAAGAGAGAAATTAAAACGTTCATTTGTCTGGAAGTCTTCTTGAAAGAGTCAACTGTAGATCATACTAGCTTGACGTTGAAAGGACATTTTGATTTCTTATCTGCAACGATGAAGTCCAAAGTGAAGGCTTCGACTATTTCTTTGTGAAATTCCTTTAGTGCATTTCTATGGAGAAGAAGAGGAATTTAAAAAAAATGCTTCAATTCCAATGGATAATTCTGAGCATCTCTAATGCTTTGGAATTATTTGCTTGGCTATAAATCTTCTCTGAATAGTTACAATGCAGAGACCAAATCTCCATGATTTTGATCTTCTTGGCATCATGCAGCTATGGCGTGTCATCACAGCACGAGAGGACAGAGGACAATTGTTCCCCCGGGTCCCCCAGGCTTTCCATGTGAGTCAGAGTCAACTTGACGGCAGTGAGTTCTTGGAAAGAGACATCTTTTCCCATGAAGTGACTGCCTGGCTAGCCGACAAGCACTTTAACCACTGTACTGCCAGAACTCCCCATATGAAGTACTGGCAATATGAAACTAAATATACGAGGTGATTTGTAGTAGAAATACATGATTATTTAATGGGTACCAGATTAATTGTGTACCAGAAACTTGAATAATTCACTCAACGTCACTTCTCTTTTTAAATAAGAATTATTTTGGACCAACAACAATGGAGGCGGACATATCTGGCCTCCTCTGGTGTTCCTATTGACATGAGGCACCAACCGCTCCTTCCACAGCATTCGATTTCTATGTTGAGTTCAATAATTCTTTGCAGTGGCCCCTCAGAACTCATAGACAATACTCACAGTAAAGGGGGCCTATTAGGGAGGTTACTAGATTACCACAAGTCAGGATCAGCCAAGAGTAAGGACGTAGTCATTGGTTCATAGCAAAACCACTCCTCATCCAGCAGCCATATCTCTTTCTGGTGCTCAATCCCGCAGACATGTGGCTCCATAGCCTTTGCCTCCACCCTATGGGCCTCTGTCCCACAGTTCTGTTGTCTCAAGCCAGATGAGGAGATGTGACCCCATAGTCTTGGTGCTGCCCCTGCTGCCTCTGTGCGAATCTCTGGTGCATTTGGTCTATGTCGCTTCTGCCACTTCAGACAGAGATCTGGAATGTGCCCTTCCAAAGTCCCTAAGCTTTCTCACTCTGCTATTACATCTTATCGCCTGGTAGGTGGTAAGAAGAAGGGATATCCCTTCTACTTGTGTTACACACTCCTATTTGCATAATCCCACCCACTCATTTGGTGGGAGCTGCAGAGACTTGGGGAAGAGGACCCTATAATGGAATTTCACTCCATCCCACACATATTATAATAGCAGTAAGTTCCTGGGTAATACGATGGCTTGCTTATACTCATCAGCTAAATGAGAGATTGGCCAGGCAAGCCCATCCAGAGGCACGGTGTTCACAGGACTGGCTATCTGCTTTCTTACGTATCACAACCCTAAATTCCTGGGCAGCAATTCTGCTCTGTTGACCCTCAGAAGGAATTGACTTGATGGCGTTGTTGACTTTTTTTTTAATTGCTGGTTTAGTGTGATTTGGTTGTCCTTATTAGGGCACTGTGGAAGTAAGACCTGGCTTACAAAACCCTAGGGAGTAATTCTAGTCAGCCACACATTAGCATTCTTAAATAGAAATGTATTTGATGGACATGGTTTTGTCTTGGTTTTGTTTATTATAACATTGCTTCAACTATGTGTTATGGTTGTCGTTTGTTTTTGTTGAATTGGCACAGGCTCATGACAAGCTTAAACATTGCCTAGTCCTGTATGATACTTAAAATCATCAGTTGTGTAGGTCCACTTTTCTGGCTGCTATGTCAAGAATCTCCCTGACAGTCTTCCTTACCCTTGACAGCTTTCTTTCATAAACGTGATATCCTCCTCTCGCCAGCCATGCCTATTGATGCCATGATCAAAGCAAGGGAGTTGGACTTGTCCTAATCCATAATATCTTCATTCCCTAATTCTAAGAAGTAAATTTGGTGCACTTTTTTCCTAGTCTTAGTCCAAAAGATCCACTAAAAGCTGTACATTATGGGAAATGCTGCTGGTATGTGGAATACTGGAATACTTCCAGGTTCACACTATGACCAATAGAAAAATAGGCAGTGATATTTAAATTTACCATTTAATTTTAGGTGCATGTTTAAAGTATGGACTTATATGAATGAGTTAAACCAATATGGCCACTTGAGAAGTACTAGACTATCAACCATCTAGTTTAAAATGGGCTACAGAATTTCAGTTCTAGGATCTAAGATCATTTTAGAAAGTTGTGGGGGTATATTTTGCTCAATCTCAGCTATGCCCTATGAACTGGGAATGAAAAATCAATTAATGCTTTTGGGGAGGTAGCTCTGAAACATAGATGAGAAAAAGGTAAGAAAATTCTATGAGAATAGGTTTAAAAAGTGAACAACTTCCGTTCAAATTTGCCTAAATAGGGCTCCTATTGTTGGTATAACCCTGAAAAATAAAATAATTATAATTAAAACTGAGTGAGTTTAGAGCAAATTTCTGGGCACTAGAAATTTAAAAGTCCAGTTGTTTGATACATTCTAGTTGAGTTTGGGGAGTTTTTCAAAAAAGATGGGGAAAAGGTATGTATATTTATCTGTAATCTGATATCCCTACATTTCTCCATAAATAATTTGGGGGGACTGAAGAAGAATGAGGAGCCCTCATGGCATAGTGGGTAAGTGACTGGGCTACTAAATGCAGGCCCTGAAGTTTGAAACCACCTGTTGCTCCATGGGAGAAAAATAAGGCTTTCTCGCCACATACAGAGTGACGGTCTTAAAGAGACCTGCGGGACAACTTTACTCTGCACTGTCGGGCCACTGTGAGTTGGAATCAACTCAATTGCAACGAGTCTTTGAGTTGAAAAAAAGATGAGCTAGCAAATATGCCACGACAGTTTTCATTTTATATGTGGAATCTTGCATGAGTCCTCAGTAAAAGGAAGTTTGTTCCTTGGCTTTTTGCAAGGAGTAGACCTAACCCATATTGGGAAAATTTGCAAAGAGGAACTATTCAAAGAGTAGCTCTAGGAATACAAAAGTAACTTCTTTGAGCCACTTTTCTAAGAAAAAGAAAAACTTCTGGTGAGTATATATTTATTTCAGGATTAAAGTCAAGTTTATTGGGCTAGGATTCTATTCAGAACAAGCAGGAACTAAACCGAGCTATTTAAAAGATAACCTAAGTTTCTATTGCATTCCCATTAGACATCACAATTCATCTATTTCATCTCATTAGACATCACAATTCATCCCAAATATTAAGAAGTGATCATGATCTTTTACATTTTCTTTGTGCCTTTGTCTCCATTATTTTGCCCACATTGATTTACCTAATTAAATCCTTTCCCCTCTCTTCCTTTGCTACCAAGATCACAACCATTTTAGTGATACATCTTAAATCCTGACTGACTGAAATAGGCCAGCCAGTTGGTAATGCACAGTTCTGAAAAGTAAACCTATTAAGATGGGGAAACTCATTCATTGAGACATATGTCTACCTCCTTAGGCAATTCATGGAAGCTTTGTGACCTATATTTAGTCAACATAATTGGAGATTATAATAGAATCAGATGAAGTTGTGAGCATTAAGTATAACCACCTAGAAATATTATCATTGTTGTTGTTGTTGTTCTTATCCTTTCAGCCCACCCCCATTACTATTTGGTGGTTTTTAAATGTTTTGTTCATTGTCATTTTTTTCAGGGGTAGACTATTATGCCATTGTAGTTTTAGTTTGAATCTGCCCAATGGCTAATGGGATCAAACCTAACACCTAGTGTGAGGATGGCTCAGAATGGGGCAGTGTTTCGTTCTGTGGTACAGAGGTTCTCTGTGAATCCGAACCACCTGGGCGGCACCTAGCAACAATCATGGCAATTATTCTGAGCATCTTTCACTCATCTGTCGGCCTTCAAAATGTCCTGTTTATGAGTTGTGTTCTTATCTTTCCCCCATTTTTGGATTGAATTAGATGTCTTTTTGTTGTTGTTGGGTTCTTCAAGTGAGGATATTTCTTTGGTATCCTAAATTGCTTTGCTTATTGAATAGTGGGAGTTTAATAAAAACTTAATCAATAAATAAATTATGAATACAAGGACAGGGAAATGAAAGAATAATCTTGTGTTCCATTAGTTCCTATTGATAATGATTTTTTACATTACTTTTTCCCCAGACAGTGCCTTTCATAATGACTTTATCTTGTAAATGTGTTTATTATTATTAAATGTATTCCATATTATTTTTCTTTTTGCATCCATAAATGTAAGTTAAGTGAAAAGTGCATTTGTCTTATATATTGCCAAGTAGGGAATTCCAACAGCATTATTAAATAGCTAAATCCTCAAAATGTAGAATTAAAAAATAATAATTTTATTGGGGACTCGTACAACTCTTATCACAATCTATACATACATCCATGGTGTCAAGCACATTTGTACACTTGTTGACATCATCATTCTCAAAACATTTTCATTCCACTCAAGTCCTTGGTATCAGCTCCTCATTTCCCCCCTCCTACCCCAAC
>NW_022111369.1:26569140-26577353 GCF_000313985.2 Echinops telfairi | reverse complement strand
GCTTCACCACCCATTTATCCCTCCACCTTTCAACCAGCCCCACATGTGATTATCAGCCAGGCTGGCACAATTAACTAACTCATCACTTAACCAACATTTATGAACTCCAAAAACCCAATTCATTGCCATTGCATTGAATTGGACTCATTGCAGCCCTACAAAACAAGCTGGAACTGCCCCATGGGTTTCCAAGACGCTAACTCTTTATGGGAGTAGAAAGCCTCATGTTTCTTCCATGGAGTGGCTGTTTCAGCCCATTGTTTCAGCCACTGTGCCAATACATCTTATGGAAAATAGGACTTTTAACACATCACAAAGTAGAGGACAATTATTACAGACCACCACATGCAGCTAACTACATCACTGCAGAACTTACCAATTAAATTATTACAAAACTGCCAAGCTCTTGAAAATCATGGGCCAGCTAAATTGACATAATACTCTTATCATTAAATTTCCAGACATCTTATTTGAATTAGCAGAAAGCTGTTGAATTCCCTTGGTCAACCACATGCACTATGTTTGCATAACCTACCCCACCATGTTTTATGAGTCATGAAGACTAGAACTAGGTGGATTATATTAAATAATACACTCTTTTGCAAAAGGCTTCTATGTTAGTCTGGGTTGACTAGAGAAACAAATTTATAGACACTCATATGTTTATAAGAAAGAGCTTTATATAAAAGAGCAATTGTATTTTGAGGAAACATCCCAGTCGAGTCCAGATTAAGTCCTTAATTCCAATATGAGCTCATATGTCCAATGCCATTCTATAAATTCCTCTTCAGACCCATACAACACATGCAATGACACAGAATGCAGGAAGAACACAGTTAGTAGAAAGTCTTGTGAATCTAGTGGTGGTAGAAGCATATCAGTGCTAGCATGGGTCTCCTTGTTGCTCCTTCAGCTCCAGGACTCTGGCTCCATCAGTGCAGCTCCATGTGGCTTGTCAGCAGGAAGACAAAGCAGAGAGAGAGTGTCTGGCCTCTAGTGAGCTATTTATTTCAGTTGGGCCTCCAAATAGGGTCATCAAGCTGCGACCTCATTGACAGGCTAACCTCTACCCCTTCACTCTTAATAGGCTCAAGTTTACACCAAATTATGTAGCCATCACAGTCTCATACCACTTTCCTCTACAGATCACAGTCAGCCAGGTGCAAACTATAGAACCCCTCACCTATTTAGCTCATAGAGAGGCCCTGAGTCAGGGATCAACTTGACAACAGGTAACACACAAAGATACACACAGAGAGAGAGAGAGAGAGAGATTTTTTAAATATATTTTGTCATATACTTTCATGAACATAGGCTAATAGGAAATCCAGATTCCAATTTTATTTCATCATAGAAGAAAACACAATACGGATGCTAATATCATCATGATTTTCTCTGTAGATCGATTGTGAAGCGGAACCAAGAGTAAATATGTAAGCTACTTGTTTCTAAATTACTGCCACTTAAAACAGTGAGAAGCACGTGGCCTCTTTAAAAACATGTAGAGATAGCATCTAAACTTTCTGTGTAATAATTTTAATACTTAAGGAAACTTTCCTATCATGATCATGACCTTCTTGCTTATTTCTAAACTTTATTTCACATTTTTTATGAGTCAGGATGACTAGAACTACTCATTTCCTCTCGTTCTGTCAGCAAAGCTGAAAGACACTTGATCACCATTTTCTGTTTAAAGTCCCTTTCAGTTTAATTTATATATAGAGAGAATTGAATCTGTTTTTAAACCTTTACCTTCTTCTGAATGAATCCAATTCTCCTAGATATATTTCTATTTCCCCACTTAACTTCCGTTTAATTGCAATTCTTTATCGTACTCCTATCTTACATACAGTCTTACACATGGAGTGAAATCCAAAAGCCCAAGTCCATTTGCGGAGCTTTCCTTTACGTAATGTGTTCTTTAAATTCGGCAGCATTAAGAGCTTGTATTTCCAGTTTAGCTTGCTATCCAAACCAAGATCTTTTCTAAAAGATTTTAATACTAATGTTTCTCTATATTGTGGATTTCTTTTTCTCCCAAGTGACTTATACTTGTGTCCTTTACCTATTTATTTCAATGATCAATTCTTCCAAAGTTAATACCTTTTTAATGTGCTAGCAAATGTTTTCTCATATTTACTCTTTTAACTGGAAAGGCAATTTTCTAAAGTGTCCTGTGACTGGGTAGGTCATAAAATTTATATCAGAATCTTAAACATGGAAGGCCACAATAAATATTTACTGAGTTTAGTCATCACAACATTATCAATGATTTTCTGGATCACTGTATATAAAGATAGGAGGATGTGTCGGACTTATCAGGTTACTGTGAATACATTGAATAAGTGTCCACAGCTTGGCCTTTTCTTTTTTAAATATACCATACCTTAATTCTGTGAGTCAGCCCTATGTTTTATTTTACCCATAATCAGTCTATCATCTTTTACACACCCTACATTTCTCTTAGTATACCAAAACATACATATTATCATTAGAGATTCAATTTCTATATATCTTACTCATTTTAATATCTACTCAAAAGTTTATCTATAATAAAAAGGCTCTCTGTTTGGCTGCCTTACATACACTAATAGTTAAGTATTTTTTCATTTTAATAAGAACCCCCTAAATTCTAGTATTTTGTATTTAATTTCTTTAAAGGGAAATGTATTAAACATTTATTCTGATCTTCTTGATTTCAGGGATCATATCATATTCATAATGGCATATTATCACATAATCAATTATGTGAATATTGGCATAACACATTTACATAGTCAGTGCCATGATTTTACATAAAGGTGTCCAAGTTACCTGTTTAAACATGAAATTTACTATTTTAGAAAGTCCATGTTATTTATAAAATGTATTGTAGAACCTATGTGTTTAATTTTCTTCCTGTATTTTCTGTTTGATATATAGAATAATGCTGAATGTATTTTAAATTAATAAAATACAAAATCTTAGATAATTTCAAAATTCTATATTTCTAGTAGAATTGCAAAGATTATTATATGTGTACTCATCTACTATATATTTGGGAAAGCAGTATAGAAAATAAAAGTTGATATAATTTTGAGAGTTGGATTTTTCAAACACCTTTTTGTGAGACAAAAACTTTAATTTGACCTTTGTCTTTGGTCTATGAATGGTAGTCATTAAAATGTGCCCAGAAATGGAGTACCTTTGTCTTTTATAGTAGGCAGGCACCACTTGAAATTGTATTGCAAGTGGGGACCACAAACTCCAAACATGGTCAACTGTTCACCTGGGGAAGGGAGAAGGAGATTCCAATCATATGTATTCAAAACTCCCATCGATTATAACCATGTAGTGAAGCCCCAGTTATGATTATGGAATGAAGCCAATATAAGGCCCTGACCGTGGAAGAAGGTGGAACCTGCTCCCTGGGGACAATGCAAGCCTTACATCCTCCCTCCCCATCGATGCTTCTCTGAGTTTTTAAGTTGCTGGTTGTAGTAGGTCAACTCCATGAATTCTGTGAGACCTTTGAAGAAATTAGTAAGCAAAAAAATGCAATGAGAACCCACCATCTTTTTATGTGTCAGTCTGAAAAACAGAATCATAACTTGGGAACACTGACCCAGGTATAGATACAAATAAATTAAAGAAATGTACCCTTAATCTATAAAGGAACTCTATGAAAGTTCTGTTCTAAGCAATTAACCAAATACACGCGGAAACGTCTGCATATGGACAACATATGGAGCAAGAGGCCGTGAAACTAATCTCATATTTATTGCTAACAATGAGGTAATGATCAGCCTAGATCCCATCTCCCCTCAGAGAAAGATCCACTCCTCATCGGACCTCCTGTCCCTTCTTGCTGCCCTTCACTCAGGCATTACCTCTTCAGGCTCTAGTTACTCAGAACTGAGTGACAAGTTACGCAGACACCTTCAGTCAGTCCCGCTGTTCATCCAACCCAGCGGTGCTCAGACCCATCGCTACATAGGCCTGCCAGAAGGGAGAGAGTGAGTACTAGTGTGAGTCTGTGTTTGCAGGGTTTACAATGGTGTCTCAAAGAGTATAGAAATACTTGGTAAATAATGACTGCATAAATAAAGAATAATGGTGGCACGAATAGTTAAGCCCTTGGCTGTTAGCCACAAATGTGGGGGTCTTAAGCCACCATCAGCTCCATTGGAGAAAGTCCTGCTGATCTTCCACATATGAGGACAGATCTAGTTGGATACAATGTGTTGCTATGAGTTTCAACTGGCTTGCTGGACTTAATATAATACATTAATTCATAAACAACTACACTTAGGGGACCTCTCATTATGTATTACATGCATCAGCTTATGCGTGTACTCAGATCCATTGAGTAAATATTATGAAGCTATACTTCTTTCTTGACTTAAATTTTGAACTATTTGAGTAAATATTTAAATTAGAATGAAACTTTAGGCTTTATACTAATGATAAGCTTGCATTTTTCTCTTCAAATATTTTTTTCTATGCCTCAGCATTATATAATGGAAAGGAAAAAAATTAGTTTGATGCTAGTATCAGAATTCCCCATTTTAGTTCAATTGGTCAAATTTAAACTGTGACATTTCTCTCAGTTTTGCTTATATTTTATTTTAAGATGTAATTATCAAAATTAATTCCTGTAACCCAAAATCGTGTAGCATACTGAAAAGAAAGAAATTCACTTACAGGAATGACATGTTTCATTTATATATAAAGAAAAGTCCTCTTACGCATCAATGACGTCTTCTTCGAGTTCTTTTCCAATGGTTTGTTGAGAGATAACTCAGGAGCAGAACGTTTCACAGACTTTCTTCTCGAGTAGTTAAAACTTGACCCAGGACATTTTTTTGTGGCTTCCTCAGGAGGAATTCCAAAGAAACAACAAAAACAAAAGCTTTACACAGAATATGTTTGAACTCTAGGGTACGTTAAAGCACAAAAGAAAGTGTGCAGAGATCTGGCCGGGAAAGCACGAAGACAAGCACAGGCTGCCCCATGCTCAAACTGAAAGAATGGAAAAGACCCACATGGCAATTCTGGAAGCATCTACAGGCCAAAAAGTGGAATGATGAAAGAAAGCAACAACAACAACAAAAAATATGGAAGGAATGCACAGTGTCATCACAACACAAAGAATCGACCAGATCCAAACGTTTCCGGAGGTGCTTCTGGTCAAGAACCACTGGTACTAAAGGAGTAAGTAGAAGCCTCCTGTGGACAGTACAAAAAACAAGACTCCAGGACTTTATAAAGTATCAATGAAGACAGTCCCCAAACAGGTGACAACTGGAAATACTGGTATATGAAGAGATCTGGAATATAGCTTCTAATCTCTTTAAACTGTAAGAGTGCTATATTCACACCCACTCCAAAGCAACCAAACACAATAGGGAAATTATCCAACACTATCATTAATATCACAAGCTATCAGAATGTTGGTAAAGATACCCTATATACTGAAGTATAAGGTGATCTGAATAACAGCCGAGGCACCCAATTATACCACAAAAAGTGCATAAAAAATGTGCTGAAAAACTCGGCTTATACACGAGTATATATGGAATTAAAAAACAGCCATATCTCTACCTGGACAAGTAAGTACCACAAATTCCATCCAGATTTAGAAGATTTTATAGTTCTCTGTTCTTCACTATGTGTAGAAACTAAACATCACTAGTGGTTAACATGGGCCGTAGGAAGGCAAAAGGGGAGTTGCTGCTTAGAAGGCGTGGCATTTGTGTTAATGGTGGTAAACACATTTGGAATATCGTTAGGCATTTCGAGAATGTAAATAGTCTTATTGAATGATTTGTGTAGAAATTGTTGGGAAAGAATGAAGAAGTTAATGTGGGTTCATGTGTAATGAACAAATAGCTATATTTTTGCATCTGTAATACAAATATTGGCTGTGTCTCCATATGATGAGCTCCCCATTTTCTATGTGGATCGGTCAACTCTGAGGAGCTTTAGCAAATGTGTTCTTCAGATACATACGAACCAGTGGCACTCAAGTGACATGCAACTCTTTCAACTAAGAACCATATATATTTATTCCTCCAAATGAAATTAAAAATTACATCTGTAATATAAAATGATAAGGATAGTACAGTTCTATTACTAAAACCATAATGTTGACATTAATTCAGCACTGTAGATCAGGCCTGGGTATCAGACTGTTCTGTGGATTATCTCATTTAACATAGAACTGGCCCATAGGATTTTTAAGTCTGAAACCTTTAAGAAAGTAGACTTCTACATCTTTCTCCAGTAGACCCACTAGTGAATTCAAACCCCCAAGCTATTTGATTAGTACCAAATGATTAGCTATTGCCCAAAGTCTCCTCTGATCAGTCTCATAGATCATATTAAACTATCATAGAGAAAAACATTCCAAACTAAACTCATTGTCATTGAATCCATCCTTGCTCTGGTGACCCCATGTGCAGAGAACTGCTCCGTAAGATGTTCATGCAGTTAGATTGCTAGGTCTTCTTTCAAAGGTATCTGTGGGTAGATTTGAATAGCTAGCAGCTAGGTCAGAAGAGAGCTAAATGTGTGCTTTATTATACAGTAATAAAACACTGGGACAGAGCACACATTGGATCTCCCTTGGCTTCTGCAGGGAGAAGAATCTCTTTCCATACCGGACCATGGCTGATGGCCACAAGACAGAGGTCAACAGGCCTCCACACTCCATCTCTTTTTATTCTGACACCAACCATCCCCACTCTTTTGTCCAAAGCACTTCTTGTCAGCCATGCTGGCAAGCATTTCTCTCTGGTCTTCAGTCTCTTAGCTTCATGTCCCCTTGGCCTCTCCCTCCTTGGACCAGGAATGCTGCCCTCCACTGTGCCTCACAATCTTAGCACAGACCCTGTGCTCTGTCTCACGGTCTCTGCTGCTTCTGCTGCTTCCACATTTCAGGCAGAGATCTGGAATGTCCTCTGGTGGTGGTTCGTCTTTCTTGATGGTCCAGGGATTCTTCTCTCAGCTTCTGGGATTATTCATTCTGATACCCAGCCAAAAAAACGAAACTCCTTGCCATTGCATTGATGCTGACTCAGAGCGGCCCCCACTCCGGCCTGTGGGTTTGCAAGACTTTCAGACTGTAACTGTTTACAGGAGTAGAAAGCTCTATCTTTCTCCCACAGAATGACGAAACAGACCAATTCCCTGTACACTTTATTTACACGCTCCCACCCTGCCACTGGGTGGACGTTACAAAGATCATGAATAGAAGACCCTTAGAAAAAATTTAACTTCACCACAAGTCATTTTAAATTTAAAAGAAGATGAATAATTTATCAATTGTTAATATTCAACCTCCTGTCTCCTTTATTTAGTGTACCTCCGTTTTTAGTATAAATATGTTGAGGTCTCTTTGGAAGGTAACTAAGTAAAAATAGGTTTATTTGGATGAACACAGCATTTGAGCAGAGAGGGTGAATATATTACAGGTATTTCTCACTGGTCGCCGGAAACCTCAGGTGCTAGCCGTGCTCCCCAGCCAGCCACAGTCATCTATTATTAATGTCTCTGCGCTCACAAGCCCTCATCCAGCCTCTCTGATGCCCTGTACCCATTTCTATTGACTATTGAAATTCAAAATTATTAATATGAACAGGAAGCCATGACAAAACTACTAAAGTATATCTTC
Organism: Echinops telfairi; assembly: GCF_000313985.2. Classification (NCBI taxonomy): domain Eukaryota; kingdom Metazoa; phylum Chordata; class Mammalia; order Afrosoricida; family Tenrecidae; genus Echinops; species Echinops telfairi. Next base: position 26,569,699 of record NW_022111369.1, on the reverse strand, counting down.
TATTACAAATTTAATCAGTTAAACATAACAATCTGTGACTGGTATTTTGCCCAATACTAAGCACATTACAATTGATTGATAATTGATAGCTTATTCATTTTATTGATTAAAGTCACCTACATTGCTTAAGGATCGCTGATGGAGCTGTGGGTTAACCACAAAGTCAGCGATTCAAATCCACCAGCTGCTCCAAGTGGAAAAATCAGGCTGTCTACTTCTCACCAGATGCACAGCCCTGGAAAGACTCCGTAGGTCGCTCTGAGCTGCAGGGACTCAGTGGTGGGTTTGTGCTGGTGTATAATGCTTACACAAGAGGTTATATGGTTCAGGTGTGGAAAACTAACATTTACACCATTTTTAAAAAAGAGTAGCCTAAATATGACATTAGATATAGAAAAAAATAACTAGAGAGGAAAGATTTGGGATAAGAACAAAAAAACTAGGACAGCCATTTATTTGTGACAAATATTTCCATGTAGAATGTAACCTCTGTGCTATGAAGCCACCTCATTTGATGTCCTTTTATATTTAAAAAAATGCACAGTATCTTTAGATAGAT
>NW_022111369.1:26567438-26568790 GCF_000313985.2 Echinops telfairi | reverse complement strand
AAAATAATATTATGCTTGGGGGTCACCACAACATGAGGAACTGTATTAAGGGTCACGAGATTAGGAAGGTTGAGAACCGCTGTACTGGACATTCGCACGATTAAAAAGTCCATTTGATGGGAGTAACAAAGACGAGGGTGAGAAGAGCCATACTAAATAATGTACTGCACGACGGCACACTGCATGAGAAATGCAAATGAACTTTCCAACTAATGAGTCCTCACAGCATTGCTGGAGCACAAATAATACATTACAGATATGAAGACATTTAAAGAGAAGAAATGTAAACAATCTTACCTTGTCACTTTAAAGTGAAATACCTGAACTTGAAATTAACCCAATGTGGGTCCAAAATAGAAATTTAAATGGTATCAGAATGGCTTCTTTGGGGAAGACGAGATTGCAACTCAATATCAATTTAGTTAATCAATTGTTTAGAGGGGAAACAGCAAATAAATAATGATATTTGCTTCAAGATATTTGCTTAAAGTGCATATGCAGGATTCACAAAGAGAGTGTGAAGTTGGCATTCATATTAAGTTAACAGTTCAAGAACAAATAAAAACCAGGGTCAAGGAATCAGTGAATGCAAACACTTATTTTGATAGAATCTGGGACAATTCAATGACAGAAGTTGTCAATTATGTTTTCTTAAATTTGAGTATTATTCAAATTACCTGTGAACTCTCATGAAAGACTGCCACAGTTAATGGTTCTAGCATCCTTTTGGAAGTAAGCAGGCAGTGAGTGACATTGGAGCGCACAGAGTAAGTCTGGTCCACATGTTCATAGGCAATTAGGGCTGTACTAGACTAACTTCTTCATTCAAAGTGAAAGAAGCAAGTGCTTAACAATACCTAGAGAGATTATATATTAATAAGTATTTGATAAAATATCTTACATCAAAAACAATTCTGCAGAGTTCATGATCTTAGAAAAATTATGGAATGAACCATCTTTTCTAGTTTTGAGACTACATCTAAACATTGCAAAAACTTTCATTTATTTTTTAAAAGGAAGAAAGCACAGACATTAGATATAAATAATTCAGAATATGGGTGTAAATACATTATATTAGAAGTATGGAAGATTATGATAAAAGCATGTAAAATATGTAAAAGCAAGTTCATGGTGACTTTAGGCTATAAGAATTGTATAAAATGAATACAATGCTCTTTTCTAAAATACTCAAAAGACAGTCCCCACAGTTGTTTGTTCATGGTTTCTTTTACCTTAGAATACTTTATTATGGAAAGTTTTGTCGGTTCAACATTATACGTATGGTTTAGTGACTTTGATGATTTTGCAGCCCCCAGTTCATAGTGACTCATCACAAGTATGATTGGCCTTTT
>NW_022111369.1:26565319-26566306 GCF_000313985.2 Echinops telfairi | reverse complement strand
TTTCATCATTGCTATATTTCACCCTGACTGGCTTGTCTGATCCCCACAACCCTTCTCTAAGAGGATGTCCAGTTGCCTACAGATGGGCTTTGGGTCTCCATTCTGTACTCCCCCTCATTCACAATGATAAGAGTTTTTGTTCTTTGATACCTGATACCTGATCCCCTCCACGCCTCGTGATCACACAGGCTGGTGTACTTCTTCCATGTGGGCTTTGTTGCTTCTCAGCTAGATGGCCACTTGTTCATCTTCAAGCCTTTAAGACCCCAGATGATATATCTTTTGATAGCTGGGCACCATCAGCTTTCTTCACCATTGTTTATGCACCCACTTTGTCTTCAGTGATTGTGTTGGGAAGGGGAGCATCGTGGAATTCCAGTTTAATAGAACAAAGTGTTCTTTCATTGAGGGAGTACTTGAAGAGGCCCAATGTCCATCTACTACCTTAATACTAAACTTATAAATATATGCATATGGATCTATTTCCCCATCATCATATATATGTATTTACATATGTGTAACCCCAACTACGTGAACATCACCTCTGCCCCCAGAAGAATTTACTTCAGAGGACCGCATTGAAGCTACAGCTCAGGGAGAGGAACATGTCTGATCAGAGCACACAGGACCAAATGAAGGGGGAGGAAGAGAGAGTGGAGCACAGCCTGGTCCCCCAAACCTTGAGGACTATATCCCTGCCCAGAGCAGCCAATGCACAGGGAGAACCATATGGCTGCCCCCACTATGGGGGACAACACTGGAGACTCAGTGGGGGAATTGTGCCTGATCTGACACCCCCCCCCACACACACACACACACGCACACACTATTGTGAAACACTAACGGTGTGCAACAGACAAGCAAGGGGAGCAGAGCAAGGAAGTCCCCAGGGAATACCAAAAATATACTCTGGGGTCAGGGCACGGCACCCCATCAGACTCGACCAGAAAATACTCCTAAAGGTCAACAAACAGACCTTGAACTACA
>NW_022111369.1:26562219-26563980 GCF_000313985.2 Echinops telfairi | reverse complement strand
CTCCTTCCTAGTTCTTTAGAATAATGTAAAAGTAGTCATTTGAAAGTCGAATATTTTCTTGCTGAACCACAGTGGCTCACCTGAGCACCCTCTGGAGTTTCTCACAGAGAATAAAATGTATATAATTGCCTTTTCACTGTCAGTTTCTCATCAAGTTCCTTTTTGTTACATAGTAAAGCAAGGTTTTAGACTCCTCAAGGTTTCTGCCACCTACCACGAAGGAAACGCTTTTTCCTTATGGAATAGTTTTAACCTCAGTGGTACTAGACTTGATACATAAATGGAACCTACAATGCCACCAAGACCCCCTGATTTTCTGGATAGAATCATATGATTTAGTTCTTTGCCAGGTATTGTTAGAGATAGTTCACACAAACTTTGAATAACATCATCCCATATAGACTTTTTCTCTTTTTCAAACCTAACTAGCTGGCTTTGACGTTAAGCTTGAAACATTCTACGTAATTAGCATTCAAATGTGGGATACATGCAGCACATCATTGATGAAACCACAGACCAAAGTGTGTAAAATATGTCAACTAAGCTATTATTTAAAAGAAAAAGAAATAAAGAATATTGGAACAGGAAACAGGGAGGAGGTAAGATAAGTAATTTAAAAGAGTTGAATGAATGGGTAAAAAATATGTGTACAATCCTATAGTGAAAATTCAATGCTCTGATCTGTAAACCTTCACCTAAACTACAATTAAGAGTAACCCACCCAACCCCCCAAAGATTGTATTTGTTTCTGTAGCTATTTATAGGTTATATTGCCTCCCAGCTACTTATCATGTGATTTCCATGTGAGGCAAAGGATGTGGTCATAAAAACTACTGGATGTTTAAGTAATTATGACTTTAAAAAAAAATAGGTTAAATTCTGGCCAAAGCATTAAAATCATTATTTCTGCAGTTTAGGCAGAATATTTCTTTGAGTTTCTCTATAGTGTTGCATAATAATTTTTAAACGTCTTAACAGGAGTATTCCAATATACATATGCCTTCTTCTGTGGGAAATACTATGCATATAATTTAACTGTGTACATCACAAATATATTTTAAGGCCATATTTATTTATATCTGATGATATAATTCTCTGTAACATTTTACCTGAGCTCATTAGTGTAATTTCACAGTGTATCCAGGACTCTGCTAACTTAGATCTCATAAATAAAAAAATTAGTATGAATTATACTGATTTGAAAATGAAGATCATATTGGCAGTAGAGAATTATGTATTTAAGCATATCTTATCAAAATGGTTTTCTCTTTGCCACTAAAATTCAGAATCTAGGGCTCCACTATTACTCTTAATTTTTCTTTAAGTTACTGAAAAGTCAAAACATCAATCTTTTCCTTTGACATAATTCTCTCTTATGTTTTTAAAATCGACTTGTCATTGTGCTGCTCTTTGGCTTTTGATGGTAGGAGCTATTACCTCATAGTGACCCTCAGTGCAGTAGAATCAACCCTACTACATACTGCCCACTTCTTCCAAGACAGACACCAGGTGGTGTGTGCTGCACCTAAAAGTTATCTAACTTTTCCGTATATGTGCCTTTTCTATTACTGTTCAGTTACTGTCGCCTATAGTACAGATCATTGTTCTCAGAGTATTCCACCGGGAACTCTCATTGGTCCCCCATACAGCTTAGGGATTTGTCTTTTTTCCATGCTCCACCCTTGTAAGAGAACAGCATGGTCCTGTGCATGAGTGCGAATGTATACTCTCAGCACCTGGAAGCAGAACAGATGCTGCCCC
>NW_022111369.1:26548014-26561511 GCF_000313985.2 Echinops telfairi | reverse complement strand
ACACACACACACACACACACACACACACACACACACAGACTTACTACAAGGAAATGGCTCATGCAATTGACTGACAGTCCTGAATCCTTATGTCCTAAGCTGGAGCCATCCACTGGCTTATGGGAATGTGGGGGGCTGGCAAATAACAAACAATTACATGCCAGACAAAAAGGGAAAGGTGTCTGAGGCTTACATCCCAAGATCTGAAGGGAAGGAGATGAGAAGAATGCAGAGAGAGAGAGAGCAGGCTGTCAGACCATCCTTTGATCTTCTGGAGGCAGACAGCACACTTTTGCCACATCACAGCACGCAAGGGAAAGGGATGACATGACATCTGGAACAGCAAAGAACACTGAGAATCACAGCCTAGCCAAGTCATGCGTAAAATTCACCACCACACCTGCCTGTAAAAATAAGGCGGTAAGTCTTTGGGCTTGAGATAATAAACAAATATTGCACACTCTCCTATGCCCTGGTCTACCCCTCTCACCAGTTACCAATGAATGGTTTCCAATTCAGGATGACTGTGTGTATCAGAAGAGAGCGGAGCTCTGTGAGGTGTCCCATGGCTGGTTTTCCTGATGTGGCTCATCAGACCTTTCCGCCAAACTGCCTCTGGGGGGATTGAAATCTCCAACTTTGCAGCTAATACCCAAGCATGGTAACTATCTTCACCACCCCGGGACACCTAATGTGAACTCTCTTTCCCTCAAGATTTCTCTCAGAACAGCACGTATCATTAAAGAAAAATAGACTTTTAAATTTACTAGTTACCTTTCATTAGCATACATTGTTTCTATGTAGATAACCCATATTAACTAATTACTTGTGTAATCTATGCAATTCATTATATGAAAGTACATCATCTCTTAAACTAAATAGAATGATTTTAATAAACACATAAGAATATTTTAAGTGAGGTGATGCTTTAAGAGAAAAGTTACATATTAGGACATGAATCCTTAGACTACAATATAACAGAAATTATATTGAATGAGGCTTTTTAAGACACCAAAAAATTTTAAATTAACTTACAAAAGGCTAGCTCCACGACAGGTCTCCACGTTAGGAACTGTCGCCACTGTATTCCTGGGTATTTCAGATCTAACTTAGAGGCTTCAAGGTGAGACCATTTTACTATGAAATAAAAATGTAATATAGAGCATATCTGTAATTACATCATTTATCTTTATTGTGTAATATATATATAGTAGGAGGACTGAAAACTTACTCTGAGTTTAATCCAACCCACATATCATTACTGTACTTCCAAAAGTTTCTAAATATTCAAAAATAGAACATGTTAAATATTCTGCTAAGGAATGGATGCTGAAGGGGAAGTAATTTCGCTTCCACATAAAGATTATTTCAAACTTATTTCCTGTTCCCCATATGCCTACTTTAACAGACGAAGAACTGACAATGATATGCCTGCTGTTTACTCCACTACTGCCATGCACATGATTTCAAGGACGCTTTGCAATGTAATCAGTTTATATGCTACATTCTTTATGTCCTTTATTTTCTCCTCAGCTGCTTTGCAGAAGTAAAAAACGGGAAATTACTTGATCTGAGAAAATGGATTGAAACTATTTTACCATAAACTTACTCATATTTCAAAGATAGGCTTCTGACAAAACATTTTTACATAATTTCACTGGGAGCATGAACTGATTAGTAATCAAGGAAGATGAAAGGGTAGAAGAATTACAGATAGTTCCTTCTCTTTTTCTCCCTTCACGTGTGTAGTTAAAGAGCAATTGCGGATTCTTCTGTGTGAAGTGACATAAGGAAAATGGGGAAAGTAAACATTAGAAATGATTCCTTAAACATATTTTAACAGTTATGCTCCTGAATATAGTTCTCAAATAAAAATTGAAATCTTTCTCTCTCCTGATATCTACATAGCCCACTTCAAATATTCACTTCAGCAAATGCTAGTCTATATTAGCATTTCAATGGTGGCATATTTTCATTGTACTATTTAAATCCCATTAATCTTCCTCTTTATTTCAGGAAGGGCAGAATCAAATGACATAAGATTAATACTTCATACAAATTTTCATAGAGCTGAAAAAAATATCAAATAGGATCACCCTAAGCAATTTACCTTTCTGTCTTAAAAACTAACACTACTAGTTAAAAAAGATAACTAGATTCAAAGTCCTTGTCTGCAAGTCACGGAAGTCCTGCTGCCCTCTCTTAGGGACGATTCTCTTTTTCTTCCCCTTCTATTTCCAGTTCAGCATGTGCCACAAATGTACAGACAGGTCCTTCTCTTTCATATTTCACTTCTTGCCTCGGAGCACAATACCTCTGCCCTATGGAAAGCACATGCTGCCTTCGTTCTCTGTTTCTGCACAATTTTCCCATTATTCAAGGCGCTATGCAATACTTTCACAAACTTTTCCAGGTATGGATCTCCTAAACTGTTCTGATAAATACTGCCAGCCCAACATTGCTCATTAAGCATTGGGCTGCTAAGTGAAAGGCTGGTTGTTTGAACCCATCCAAGGGCTTGCTGGCTGAAAGCTCTTTCAGCTTCTGTGAAGACTAAAGTTACAACAGCACTGTGGGGAAGTGCGCAAGGTCTAGTTATGTTATGGTAATGCATTGGGCTACTAACCAGGTCAGCAGTTCAAAATCACCAGTCAGCACTGAAGGAAACCCTTAAGGAGTTACATTGCAGTCTCAGAAACTCCTTGGGGGAGTTCTACCTTGTCCTCTGGGGTCTGTATGAGTCGGGATCAACTCTGTGGCAGTGAGATGGAGTTTGGATGGGGAAGGCTTACTCTGTCATGTGAGATTGTTGTGGTTAGAAAAAGACACAATAGCAACTAACAGGAATATATGCCAATAAAATCTCTTATACTACTATTATAACTTAATTTTTTCCCTTATTCTTTCCCACATAAAGAGTTGCCTCAACTGTGAATAGTGGATTGCTTAAAGAAGATGGAATTTTACTATACATCTCTGTATTTTGAACTCGTAGAATTGAATAGAATAGAATGATGTATCTTCTTAAATATTACTTAATTTAAATTTTAAATAAGTGTCCTTAAAGAACTGAGGTTAGAGAGCATATGATGTTTTTAATAACTTCAGCACCATAAATAAAATAAAGCAGTGCCTTTATAATATGTCCACAAATATTAAATATCTGGAATCTTTGAAGTTAGTACCTGTGGTATTCCACATGCACCACCTGTGGGATTAATATAAATAACGCTGTCAATTTCTTCATTCTTGATGTCATTCACCAAATTTAGTGGATGAAAACATCAGGTATTATGATATCCATTTGTGTTCAAATTTCATTATAGATGCCTTGATGTTCTGAACACCGATGGATTGCTTAAACTGCTGTGTTATGATAATGACTTTTAGATATTTATGCTCTCTCTGCCACAGTAGTTCTAGCACAGTGGACATAGTTATACATGAATGTTTATAAAGCATCTTACAGCTATGAAACATTGTACTAGGCACTGGAAGCATAACTCTGCAATACAAATGTAATCCTTCCTCTCAGGTCTTCTGTGATGTAACCGGAGCTTCAGAAGAATAGACAGGAAATTTCCACTTCAGGAGATGAGTTCAGAGTTCATGGTGTGTTGTCAATGACCTCAGTTTGTAGGTGAGGGGAGATGAGATGTTGAGACGGAAACGTGAAATGTCTTAGAAATGAACCAAGCAAAGGAGAACCACAATGTGTTGCTAGAAGGGAAGGCAGTAGTTTGACAAATACAAGCGTGAAAGCTTCATTGGAATGTCAAAGAGCAAAGGCATAAACATGACAACAAATGCCCAAGTGAAGCTTAAACAGCATTAAATCCATTTTTAATTTGAGTCCAGTGAGGGGGAATCAGGATCTTTGATTAAAATGACTTTACAAAACGCTGTTGATGCACTGGAGATAATGAAATGGATCCAAGAAGCCAAGGATGAACACAGCTAGGAGAGTTAGCTGCTCTATGAATATCATGGCCGTGGTCTGAACCAGTGGCTCTCAACCTTCCTAATGCTGTGACCATTTAATACAGTTCATGTTGTAGTGACCCCAACCATAAAATGATTTTCGTTGCTACTTCATCACTGTAATTTTCCTACTGTTATGAATTGGGCAACCCCTGGGAAAGGGTCATTTGACCCACAGAAGGGGTCACGACCCACAGGCTGAGAACCACATAGGCCAAGGATAGGAAGGCTTTTGCTGATTCGCCAATGTAATGGGTATGTTGGAAAAGTGAGTTCTGTGGCACGTTCACTGTGTGATCTGGTTGTTGGTTTTATTGTTATTAGGAGCAAGAGAGTCACTTCCCAAACTCTAAATGGCCCGCGGTGCACCAGCAGAAGCCACAGCCCCCTCCTGCGCCGTCCACACCACTGTTCTTAGGTTCGAGCCCACGGGCAGTCCCCATGGCAGCCCAGCTTCCGGAGGAGGCACTGCTTCCTTCTTGCTTTCACCCTGCCAAGCGCCATGACTTTTTCAATACTCATTGTAATCATCACACAAAACTCAGAGAATATTGATGATTAAGGGGTTAATCCATGACGAGGTTAGGTTTAAATACAAATGAGAAGTGCTCGGGATACAGACATCCAATGAAGACGTGTAACAAAGCTCCTGAGGGCTGCTAATAAATACCCAAAGGCTATCTCACTGCACGAGAGCCGCAACACCAAGGCATTCAGCTCTAGCTTTATGGGTCAGCGCCTCCGACTTCACCTTTGTGGGCTAGCAAGGTCAATGCCCCAATGAAGTGGCAAAAGGCACTCCATGCCACAAGTCAGCCTACTGCGCAGACGCATACGGCTTTCCCTGCTCTGTAGGCTGATGAGTCCCCCACTCTGTCTCATGCCCTGGGGTCTCTTCACAGTTCTACCATTGTTGCCACTCCTCGACCACTCTGCTGACAGCACAGCTGTCTTCTGGATCAAGGAAGATTCTTGCCCAGAAACCTTGGGTCCCTCAGAGGACATGCTGCCCTCCAGGCTTCTGTTGGCCTCGAGGTCTGCTTCTGCTTTCCAAATGGCTCATTTGATGTGCAGGAGTGTGGCAAGCACACTGAATACTGCCAGCAAGATCACACATCAGTCTTCTCCCAGCTTTGCGCCCCCAGACCATCAGGAAGAAGAGACTATGGCTGGGAAATCCAAATGAACTAATTGGCAGCCCTTCGGTGAGGAATGGAAAGTAAGATGATGGCTTTCAGTATTGTGACTTTGGAACGTGAGCAGATGACGTCATTGAGGTTTTACAGTAAATGCACGAAGAGGAGCAGTTTAGGGAGAAGATGTAACTTCGGCTTTGAATCTGTTTCGCAATCCAGGCAAGCAACAAGGTATGAGTCTGACGCTTAGGTAGGAAGTCTTATGTCTCATAATATAGATGTGGAAGAGATTTGCATGTGAAAATTAAGGAAACCTTGGGAAACGAAATGTGGAAGGAATGAAAATAAAAACAAGTGGCCCCAGAAGAAGACAGATCTAGCAGAGAGATCAGAGCGATAACTGGATCATGATTTCATAAAAGAAAGGAAGACGATCACATGACAAAGGAGTGTGTGATCATCAGTATCCAAGATTTCAGAGGCCTACAGTGCCATGGGGAGTTGTTTCAGTGAACTGGTAAAGACAAACGCATGTTTTCATTGTCGGGGGAAAGAGCACCGTCGTGTTTTTGACTCACTAATGCCCTTACTAAAAAAACGCTCATCTGTGGGCTATGCCAAGTCAGAGGGCTCCTAGGGACAGGGAAGAACTGGCACTGGGGGTCTCCATGTCCCCCTGCGCTTGTTGGCAGGAGTAGAAAGCCTGTCTTTCTCCTGCCGCTGCTTTTGAACTGCTGACCTTGTAGAGCACAGCCCAACAGGTAACCACTGCATCAGAAATGTTTGCATTGACACTATTTAAATATCAGGAACCGTTTGTTTCTGAGTGAGTCCTAGTGAAGAAGACTTTTCTGAGTGCCACAAATTCTAGACTGATCACCTGTCACTGACTTTATGTGCTGAAGGTCATAAAAATTGTGACAGTCTGCCGTGTTTAATGCTACCGTGGATGGAAGGGTGTGCCAAGTGTTTCCAATGGCGCTTACCTACCACAGTAGATAGCAGCAAGTGACTGGAAACGGTGAATATTTGTCATTTCAAATGAATTCCTAACAGTTTTTAATGTAACGTTTCAAAGAAGAAACATTTGACAGGATGGATTTTCAGGATAGGCAATGTTATTAATAGTTATAAGCCAAACTACGTGAAGTAGTCTAGGATCTGAGTGAGCATAAAAAAATTAAAATGAAGTTTCCCGAAATAGTTCCTTAAATTGCTTAAGAAGTTCATGTCAATCTCAACATATACTTGTGATAAGAAAAGTCATAATTCTGTGATTTGGGATAGAACTTTTCAGATCACTTTTTGGGGAGTTCCTTCAAAACAAGAAAGGCTTTGGGACTGGCAAAACGCATTTCCCACTGATAGATCCTACCTCACAGGGGCCCACGGACAAAGGAAGTAAACTGCAGTCAGCCCTCACAGTTTGTGTTCTGCTTAGTCAGCTCGTCGTCCATCCATCTTGCAAAGGATCTTCTTCCTTTACTGCTGACCCTCGCTACTAAGTGTACTGCCCTTTAATGAGCACCGGGCTTTCCTGGGTGCAAGGACACTACGTGAGACAGAGTTGCACTGTCCTCCCTTCCTGGTGTTAGGCTGTCCAGCTATCATGATGGAATTGTTTGTTCTTCTGGCAGTACATGGTACTCTTTTTTTCTATACTAATAATAAATATTTATCCAAACTTTCCAGCTGACACATAGCTTTGAACCAGGGCACTGGTTTGAAGCCCCAAACTATTTTTAAAAAAAATAATTTTATTGGGGGCTCGCACAACTTATCACAATCCATACATATATCCATTGTATGTCAAGCACATTTGTACATTTGTTACAGGTACTTTTCTTAGTATATTTATTTATGCAGGGTAACATTTTACTATTTCTAATTTTTAACAGTTTTATTGACATTTAATTCATATGTCACACAGTTCATTAGTTTTAACATAATAAAAAGGCTGTGCAGTCATCACTACAGTTAACTTTAGAACTGTTTCTTCATTCCTGACTCATTATTATCAGCTCCCCCTTCCCCCCTCCCCTGCCATACCCACACAAAATGATGGACCAGTTACTCTCTATATAGAGATTGATCCCTTCTGGATTCCAGAATACTACTTTTAATATTGTTTGAAAGCATCACAATTCAAATAATCAATTCTTCTATGACCATCTTTGTGCATTTTCAAGCTTTCACACACTTGGAGATGCCATGGCTTTGGTTAGAGACACCGTATCCTCAAAGTAACTTCTTTAATGTTGACAATTTTAAAGGGGTCATGTGCAGGAAATGTAATGTGCTCACTGTAATCGGTCATTTGAATTCATATCCATGGTTTCTATGACTGTTGATCGTAGATTCAGATACAATGAAATGATCGACAATGTCAAAATCTTTTCCATGTATTATGATGTCCGTTGATTCAGTTGTGATGATTTTGGGTTGCTGATGAAAATTAAAGACTGCAGCCTTCAGTTTGGATTGCAACTCAATGTAAAAAAATCCACAAACAAATGGTATATAAGAGTCATCCTACCTATGCCCTAAATCTGAGTATCTACTGAGATAATCTGCCTTCCTTTGTAGGTGAACAGCCCTTTCTGGTTGTGCAATGGTTAAGTGCTTGCTTGTTAATCTGATGGTCTACTGACAAACCGACCAGCGGCTGTTAAGAGAGATCTCTGGAAATCTGACTCAATAAAGATTTACTACCTTGGAAAGCCTAGTGGGGGGTTTGAATCTGTTCTATAGGGTCACTATGAGTTGGAATTGACTGGTGGCAAAGTGGTCTGATTTTTATTTATTTCAAAATCAACTTTAGGCACCAAAGGTTAGGAATGTATCAGTGGAAAGCAGGATCTAATGATGCATGTGCTGCGGTTGTTAGGTGTTGAGATAGTTAAGGTTTATTGTGCCAACCTGGCCGATAAACACACGTGGCATTAATTGAAGGGCGGAGAGATAAATGACTTTCTGAGCCTCGCCTTTCTAGTTCTCTGGTCTTTTGTTTTCTGATGGTCAGACCAGGGTGTGGCTGCCTTACTTTGTTCTTGGCCTCAGCTGGCAAGGCTCACTACCTGCAAGACATCCCTGAGGAGAAGCCACATGGACCGACCCCGATGCAGCCCTGGGTGCTGGAGCAGCTGCGTGGAAACCCCTGCCAGCGCTGAGATGCTCACACATTCACTGACTCGGCTTTCCTCCTGCAGTCGGTGTCATTTTTTGTGAGATGGAGGAGGACTTCGTAGATCGGTGTCCGGCATATGGGCTAATGTTGGACTTGTGGGCTTGGGTAACCCTGGTTGGGATGCTGTCTTCATGTGCACTTGCCCTTTATATAAAACGCTCTCTTATACAGATAGGAGTTTGTGTGGATGGGTTTCCCGAGTTTACCCAGACTAGCACAGCGGTCACTGAGTTAATTCCGACCGGGGTGACCATGTAGAGACCTGCACCAGCATCATGAGTGCTCTTATGTGTGAGCTTATTGTTGAAGCCACTGGGTCAATCCATCTTGTCAGGGCCTTCTTCTGTCTCGCTGCCCCTCTGCTTTCCCAGCATGCTGTCCTTCTCCAGACTGGTCTCTCCCGAGAATATGTTCAAAATACACGAAAGAGGTCTCATTTTCCTTACCTCTCAGGAGCTTCCGGGCGATATTTATCCCAGACAGGTTTGTTGATTCTTTTGTCAGTCATGCTACTTTCAATATTCTTCATCAGCACCATAATTCAAAAGCCTCGAGGCTTCTTTGGCTTCCCTTATTTACAGTCAAACTTTCATATGGGGCTTTGAAACACATTGAGATGTCAACTCAGTCCACGATGAAGAATCAAACCAACGTTAGTCACCAAAGGATTGTAAATCGTATAAGCCAACGTCGAGGGAGGGAAGAGTAGCAGAGACTAAATTGTGAGAATCTGGTGTGCAGAAGGCTGTGGATGATAATCGGAGCCCAAGATAGGTTTATGGGAACTCCACGGGAAATTAGCCTCTGGTGATTTCCCGTGATCCCTAATGGAGGGGTGGGAGAAAAGTGGTTATGAAAGAGAGTGCATTGAGAGATGAACATAGAAGATCAAAAGGATAAACTTTGACTTGAACAGCTAAAACCTTGTCAGATGATTCCTCCCCCCTCTCCCTCCTCTGATGCATGTTAGGCCTGAGCTGGTTTTCTACATTTTCTGTATCTTTAGTTGTTTGTTTGTTCATATTGTGTTATGTCATTGAGGGTCACCCCCTCGAATGTTCTGTTATATGTTTTTTTTCTCTTTTTCAACGTATGAAGCCCAGGATTAGTGAACCTCTGGGGACAGCAAGTAGAGTAAGTGGTCGCGGTGGTGGAGAGGTAAAAGGGAGCTGATGTCAAGAAGTTCATAAAGGAAAATAATGGTATGAAATTGATTGTGGTAATAATTGTAAAATGCTGCTTGATTTGATTGAACTATGTAATGATATGATATCTGTATGAACTCCCAATAAAATGGTTTTGAGGGGGAAAAAAAAAAAAGAAAATACTGTGGCTTGCGTCAGGTGCACCTTAGTCCTCAAAGGAACATCCTTACTTTTCAATAAGAGTTCTTGTGAAGCAGATTTATGGAAAGAAACAAATTATGTGATCTCTTGACTGATACTTCCATTAACATTGATTGTGAAAGCAAGCAAGGCGAAATCAGTGATAACTCAAAGCTTTTCTTTATTTATCATGATGCTGCCTATCAGTCTAATTGTGAGGATTGGGGTCTTCTTTACATTGGACTGTACTATATACTGAAGGCTGCAATCCTTGACCTTCATCATCAAGTGCTCCAAGTCCTTCTCACTTCGATCAAGCAAGCAACTATCATCGGCATATCCCAGATTGTTCATACGCCTTCCTCTAATCCCTGTACTATATTCTTCTTCATAAAAGCTAGTTTCTAGGATGATTACCTTAACATAAAAATTGAATAAGTATCGTGTGAGGATACAATCCTAATGCACATCTTTCCCTATCTTCAACAAGCAACAGTCCCTTGTTCTGTTTGCACATTTCAACTGACATTTCACCACGTTCTGAAGCCTTGTTTTTGGCTAATGTTGCAGCACAGCTTAAACATCTGGCTTCAGCACCAGTGAGTCTAGCAAAATATGGTGCCTCCTGAAATGGGACATCAAATAATTCTTTTCACATAGTTAGTCTGTGCAATTTTCCCATCTTCCTATGATGCTTCCTGCATCATTCACTATTTGCCCATAAAAAAAACGTTCAATCTTGCAACTTGAGGCTAGGGTTGAATGGTTTCACTTTAAAATATGCTGAACGTATCCTTCCTTTTGGTATTCTAACTCCATGTCTTTGCACGTTTTTAGTGGAGTATTTTGCTTTGTCTTTTCCAGCAGCCCTTTGATGATTTATTATTATTATTATTATTCAACTCTTTGGCTTCATCATTTCTTCCATCTGCCTTAGCTACATGATGATATAGAGCAAGCTTCAGAGTCTCTTCTGGCATCCATTTATTCTTTTCTTTCTTTCCTGTCTTTTTAATGACCTGTTGCTTTCTTCATAAATGATGTTCTTGATTTCCTCACACAGCTCATCTGGTCTGTCACTCATGTTCTTGAGATGTACTCAAAATTCAGGTGGGGTAGGATCAAGGTCATATTTTGGCTCTTGTAAACTTGTTTTCATTTCCTTCACCTTCTGCCTGTACTTTCATGTACACAACTGATGGTATGTTCCACAGTCGGCCTCTGGCCTACTTTTAGCTGTGATACTGAGCTTATCCATCAGCCCTTCCAACATATTTTGTCAATTTGATTTCCATGTAATCCATTTGGAAAGTTCCATGCATATAGTAGCCATTTGTATTGTTTTTCAAAAGTATTTGCTATGACAATTAGTTGGTCTTGCAAAATTCTATCCTGTGATTTCCAGTTTCACTTCTACAACCAATATCCTATTTTTCCACCTACTTTTTGTTTCTGATTTTTGCAATAGCTACCAATGTGTCTTGATTGCATGCTTGATCAATTCTGATTGAACACATTGGTGGGATTCTTCAGGTTCTTTATGATTGGTTTAAGTGATCTGTCTATAAATTTGAATAATAGTTGTGCTGACCAAATTTACATTAACATGGATAGGTATAAGCCTTTCACAGACAGCATCATACTTCAAGATATACTAGAAATGCTTTTGACAATGAATGCCATGCCATTCTTCTTGAATGTGTAATGCTCAGCATACCAACCATATGATCTCCTCATTCCAAATAGCAAATATAAGTCCAATTCAGCTCACTAAAGCAAAGGATATCAATCTTTATGTGGTCCATCTCAGTTTTTAGACATAAGTTTTATATATTCATATCTCATCTATTTCAAGATCATATTATTAGTAGATTTGTGTAGCCATTTCTTCTCCTGGAGTCACGCTCCATCAAGAAATGAAGATCCCAAAGGCTTTACTCGCATAGACGTTACTCCATTCACGTACCTATGGTCAAATCTACTTGGTGAAGACTGCTGTTTCTCAGTCGTATTTAGAGTAACTGATGTTACTAAATAGGTAGCTAGACTTCTTAGTGCATTATCTCATATCCATCAGTCAACTGAATCATCAGTGCAATTTTTGCTTTATGAGAAGCACTGATTGTTACAATATGGTTACTATGTATTCATTTCTCAAAACTTTTGGAAATATTTTCTTGTTCTTTTTGTATTCTCTCAGCAAATGTATTTTTCCTCTATTGTGCTAACAGCACTAATTGTTTTATAGTAGATGATAAATATACAGGTTAGTAGGAACTTGGATAGAAAATCAAGTGTGTCTGTTCTGCTGTATGTCTGATACACAAATGAATTGCATAAATTTTCATTGATAGTTGCATTATATGTGTATCTGTGCTATCTACTTGTATGCCTACCAATTCATCATCCAATTATGTCTGCTCTGTCTTGATGATTTCAACAGTGTACCTCAGACAAATCCCTGAATGGGCCAGGGATAAAAGCAGATTGTAAAGATGTCCCAAAATGGTTCCTGCAGCCTTATGCACCACCGTAATATACCATTTCTTCCTTGAAAATCCTTTTCCCTTCTGCGTTTCATTGTAATTGTTGTTTTGAGCATATTGAGGCTATTTGACTCACTATCAGTGGATTGTAATGCTTACGAAAAGGAAATCTGATACTTTCCTTCATATAATTTATGAAATGATAACTGTGGCATGCAAATATAAGTAACAGACAAATTTAGCTGCAACAATGTTAAAAAATATTAATGGAAGGAATTAGAAAGAGTTTCTAATTACCATACTAGGAATAGTTAAGTAAATTATATTGTGGCCGAAGGACTATTAAAAGCAGTTAAACAACTTGCACTCTCTGAAACCCTATGTAATCTTGATAAATTATAGAAAAAATGAATCTACCTTTGTTCCAATGACTTGGAAGAAATATACCACATGTGAGCTTTATTCACCATGATAAGTGAGTATCATTCACATGGAAAGCTGTATTTCAAAGGTTGTTTTCACATTTCCTGTGTAAATTACAATTCATCAGAGCATGAATTTTGACCCATAATAAGAAAAAAAAACAACAAAACTTTGTTTCCATTTTAATAGCAAAATGACACGTCACTTCGGCTTCAGAAGTAATGTGATGAGTGCCAGGCTTCACACTGACACAGTGATGAGGGATCAAAGCAATAACATTGACTTGCTAAAGATACTTGCACTTTAAGGATAATAGGAAAAGCTTCTTGTTTCAAAAAGACAGTTAACAGCTTGAGGATAGCAGTGATTGACTGCAAGTTACCGCAGAGCAGAGTGAAGAAAAACACAATGACATCAATTATATGAATTATATTTAATATTTCAAAATTTGTTGCATTTCATTAGTGGGAAGAATTAAGATATTCATAAAACTATTTTAGTGAAGAGATTAGACACATCCTTATGTGGTAGTTACATAATCTGTTGTCAATTTGAGACTGTTAAGAGTGAAGGGGTGGAGTTTAGCCTGTCAATTAGGTCTTAGCTTGATGGCCTCATTTGGACGTGCTAAAGAGATAAATACCTTGCTGGAGGTGGGACACAAGTTCACTTCCTATGAGGCATTTCTGCTGACAAGACATGTGGAGCTTTGCTCGTCCCCTGGAGCTGTAGGAGCCAAATAGAGGCCCCTATCAGCACCACCCCTGGATCCATAAGACTTTCCACCACTGGCCTGTGGTCTTCCTGCATTCAGCATCATTGTTTGTGTTTTCTGAGTCTGAAGAGGAATTTATAGATTGGTATCATACATATGGGCTAATATCAGATGTATGGATTTGATCTGGACTGGGCTGTGATGTGTTCTCAATATACCATTGCTCTTGTATATAAATCTCTTT
>NW_022111369.1:26546985-26547836 GCF_000313985.2 Echinops telfairi | reverse complement strand
CTGGTACATAGGGATAGCCTAAACTAAGATTGATATCTGAGTGCAATAAGATAGGTCATGAATATAAAACTGGCCTGTAATTTATGTAGTGTTATTCTAAGAATCTAGGAATACCCTGGGGCATTTCACATCAATGTCTTGGACTTAGCGAACATATGACATACTGTTTGCATGTGGAGTGGAGTAAAAGACTATATGAAAACCCATGTAAGATGGCAAGGCAAAGCCTCCTGAAAGAGCCTTGGGGACAGAATAGTCCTCGCCTCTGGTAGAATATATTGTTGTCTCTCACATTGACCAATTGTCTCCATGACAATTGAGTTTCTTTTCCTTTGCTATTATAGAAACTTTTTTTTTTCTCATTAATCTCATCTTTTGGAAATCATATCATCATCCTTTGTGACAACCCTGCACCTATTTTACCATTAGGGAAAAAAAGTTTATGGATGTTATTTACTCAATATAAAAAGCCTTTAAATGACTAAAATATGATACTAATATCTTTATCAGGGTTCAAGGTCTTCACTGTTATGTTCTAAGCCAACACATGATTATCACATAATCCAATAATCAAGAAATGCATCTTCGTTTGTTAAGTTGACTCCAACCTTTGATGAGACTGTGTGTTATCAGGCAGAATAGCTATACATTACTTCCTTATAATCTTTATGGAGGCAGATGACCAGGGTTTTCTTTCACAGTAACACTGCTGCTTCAGAACCTACAACCTTTACATTAGTTGTCCAGTTTATACTGTTTGTAGAGCACAGAGGCTTTCACTGGGCTTCACCATCTAAGCACGAACACTTACAACTAAATAGAAATGTGTTCACAGGTAAGGGCCTTTTTAA
>NW_022111369.1:26544492-26545964 GCF_000313985.2 Echinops telfairi | reverse complement strand
TAGTGATTCTCAACATATGCATAATTGACACTTTGGACTGACTGTTTTGTTTCTAATGTTGAAAGTGAGAGACTTACAGCCTATCTGGGATAGCATTCCTGAATTCTGGCACTAGATACTAATTATTCCCTTAAGCCCTCACCACCATTATAAAAATGAGAAATAACTAGGGGTGTGGCAGTTACATAATCTCCTGTAAACATGAGTGAAGGGGTGAAGTCTAGCCTGTCAATCAGGTCTATGTGGGTGTGGCCTTCTCCTGAGGATTCTGGAAGCTCCTATTTTCCTCCCTGGAGGCTAGACACACAATCTGATTCACATGCCCATTGACAAGCCACATGGAGACACATTGATGGAGCCAGAGCCCTGGAGCTGGAAGAGCCACGTGGAGACCCACACCAGTGCTGAGATGCTTCCACCACCACTGGATCTTCAAAACTCTCCACCCACTGGCCTATGATCTTCCTGCATTTGGCAGGGATGCCATTGAATGGCTGTGTGGGTCTAAAGAGGAATTTATGGACTAGTATCAGACATATGGCCCAATATCAAACTTATGGAACTTGATCTGGGCTGGGTCGAGATGTTTCTTAATATAAAATTGCTCTTTGATATAGAGTTCTCTCTTACACATATATGAGTGTCAATGAATTTGTTTCTCTAGTCTACTCAGACTAACACACAGGAGAAAATTCAATATATAATATAGAATCTCTGGCTCACCAAATAAAATTTCCCTATTTGCTTGAACCATGTTCATACATTTTATAATTTCATATTCTTTTGTATGATTTGTAGATAGATAGAAATAAAAGTTTTATGTTTATGCCCTTTAAGTAATGACATGAGTAATATTCCCGGTCCCCAAATACTTCCCATTCTTATCAACTTGGATTATTATATGTGCACTTTGAGTAGATGTATTTATTTTCTATGATTCATTTTTATGGCTCCTTTTGTTTAATTTATTATCTAGATATATGATAATTGTGGTATCTAATGAACTTGTTGTCTTTGAAAAATCTTTAGCACATTCAGTAAAGAATATATTTGTGAGGGAACCATACTCTGTAGAGGAAAACCAGCTGTCACCGAAAGTCACTGTCATTGAGTCAATGCCATTCACAGTGACCTTATTAACAGGGCAGTAGAGCTCTCCCTCTGGGTCTCTGAACTCTCACTCTTTATGGGAGTAAAAAGCCCAGCATTTCCCCCACAGTGCTGGTGGTTTTGAACTGCCAACCTTTTGGATCGTAGCCCAACATGTAAGGGCTAGGCATCCAGAGCTCCTTGGTAAAAAAGAAGACAGAGATAATTATATGTTTGATTTACCAGTCTGGGCATTCAAATCTTACCTGAATTATCTATTGAAATTTTGTGTGTCAAGTTTCTATATGTATGGAACAATTCCTAAAGAGCAGGAGATTTCTACTGATCACATTGCATCTTATGGCTTGTTCTGTAAATTCTTC
>NW_022111369.1:26540403-26542070 GCF_000313985.2 Echinops telfairi | reverse complement strand
GCAGCCATGTCCACATGCCAGTGCTGAGATGTTTACACATTCACTGACTTGGCTTTCCTCCTGCAGTCGGCATCATCGCGTGTGTTTTGTGAGATAGAGGAGGACTTTGTGGATTGGTGTTGGACATATGGGTTAACGGGTTAATGTTGGACTTGTGGGATTGGGCAGTACTGGATTAGGATGTTTTCTTGATGTGCACTTACCCTTTATATAAATCTCTTATACATGAGTTTCTGTGGATTTGTTTCTCTAAAGTACCAAGACTATCACAACAGGTGAGGATTGCTCCATACTGAGCTGTGTTACACAAAGGGTCACGATGAGTTGGATCTGACACAACAGCACATAACAAAGAAAAAAAAGATGACCTCTATTTTTTCATAGTTCAGCACGTATACTTTTATCAAATAAATATTAAGTCATATTAGCTGCCTTCTGTGTGTTGAACTTAGTGTGCTGTGTCCCTCCTTTCCTTCTTCCCTTTCAGAGTTAGGGTTCCAGTCGAGAAGCTGGGGGCATAGATTCTTCTTCCCACATATGCCTATGTCCTGCTCATCAGCTTCCAATGAAAAACAATTACTTGAACATAGTATTTAGGCTCTAGCTATGAAGAAGCATGGTTTGCAAGGCCCACTTAGATGAATATAGAAAATCACTCTCACCTAGGTAGTATGAATGTGTTTTGGAGGTGATCACATTTTGACAAGGCTGGATTTATAAGATCTCATCAAAAACACCCTGATGCTTTGCACCATACAGTATTTCTGTCAATAAAGATTATAGACAAAGATAATAATAGCCATCATATTTATCACAAAATTTTTCTCATTTGTTCATATCAGAAAGGTGAATAAAGTTATGATTTTACAAAAATCTTGAAACATGTAAAATGTTACCTATTTTACTAAAATATGTAAGTTACAACTTCAATTTGTCTGCTTCTTACCATGCCTGAGTGCTGTAAACAGGTATGGAGCTGGCAGACTGTAGCTCATGGTTTGAATCTACACAGTGGCAGCTTGCTATTTGTTTGGGAACAAAGGCCTTGTGACCTGTTTTGGAAAACTCACAGCCATAAACAACATTAAACATAGTTTTCTGACACTATGGGGCAGTCATGAATTGGAATCAGCACAGTGACCGTAGTTCTGTTATTAAAACATGTATTTATTTTAGCATGATTATAGAAGGACATGGATTTCAAAGGACATTTAATACGTAGGCAGTTATATCCACTTACCCAAGATCCTAATTTCTCCAAACCCAACATAAAATATTTCCAGGTATAACTCAACAAATTTATCTATTAATCAATTCTTTACCTTTCACAAGTAACAATAGATATATATTTAAATGTTCATATCTTTAGCTCGTGGGGTTGCAGAAACAGCTTAACTGGCTGCAATGTAGAATTAAACCATCATACAAAACCGCTTGACTATGCTTCCCTGCCATGAAATGAATATTGTCTACATATAATTTAAATGCACTTAATGCATTTAATGAATTTAAATACATCTATATACCAAAAGGAAACGTCATAACTTCTTGAATAAATCCCATAATAAGAAATCCTTGGGAAAAACATGGAATTGGCTATTCACTCTGCCACTAACAATCTACGATCTTGAGGATATAAGTTCTATTGAATATAGCCAAAATTTCCT
>NW_022111369.1:26537522-26538805 GCF_000313985.2 Echinops telfairi | reverse complement strand
TTTTAAGGATGACTAGCTTTAAAGCTGGTGGCCCATCTGTTTTCTTTTTGTTAGGAGAATTTTTGAGGCTACTCTGAGTGAAAATTAAAAATTATTTGCTTTGATAAAACAGCTTTACAAATGAAAATAAAAAGAGCCTTAGACTGTCTTTTGCACTCTATAGTAAGTATTGCAAACATCCATAAACTCATCTTTAGAAAAAAAGATGGTTATTTGAAAAATTGATATTATTAAATAAATCTCTTATCTTTATGGCTCTAGTCCTTAAGCAGTGAAAGAATGTATTATTGAAACTTTATGCTACTTTAACAAGTGGTTTTATTTTCTAAGTAATTATATCCTGACCATAAGGTTACATATCATAATCAATTAATTCCCTACTGTGTTCTATTCATTACTAGCACTACACACAAGCCATCTCAGAAAATGAGGTGGGGGGGCGGGGAGTGCACTTCATCACAACCTCCAAACCGTTCTGCATAACTTAAATTTACATACACATGTTTATCATATTTCTTTGATGTTGTAAATTATTGTGGGAACATGCAATAAGAGGATGACATCAATCATTGGGCATAAATTAGTCCTTTTGTTTCTCAAATGTTCCCTGCATATGCCACCTGAAGGTTTGGACCTGATGTTTGGTATGCTAAATTGTCTGTGTAACAAAACAGGTATATAAGAAGCAACAAATACAAAATGGTTGTTGTAGTAAATATCGCATTCAAAGGATGTATTGTGAATGCATGTGTGTATTTGAATCTGGCTTTCTACCTTAACATAAAGAGGGAGAGAAACTCTCAAAAGGACCAATAAACAGCCCAAACAAAGAAAATACTGAAATTGTCAAGAGTTCCACTTCACTTGGATTGTTATCAGCAAATCTGCAATATATGTCTTTATTGTGTTAGAAGGCAGGGATGTTACATTGAAGACTGTACATGCCAAAGCTGGAAAATTAATAAGAAACATCTTAATTTAAAAAGAAAAATTGATAGCTTTAGATGATGGTGTGGACCAACAATATTGCAAATCCCATGGACTGCCAGAATAGATATGCGTCAGAGGAAATAAAGGCACAATAATACTTAGATATGGGCTAGCAGGACTTTGTCTCATTTATTTGAGCATCAGGAAGGACAGTTCCTGGGAATGACATTACATTTTATACATGCTTTATATGCTTTTTCAGTGAAAAAAAGAAAACTTTTAGACAAAGTGACTGACCAAGTGGCTGTAATCATAATTTTAGAATAGCAATGGTGAGGTAGTTAGTTTATTGT
>NW_022111369.1:26536572-26537422 GCF_000313985.2 Echinops telfairi | reverse complement strand
TGTGGATTGGTGTTGGACATATGGGTTAACGGGTTAATGTTGGACTTGTGGGCTTGGGCAGCACTGGGTTGGGATGTTTTCTTGATGTGCACTTAACCTTTATATAGAACTCTCTCTATTACATGAGTTTCTGTGGATTTGTATCTCTAAAGTACCCAGACTGACACAAATGGTTATGAGGACATGTTGTCAGGAGACACCAGTCCCTGGAGAAGGACATCATGCTTGGTAAAGTGGGAGGGCAGTGAAAAAGACAAAGGCCCTCACAGAGATTCAGTGACACGTGGACTTCCAGTGGGCTCCGGCATGAGAACAATTGCAAGGATGGTGCAGGACTGTGTGGTGTTGTGTTATTCTATTGCTCACAGGGTCGCTATGGGCCAGAAGCCAATTGATGACACCTAACAGCAGCCTATAGGGCCTTTCTCAGCTGGGACTGACTCGATGGCCCCTAGCAACAACAGCAAAAGTGTGGCTGAGTCATATTGTTGTCAGGCACCTTTGGAGTCAAGTCTAACTTATAGCAAGCAACCTCACGTTCAAGATAAGAAATTATCTGATCTTGCCTCCTCTTCATAATTTTTAATGTTACTGCCATTATGACAGCACATATATTTCAGGGCCTTCCTTTTATTTTTTATTTTTTACTGTCCCCATGCTTTACTTGAGGGAGCCCTGGTGATGTAGAGGTTACACATTGGGCTGCTCACTATAAGGTCAGCAGTTTGAAACCACCAGATGCTCATTGGGAGAAAGATGAGGCTTTCAACTGCAGTAAAGAGTTACAGACTTGGAAACCCACAGGGCAGAGAGACGAGTCCCGATACAGAGAGAGTTATATGTGTATAAA
>NW_022111369.1:26528255-26534994 GCF_000313985.2 Echinops telfairi | reverse complement strand
TCTCCCTTCATCCACTCCTCGGCCGTCCGTCCCCCAGGGAGGAGGTCACACACAGCTCCATGCAATCGGTTCCCTCCCTCCCACCCATTAGCTCCTTGTTCCCTGGGATTCAGTTCACTCCCATGCTCAGTGACTCTGGTTATGAACAGAAGAGTCAAGCACAGTCCTCGTGTTTTATGGGGAGATTGTTACATTTTTCCTTTTCACCTTTGTTACAAGAGCGAGAGCAGGCTGTGGCTGCTCTCTCATGGGAACACCGTGGGACTCTAACTTATCTGGCTGGTCTGATTACCACTCACCTGGCTTCTCTTGGGTCTATCCTCTACTCTGGTGGGCTTCTTAATTCCCAGAAGGAGAATTTAGTATCCCCTAAAGAATTTTGGAGTGAGGTTGAGCCTGCAGATGTAATTTAAGTCTAGACAATTTGCTCTATTCCACAGCTCTTGGTAATTTTCTGCAATCTAAAAGAAATGGGTCCTCTATGTCAGAATCTTTTAATGTGTCCTTTTGGTTATTACTTGGGCTTATTATAAAGGTTCCTGCTTGCAAAGCAGGGACCACTTCTGTACACAATCTGTCTCAGGTAGCGTGTTTCTTAGACCTTTCACTGAACCATTCTTTATCACTGAAAACATATTCCATAACCATGGATGAAAACAGATGCAACAATGTGCCAGAAACTTCTGCCGAGGCAGGTAGTGGTATTTACACCTACTCTGGACATCCTGTTGCTCAATAATGACAAGAAAAGCACAGTTTGTTATGTTCAATAAATACGGGTTGAGTCTACATTGACATGTCAATGGTTGTCATTGAGAAAGAGGGGCATTTGTGATTTATGTGTTTCATAGGGCTATATTATGTAGTGAACAATTAAAAGAGGCCTTCACTTTTTAAATAGCTCATAATATTACATGGCTTCCTGTTTTTCAAGAAGAAGTTAATTTTTCAGATCTTTGTTTGATCACTGAGAGGATTGCTCTGTAATTAAACTCTTCAGAACTAATGCTTTCTGAATTTGTTTAAAAGAAGCAATCTTGGAATTTATGCACCACCCTTTTTATATTTATGAATGCTATTGTTGATCAGCGCCTATGTAGTATGTTGTGTGATTTAGAATATTAGATAATCTTTTTAAAAATTAATAATTATAAGAGCCCTCAAGAACTCCTGGAACATAGCATTATATGTATTTGTTATATAAATGAAATATAATACTTACTTGTGCTCTCATAATGGTTATGAACGATTTAAGACTAATTCATATTTTATGTATCGAGGTGTGTTGCATTTTAGGATTATTCAGTGGTTTTCAATGGGGAAAGGTTTTGCCTCATCGGTATATTTGGGGCTATCTGTACAATTTTGTTTTGTTACAACTAGGGTAGGAGGTGCTCCTGACATCTATGAGATGCTAGTAAGTACCCTACAATGCACAGGCCTGCTTCTTAAATAAAAAGATCTAATCCAAAATGTTAATAGTACCAAGGTTAAGAACCCAAGCTAGAGTTTAAGTTCTGGAATCTAAAAGCTTGAGTTCCAATCCACATTCTGCTAACACTGCAATCCTGGATAAGTATTTAACTATAAGAGTTCATTTTCTTATCATTAAAAGGAACATAATAGAACATAATGCTTAGTAGGTAGTTAGATTAATAATATATTAAAGCAAATATAGTGCATAGTAACTGTATCTTAGTATATAGTAACTATTAACTACATCTTATTTATAACTAACAAATACAATCTGAGATGAATTGACTGACAGCCTTCTACTATTTTTGAACTCTACCTACAAACTGTACTCTTGAGCTTAGAATGCTCAAGAATTCCTTCCCATGTAAGACCATGTCACCTTTCTGATTACAATAAACAACTAGCTTTTAATAACACTCCTTGCTATTCTGCTATTGTTTGTCATTGGTGCATATTTTTTTTTGTTTTGCCCTAGATTCAAGGCCTGTTGGATATTTTGTAAAGGGAAATAATATTTCCAAATTACAGCCATACTGGGATAAAGATGGGCATTTTAATTGCATAAAGATTTACAGTCTGAGAAACTTACAGGGACAGTTCCACCCTGTCCTATAGGGTCATTAGGAGTGGACACCTACCCTATGGAAGTGAGTTCTTTCTCATCGTCCTACTATTTCATGTTCCTCACTCGTGCTTGTAAAATGTGACCTTCCTTGACAAATGTATGTTTGAGTCAAGAAAAGCGCTCCTTCAAACTGACACTAGAATGATGGAGTTTTACCAAAAACAAATGAGGTGCCACTGATAGTATATTATTTGCTTGGAACAATTCAGAAACTTTTCTTTAAAACTTACAGAGAGGTTCTTTGAAAGTATATGCATTTATGGGGAAAAAGATATTATATTTCTTATTGTATCTCTCCTTAATCTAAGAGCATTTGCAAAGTATGTTACAGAAAAGGGAGTATTAAAGTGATCCTTATATAATGCTTTCTATATCAACAGTTTATTTTTTCATGAATAGAGAGAATGAGATTGTAAAAAACAAGGGGACTTCAATATAAACTATTATGTAAAACTGTTTAAAAGGTTACTCTTACTTGTATAAAGTTATTTAACACCTTTTTGAGAAAATAAAAGATTGAAAAACATAGAGCATTTGCATTTTGATACTGGAGAAGACTATTGAGAGCACCGTGGCCAGCTGAATGGAGAAGCTGATCCTTCTGGGAAGAAGTACCGACTAGGTGCTCCTTAGACGCTAGGATGGCAAGACTTCACCTTTCATACGTTGGAAATATTGTCAGGAGGGGCCTGTCAATGGAGAAGGACATCATGCTTGGTAGAGCATAGAGGCAGCAAAAAAGTGGAACGTCCTCACCAAGATGGATTGGCACAGCAGATGCAAACCGTGGGCATGAGCATAAGGACCCGTGTGAGAATGGCTGGCGTCCGGGCAGGGCTTTATTCCGCTGTGCATAGTGCCGCTATAGACTGGAGCTGACTTGCTGGAACCTAACAACAACAAGCTTTTACTGAGTTCATTGATAATGAGTTTGTACCTCAAACAATAAAATGTTGGCAATTACTAATACATACAGTGTAAACACAGGTAATAATAATGTTTATTTACATTTGTGGTTCATTTATACATTGTAATATCTCATTTAGTGAGCAATAATGCTAGCACAGATCTTTATTCATTCTAAGAGTTTTCATGTGACTAATTTTACTTAGCAAAGGCTAATCTTTCGATTTGTTGTGTTAGCGTGGCTTTCCATGTTGCTGTGATGCTGGAAGCTATGCCCCCAGAATGTCAAATTCCGGACAGTTTACCACAGTGACCAGGTTTCCATAGACCTGCTGACTAAAGGAGACTAACAAAACAAACAAACAACAGGGGGTCCAATTCTGACAAATGATTAATTAAGTAAATCGCTAGTCAAAACCTGAGGGATCGCAGTGGACCCTTGTCTGATATGCTGCTGCTTTCAGGTTCTGTCTTGATAATTACATCGTAGGTGACTCTCAGTACAAGGGAAAGACACTGTGTGGCCCCGAGTCTTCTTCCCGTTCGCTGTTAGGTTTGAATCCCTTGTTAGAGCCTCTGTGTCCATCCTTCTGTTTAAGTGCCTTCCCCTCTTTTGCTGAACTTCCGCTTTACCTAGAATAATATTCTTTTTCAGGGATTGATCTCTTTTCATAGTCTGACCAAAGTTCAAGAGACTCCAGAAAAAGAGCTCCCCAGGTCTGAAGTCGCTCAAAATACGACTGGGCAAAAGCTTTCTTCTCAAAGTAGAGTTGCCCTTAATAATGTGGATGGAGCATAGCTTTGGGGACATCATTTGATGATAGGGCTATACAATATATGAAGAAACAACTGGAAGGAGAAAAAAATCAGACTGTAGAATGTAAGTATGTGTCTAGGAAAATTAGAACTCGTAAGAAATGCAATGCAATGCATGAAGGTCAATAGCCTCGGTATTGGCGAGCAAAATACATGGATCTTGGTCATGCTGAGTCCAACGATCATACGATTTACTCTGATGGTGAGATAAGTGAAGTTTTTTGTGCCAACCTGGCTGATAAACACATGTGGGGTTAATTGAAGTGCGGAGAGAGAAATGGCTCGGTGAGCCTCGCCTTTCGAGTTCTTGGGTCTCTTGTTTCTGATTGTCAGACCAGGGTGCAACTGCCTTAGCCAGTTCCCTGCTTAAGCTGGCAAGGCCCACCTCCTTCAAGACATCCCTGAGGAGAAACCACATGGGTCTACCCCGATGCAGCCCTGGATGCTAGAGCAGCCGTGTGGAGACCCCTTCCAGCGCTGAGATATTTACACATTTATTGACTCGACTTTCCTCCTGCAGTTGGCTTCATTGCATCTATTTTGTGAGATGGAGGAGGAATTTGGGGATTGGTGTCAGACATCTGGGCTAATGGACTTGTGGGCTTGGGGAGTACTGGGTTGGGATGTTTTCTTGATGTGCACTTACCCTTCATATAAAACTCTCTCTTATACATGAGTTTCTGTGGATTTGTTTCTCTAAAGTACCCAGACTAAGACAGATGGGAATTAAAATTCAAGAGAAATGCCATCACATTCATCATCAACAGGAACACTTTACTACAAAGTGTGTTGATACAACTATTCTTCAAATTTACACAGCAGCCACGAAAACTAGTTGTGAAAACATAAATTCATTAGTTTTTAAATATTAAATCGATCAAATATGTAATAAAGATGTGTAGATAATTATGAGTGATTTGAAAGCAAAATTTGGAAAAAATATATAGGAAGGCTTAGTAATTGCAAAATTTGGCTTTGGTGACAAAAATTAAGCTGGAGTTTGAATGATACATTTTGGAAGACCAATGATTTTTTCTCTGTGAATACTTTTTTTTTAAAACAAAGTAAAGAGTAAGTGCCAAATGCTTTAAAAAGGAATCATATTAAAATCATCTGTGGCAAAACACCATGGACAAGCTAGTATCATTAGTCAGAACACGGGCAAAGGGCCATCTGTGGAAGAGATCGTCAATTGTTCATAGTAACGTTTTGGTTTAATCAGTAGAAAACGAAAACTGATCCACAAAAGCCAAAATACAATCTTCAGTGTATTCCACATGGATTTAGAGTCCGTTTCAGGAACAGATCAAAGGCAGTTCAAACTAGTGAATGAAAACCCCGTGCATTTGTACAGGAAGAAAGCGGACATCAGAAGAGTCTGTGACATGTACACTTGAACATTAATTAACCAAAGAGAATAGAAGAAATTATGAAGTAAACAGCTGAATAGAAAATATTATAGGACAACTGGGAAGAAAAATTAAAGTATTGAAATTAAATAAGCAAAGTCCTGGAATTAGAAAGACAATTAGGAATTCACTCCATATAGATCAAACAGAAAGAAATGAACAAAAACAAATTCAAGCCTTGCGTTTCAGTATCAAAGGATTCTATGGACAAGCCACTGTATTGACTTGATCCAATTTTCTAAGGCTTTACAGGATCATCGTTCTTCTGAGGAGTGACTGGTAGGTACGAACCACTGACCTTGTGGTTAGCTTTCCAAAGCTTGTCTGACTGCTCTATGTCAGAGGGTTCGCTAGGCAAACTTTTGAATAAAGCAAGAATCACCTAAAAAAATAAGAGCCATATACAGAGACACTGTGCCCAAAATAATTGGTTGATATGCAACCATTTCAAGACCAAGTACTGACAGATGAAGCTAAAGCTATATTGAAGCATTTTTGACAAACAAGACTTTAGTAATTGATGAAATACAAATAGAAATGTTTCAAGGAACTTATGCAATGCAGGAAGTACTCACTGGTCAAGAAATATGGACGACAACTCCCTGGAAAATAAACAAGAACTGACCCATATATGTGCCAATTTCAGAGAAAAGTAATGCAAAAGGATGTGGCATTATCAATAATATATTTCAAGTAATATGCCAGTAAATTTTGTTGAATGTAATTTAAAAATTGTTGTAATATATCAACACGAAGCTATGAGAAATCCAAACCAAATTCAGAGGAGGATGTGAAGCCAAGGATATCATTGCTGGCAACAGATAGATCTTGTAGGAAAGGAGAGAATAGCAGAATGATATTTGGGTTTTATGGTTTTTCTGGAAGAAACCAAAAAATGCCATATTATGTTAGTTAAATCCGTGACACACAACCTCTTTAACTTTTTAAAGAGTAAAACTGCCACTCTGAAGAATGCGATGTGTATGACCCAAGCCATGCTCATTTCAACCGCCTCATATGCATGTGGAAGTGGGACAATGAATAAAGAAGACTAGAGAATGGATCGCCTTGAACTGTGTGTTGCTGGAGAATATTGAAATATTGTTAAAACAAACAAATGTGACTGGGAGGAAGTTATCATCTTCCAATCACCAATAATTACCAGTGCATCTTGCTCATCTATTTGATGAATTTAGACTGCAGGTGTTGGTAAAGTGCTTTACTTTCGTCATCACTAGTTTTAGTGTTGGTGGATGATTTGAATAATAGGTGTGTTAACTGGTCTCCCTTTTAGTTACAGTACATATTATCCTATCACAGACATCATTGTACTTCAAGATATATCTTGCATTTTTTGACATTAAATGCAATGCTATTCCTGTTGAATTTGTCATACCATATATTGTAAGCCATATGATTGTACAACTCAAAATGTCCAATACCTATCCCTGTCAACTCATTAATGCCTAGGATCTCAGCCTGTATATGCTCCATTTCATTTTTGACA
>NW_022111369.1:26526062-26527818 GCF_000313985.2 Echinops telfairi | reverse complement strand
AGGAGGAGGGAAAGGAAAAAAGGTGAAGGAAGAGGAGGAGAAGAAACTTTCTAAACCAAATTAATCTACACAGGAATGGGTTATTTGAGCATGTATATTTATTGTATAATTATGCTAACATTCCTCATTTTTTAAAAATTTATGAGGTAGAGAAGCATATACTTTATAGGCAAGAGATAATATACTAGGAAAGGCACACTGATTGACTTGTTTGATGCTATTTAACATGTCTTTAGTAAAACATATATTGAATTAAATATTATATCCCAGGAGGGTTGAAATTATCATACAAAGAATATGAATTTCCCCCTCAAATGTAATAGTAAAGTTATGGCAATGAAATCTCCTCCCATTTTCTATACTTTCTTATATAAAAACTGTAAAAATAGAAATGAAAAAAGACATTACCCCTGGTCATTATCAATGGGGATTTATTAAAGTGTCTTTCGTTCCCAAACAAAATTTTCTCACAATATCTCACAAGCAATTATCATCGTCTGTCCACTGCTTGAATAAGTGTATAGAGCATAGTATTGATTTAAGGGTCTGTTGGCAGCTAATGTAGCAATTACACATGTATTTACAAAGTCAAAAAATATGGGAAGTAAATAAAAGCTCTTATTTCTTATTTCTAAATATTTACACCATCTAGAAGGTGAGAAAATAGTCACACAGAAAAATAAACATGCCAATTTCCTTAACAAACAAAATGGAATAAAAATAGTTACATATATTTTAAAGCGAAGTCTGTCCCTGAAGCATACGCCATGAGTCTAGCAGCACCTATTTCTACACCAAGTCATCAGCATGGCCGTGGTTACCAAAAAGCTCTTTATTCACTGCTGCCAAGTCCATTGTGAATCCCGGCAGACTGACAGAGCACAGTGGAACTTCGTGCGGATTTCAGAAACTGTATTTACTATGAGACTATGGGTGTAGAAAACCTTGCCATCCTCTTGACCATCCACTGATAGGTGAGAACTGCTGGCCTTGTGGTTAGCAGTCCAATGTGTAACCTGCTGTGCCATCAAGGACCCTACAACAAATTTAGGGAAGAGATAAAAGGCAAAAAAGGATAAAGAGGTCAACAACTTGCAAGTAAATACTGAAATTTAGGTTGGCAGTGCACTGAAAGTATCACAACAATAAAGGCAGAAAAGCCAGGGGTAGCAAAATAAAATTTGAAATCACTTTGTCCAAATGAGGATAGCCTGAAAAATAACCAATTTTCCAGCATTGTTTTTAAAGGAGACACTCTGTTCCCCATTCCAAAGATTTGGGCCCTTTGTCAAAGAGTACCGATCTGTAGTTGGCTAGATTTGCTTCTGTATTCTGCATCATAGTCCATCGATGTATGGATCTAAAGTGGTGCTGCTGCCACGGCTGTTCTCAGGACCAGGGCTTTGCAATAGTTTTTGAGCCTGAGAAGGGCGTGGGCTCCTTCGTTACTCTTCTTTGATCGCTGGACTTTGTTTATGTAGGGTTTCTCTTTCCCATACAATGTTGGTGACTAGCTGTCAATGGTTTTAAAGGATGGTATTGAAATCTGGAGAATAAGTCTTCCTTTCCTTTAGTATAATATTTTCCATTTTAGTCTCTATTGATTTCTTGTGATAATGTTTTGTAGTTTTCTGGGCAGGTCTTTTGTTTCTCTGGTTAGTATTTCATCTTTCAGGTGACAATTTTATATAGTATTGTTTTACTGGTTTTCTTTTTAGAGCTCTTTTTGTTAGTATCAACAAATCCAGTTGACTTT
>NW_022111369.1:26521981-26524373 GCF_000313985.2 Echinops telfairi | reverse complement strand
TAGCCGTGAGTTTGATTTCCAACACAATAGTGAATAAGAGTAGTGTAAATGGTCATTTTTGTCTGGTTTTCATTAACAAGAGGACTATTTTCCGTTTCTCTATGGTTTGTATAGATGCCCTTAGTAGGTTGACAGATTGCCCTTTGATTCCCATTTTGTTCAGCAGCTTTTCTCAGGAATGGGTGTAAGGGTTGTGTCAAATTACTTTTCTGAGTCAACGTAGATGATAAGGTGGTTCATTTACTT
Source organism: Echinops telfairi (assembly GCF_000313985.2). Lineage (NCBI taxonomy): Eukaryota > Metazoa > Chordata > Mammalia > Afrosoricida > Tenrecidae > Echinops > Echinops telfairi. Next base: position 26,524,127 of record NW_022111369.1, on the reverse strand, counting down.
TTTAACATGTCTTTGATAGATTTGTGTTTGGTTTTCTAATGTTGATCCATCCTTACCAATTCTAATTGGTCAAAATGTACTTTTTGGTATATTGATAGCATTGGCTAAGATATTGTGTAAAATTTTTGAATCTATGTTCATGAAGACTATAGGTAGATGATATTCTTTGGTAGTGATTTCTCTCCATAATTTTAGCTATGTTTACTTCATAAAAGGAATTCAGGCGTACTCCACATTTTCCTACTCTGAACAGTATGAATAAAATTGGGGGCAGCTGTTCTCTGAATGTTTGTAGAATTCACCATTCAAGTTATCTATGGCCAGATTTTTTTAAATGATTGATCTATTTATTCCTTTGTTTTGGGGTCTGTTCAAATTTTCTATTTCAGCTGTGTATACATGTAGTGTGTCTATAAAAATTTGTCAAGCTCTGGATGATATTGTTATTATCCCCGTTATTTCTGTGGGTTCTATTGTGATATGGCCAATGACATATCTTATTCATGTTATTGGAATCTTTTCTTCCATTTCTTGTTGTTAGATGCCATTGACTTGGCTCCTATCCATAGTGATTCCATGCACAACAGACGCTCTTCTTCACAGTCCTGAACCCCTCTCACAATTGTCCCAATGCCTGAGACCATTGATGCAGCTACTCTGTCCATCTATCTCTACAGGGCATTACTCTTTTCCTTGCCCTTCCACTTTACCTAACAAAGTACACATCTCCAGGAACCGGTCGCCTAGCAACATGTCAAAGTATGTGAGATGAAGTCTGCGTCCTTTCTTCTAAGGAGCACTCTGGCCTTACTTCTTCCAAGGGAGATTGTTTTGTTCTTTGAGCAGTCCATGGTACTCTCAAATTCATCTCCAGCACCACAATTCAAATTCATCAATTTTCCACGGTTTTCCTTATTCATTGTCCAACTTTTACCTGCATATGATCAATGGAGAATACGGTGGTTTAGGTCAGTTGCATCTCAGTCATCAAAGTAGCTTGCTTTTAAATATTCTAAAGCAGGAGTCTTCAAACTTTTTAAACAGGGGGCCAGTTCACTGTCCCTCAGACCCGTTGGAGGGCTGTACTATAGCTTAAAAAAATGAACAAATTCCTATGCACACTGCACATATCTTATTTTAAAGTAAAAAACAAATGGGGCAAAATCACCTGGCGGGCCGGATAAATGTCTTCAGTGGGCTGCATGTGGCCCACAGGCGGTAGTTTGAGGATGCCTGCGCTGAAGAGTGCAGCAGATTGACCCAAGGCAGCTTGTCTTTTGGTCCCATGAGCATTGGTTGTGGATCTAAGAAAGATGAAATCATTGACGACTTCAATCTGTTCTGCATTTGTCATGATGTTTCCTATTGGTCCAGTTGTGAGGATTTTACTTTGAGTTGTAATCCTCATTGAAGTTTACAATCTTTGATCTTAATCAGCAAATGCTTTAAATCTTCCTTTCCTTCAGCAAGCAAGGTTGTGTCATCTGCATACCACAGGTTTTTAATAATCCTTCCTTCAATCCTGATGGCACATTATTCATATAATCCAACTTTTCTGATGATTTTCTCATCGTAAACATTGAACACTATGGTGAGAGGATACAACCCTGACACTCAACTTGCCTGATTCTAAACCATGCAATATCCGGTTGTTCTGTTAACACAGCTGCCTCTTTATCCTTATGCCAGTTCCTCAGGAGCATGAAGAAGTGTTCTTCAATTCCTCTTCTTCTCAGTGTTATCCACAGTTTATTGCAGCCCACACAGGGAAATGCTTTTGTGTAGTCAATGAAACACAAGCAAACCTCTCTCTGGGATTCTCTCTGACATCAGCAGTGTGACCCTGTTCTCTGTACTCTTCTGAGTCCTTTCCTCAGGTACATTTCCACGTGGTTTATTGGTTTTGTTCATCCTTGCAAATAATTCTGTTCTTGTTGATTCTCGCCATTATTTTTCCACTTCACGTATTTCCTCTTTATTATTTCTTTTCTTCTATTGTCTGTAGGCTTATTTTGATACTCTTTTTTCTGTTAGCGATTTTGATTTAAAATACTGATTGAATTTTTCTTTTAACAAGTGTGAATTCAATGAATTGACCAGAGTACTGCTTTTCCTATGCCCAAAAGACTTCAGTACTTTGGGGGGG
>NW_022111369.1:26505229-26521881 GCF_000313985.2 Echinops telfairi | reverse complement strand
GGGGGGGTTTGGTATTCTCATTTGATCCAAGGAATTCTTCAATTTATTTACTTCTTATATTGTCTGGCACTTTTAAAGCAGGATCTTGATCAGTTTTGATGTATTTAATTTTTCCCTTGATCAATCTATTGTTTCTACTTTTCAGCACTTCTATTTGAGAAAATGCTTTACAATATCTTGGTGTTTTAAATTTTATTGAGGCTTGCTATGTTGTGTAATATATAATTAATGCTAGAGAATATTTCATTTGGAAAAGTGTGATTGATGCATGTAATGCTCTCTATACGTTAGTCGGGTCAAATTGTTTGATTTTGTTGGTTATTTTTTTCTGTGTCTTCATTGGGTTTCTTTCTAGTTGTTCTACCCTTCATCCAATGTGGTGTATGACAACCTTCTATTGCTATCTAAGCATTCTCTGGCTGTGCAGCAGGTGACACATGTAACTGCTAACCACGAGTCAGGAATTTGAACCTACCAGTCACTCGTGTAAAGGTTTAAAGTCCTAGAGACCCAAAGGGATCTCACTCATTGCCTTCTTACCTGAGGCTTTTTGGGGGGTTTTTTTGCTGACACATCACATTTTAGTCTTATTGATTCGCTGTAGGTAACGTTAGGTATTCCTTGATGTGCTCTTAGATTTCTATCCTTGTCTTTGATTTTGAAAAGTTTGATTATGATATGGCATGGTGATTTTCATTTATCAGTTTGTTCTGTAATATTTTCCTGGATTCTACTAGTTTTTTTTTCCTATTCTATTTTCCATGATTTCATCTGAAGCTTTCTTTATTTTTCTCTTAATCTGTTGACAATACCTAAACATGATTGTTTTGAATTCCTTATTAAGGATGCCCATGCCTTTCTTCCTGAAAGCGGTCTTCTGCCTATGTATACTGGTCATTTGTTGGAGCCAGTCTGTCTTGTTTATTCTTGTGAATTGAAATTCCCATCAGTCGCTGAGACAGGGTGGTGTGGTTGTATGTGTATTTAATTGAAGATCATATTTTGATGAGGCCATAACTATGCACCACCTATCTCCCAATGAATCTAATAGAAAATGCCAGTGTATGAAGTGTTTTATGTTTTATATATAACAATAAAGGACATCTGTGTGGCATGTTGATTATTAGTAGTGAATAAGTTTTACTGGGGTGGGTCATGATTCTTCCTCCATAAATATTATGCATGGTGTGGCTGTGCTGTGTGGGCATGGTTGTTACCTGCTGTCAAATAGGAATTATTTGAAATAATTACAAAATATTTTTTACGAATAATAATAATGACAAAATAAATATGAAAATAATTTTCACATTATCAAAAGGCAACAAGAAAAACACATAAAAATCAGAAAGGAAACACAATTTAAATCTAAAAAAGATAAAAAAGCAAAAGAGAGAAAAAGACAGGAAAAAAAAGAAGGACCTATGTATTAAACAAAAATAGGAAGAAGAAAACAGAGACCCAAAAGAAAGGGAAACGAAGGACATAGAAAGCAGATAAAGGGATATAAAAACAAAAGAAGGAAACTGAAACAAGGAATGGAGAAAAGGTGGAGCGCGGCACCACTGAGAGGGGTGAGAAAATGGGGTGCACTCAGGAGGGACATAGGAGGTTTTGGCACCGGTGCCAGCCCAGGAGCTCTCCAGGTGGGATGTACGGGGTGAGAATTCCATCGTACATGGTTTTCCTTGGTAATAGCTGTCATTTGGGAGGTGGGCACTATTTTCTGGAAATAGTGCATGGAGGTTGAGATCATGCCTGAGCCTGCCTGCTGCTGTGCTGAGACAGTTCGTGAACCAGCAGACTCGGGAGTGGTGCACCAAGAGCAGAGCCTCAAGGAGGCGCCTGTGACCCCAGATGGGGTTGTACAGTGGGGGTGTAACTGGCTGGTGTGAGGGTGAGCGGTGGGGATGGCCCCTCCTGTGGTTACTAGGGGGGATCCTACCTTTCTAATCAGAACCGGCATGGGTGCTTGTGCTGGTTCTGAGCAAGCCAAGCTGATTATGATCTTGCTGAGCCGGGCCCGTCAATAACATACCGATCTGTTAAGTCCCTGACGACATTTGTTCACGGTCTTCTCGGAGTCAGTATTCAGCCTACTGCTCTTTAGTTTCCTCTAAAGCAGTGATTCTCAACCTTCCTAGGGCCACAACCCTGTCATACAGCCCCTCATGCGGTGGTGACCCCAACCATAACATTATTTTCATTGCTATTTCATCACTGTCATTTTGCTACTGTTACGAATTGGGCAACCCCTGTGAAAGGGTCGTTCGACCCCCAAAGGCGTCATGACCCACAGGTTGAGATCTGTTGCTCTAAAACTTAGTGGTCCATGATGATCATACAGCCGTTTCACTTGGTCGCGCTCATGTCTTGGTGGTAGAGGATCTGTGTAGCTTGTCTCCCTTCTCTGCCATCTTGCTGGAAGTCCTGTGATTTAAACAATAAAATGTTAACAGATGAAAGAATTAGGTCTCAAAGTGGTGATCAAGTTTGGCGAGATGGAGTTTGAGGAAAGAGTGGGAAAGAAAATAAGTTTTTCAAAGTCTATATCTTTGGATGTCAAGTGGTCCGAAACAGTCACTGACTCCTACACCATGCTATTCTGCAATTTACATGGCTTTCTGTTATCATTTTTTCTCTTCCTCCTTCCTGTAAGTACAATAATTCTCTGCCCCCCACCCCCTTTTTGCCAGCAGAGCAATTAGCTACACCATCTCAATTACACCTCATTGGCTTTTCTGAAACATGGCAGTGTTCTCTCCAAGAGGAATTCTGGCTCCAGCTTGCCAGGTCTGACATTGCTGCTTCCTTCGCAGCATTATTCATTGAGCAATGTCTTCGTTTTCTCACTTGCGAATAAGCTTCTTGGGGGCAAAACGATATAAGCTATTCATGGCACTAATTTGATTAATAAAGTGCATCCAAAAGTTTGAATGAACTAAGTGCTGGAATTTTTTTGTAAGTACTCTGTTAATCTCTTTAAGTAAATGAAATGACTTTAGTGTTTTAAATGCCTTAAAGTTGGAAAATTTCACATTAGTAATATAAATAATTATATTAATATTTATAAATCTCCCTGGACATATACTTAGAGAAATATAGCCTATTAAAAGTATCAAAATAAGCTTTAATAGCTTCATATGCATATATTAAAATAAATTGAATTTCAGATAAAACCAGAGCCACAGAATTCAAACTTAGGAAACAAAAGAATTTTTAAAATCCTGTTTATAATAAATCAGCTATATAACCAATTTCGCATAGTCATATTTGAGTGGGAATAATGTTACAGACATTTCTGTTGGTCTTTTTCTAAAACTTTTGTGAGGATGTAAGGAGCTTGCATACAAATGTAAATATTGTGCTAATATCACTTAATCATCTATGTGTGCAATGAATCCATTGTTAAAGACATATTTTATTTTCTGTTCCCTTATCACAGCCTATCTATCAAAATCGAATTGTGAGCCAAAGTCTCAGCACAAGGGACAGAAAGCCAATGCCTACTCACACCGAGGACCGTTTTAGATGCTCTGAAGCTGATCCGACAAGCACCCATGAGAACAAGACTTATCAACTCTCAAGTCTGTGCCTCAGCAATTTGTGGAAGGACAAGGAATTAGTGGAAGTTATCAAGCATTCAAGAGAACCGTATGATAGCCTCACTTCAGATGCCACCCAGAACCTCAGGGCCACAGGTGCCCAGAACTCTCCGAAGCCAATGATGAAGACAGAAGGGTTCTCCACATTCTCAGAAAAACCAAAGGACCTATCTGCTGTGGCCCGACAACATTCGACCTTTATTGGCAGGTTTGGACAGCCACCAAGGGGGCCCATCTCTTTACACATGTACAGCAGGAAGAATGTCTTTCTCCACCACAATTTACACTCCACGGAGCTGCAGACGCTAGGTCAGCAAGATGGGTAGTCATTTTAGGCTTGACTCTGCCTAGAATAAAGATGCTTAGGACTAAGCATTTCTCATGCATAATGCATAACTCATTTTTATATCATCGTGTACTTATTTTTTATTTTTATTTACCATTAATAACTTGTACTTTTTAATTTGCATTTTAGAATGAGGGTTGAGCATGCAAATTGAATTAGATTGAATTGCCTTGAAATGTCCCTATATCTATATCTATGTATAATAAGTGGAACCATCTTGCTGGTTTATATAGTCCATAGCTTATTTATCTCTTTTTTCTATTACTCACCGATGGCATTGAAGTTCTGGAAAATAATATTAAATGGCATTCTCTTTATTTAATAGTGTTACTGTGAAAATAGATGTGATGAATGAATAGATAAAGGAATTGTAAGGAATTTTGAATTGAATAGCTAATAGAATGAGAAAAGAAGGATTTACAGTCTTACATTTGTTCTGATATTTATTTTAAGGATGAAGTTTGCTTGTATGTAACCTAGAGATGTGTCTGTCTCTCTATTACATACATTCAAGCTTATCATGATACTATTAAGGGGGGAAGAGCTATTTCTTTTATCCCCTGAATGTTTAGTTCACACTAGTTCACAAAGGATTTCAGACTGAGTAATTGCTAACCAGATAGCAAATGACAGCTCCAATCCTCTAAATTTTTTTGCTTTTAGCTTTTGCTACTGAAGTTGAAGTACTCTGACATAGCGCAGTAAGATGGTAAAGTTGGAAGAATTTCCACAAATAACAAATAAAGCATGATGTGCTATGCCCATTGATTCACTATCATGGAAATATTTGCATACTTAAAATTTTTGAAGGATGAAATATTATACAAAACATGTTTTATTCTATTTTATTTTCTGTAAAAATTTACATATGCTTTTACGTGTATGTTTTAACACATGCACAGATTCTCATTATATACTCATCAACCCAAATCTGTGACTCTACATAAAAAATGAGGAACAGAAAGTCCGTTTGGGGTAGCCCAGTATACAATACCCTGACTATGCACCCATTTAGACTGATTACAAAAATAAAATATCTGTGAACACTTGTATTTGATTTTAGTAATTTCTAACAGGTATATTAAAATTCATTTGAGGTCAGTGTATATTTCTTTGAAAATTAAGACAGAATACATTGTATATGTTGAACTATATCAATAAGTCTAAGTAAATAGCTCATTTATGCTTAACTAATAATGAGTGGTAAACATCAAGCTATACAAAAGTTAAATTGAAATTTAAAAGGCAAGTAGGAATCGGAGCTGTAGGTGGTTTTACAAAGATCAAATGACTATCCATGTTATGCATAGACCATGCAAATTGAAACTGTCGTACCTCCTGCATGATCTGTTTCCCCTGTATTCTCTAACAGACAAAACCCATCAGTGAGAGCAAATGAAAGAATAAAGGGAAATTGAGATAGCAGTCTTAGCATGGCATCTGACTAAACTGCTTAAATTAGAGTTATGTTTGAAATGCAGCTTCTAATATGAAAATGAATTTAAGCTCTATATCATGGGAAAATGCATTCGATTTCCTTGCCTTGCTTCAACTATTGAGCTTTAATAAATGTTCAAACCTTGATTATATATAATAGATTAGAAAGTCTAGTGACTATATTGTATTTGCAATTTTTATTTTCCAAGGGAAGACGTACGTGCATCAAGAAAAATGTTGGTCAAACCGTTTCTTTGTTTATGTTTGTAATTCTGCCAATATAGAATAATACACACTGCAATTTGCTAGATTTGATGCAGACTGCTACCTAAAGTTCCCACTAACTTTGGAAGCTGTAATATCCACAAAGAGATACATTTTAGGATGGGCACTATTTAGGAAATGATTGAAAAATAGTAAAATCATGATGACTAATTGTGGAACTTAGCTTAATTTTCCCTGAAAGTCGATGTGTGTTGCGACCGTATCTTAAATATGTAAATACATGAGCGTGATAAAATAATCAAGGATTCTTTTCCCAGGACATGGAAATACTGTGTATCACAAATAATGTTTTGATTTAAACTTTTGGAGTTTATAGCTTTGTTTTCCTGCAAAATAGACTTTTGGATTATGCTTTGTAAAAATAATCTATTTAGGGAAAGCTGTCATTTAATAGACATTTTAAGAGATGTTTTAAACACTAGTATTTTCTTGGAAAATCTTTTTTAAAGCTGAAACCTTCAAAAAGAAAACTGGGATTAAACAGGTCAATTTTAAAAGGCGGGATATTTTTTGGAAATACCATCTGAAAACGGTTTTGTATCAGTATTTTGAGCATTGTTATAATATTATTTGTAATACTAAGTGTAACTCAGGCCTGGAAAAGGTGTCACCCCACCATGCTCACGAACGCTACAGCAGGGCCGGTAGAACAGTGGTCCTCTGTCAGTGCTACTGGAACTCCTATTAATGGCATGGGGGCATTCTTTCAGTGAATTGATTTCTTTGTACCAAAAGATCTAGTTTTCTAAGACAGTTCCATGTATAAAAAATGATTTCTACATTTCTCCAAGGCGGCACATATCCAAAGACATGACACCAGGGGGAAAAAGTGCTTGTCTTTCGAACGGCAGCAATGGCTTTTCCTTTGCTTCCTCTTTCCTGTGCATGTGTACGTGTAGCGAGCCTAAGCAATTCTGTCAAGTTTCTGCTGCAAATCGCCTCTTCTGGCTGTAGAATGTGTTTAAAAGGACACTTAGGAAGAGATATGCCTTGAGGATGGGCTATATCCACCTGAAATAAACTGTTCTTTTTTGTGTAATTACGTGAATTCTTGGACATAAAACTGTATTTCTATGAACTCAGTGATTTCTTTTTCAAATAATTTTATACACTAGAAAGCTACTGAAAAAATAGGAATTATCTCTCAAATTATTTTTGCTTCTTTGGAGCACTGTGGATTTTGTGCAACTGACCTCCGGACACTGTAGCTTCAATGCGCAGGTCTGAATCTCCCAGTCTCAATATGCTCAGGGTTGGAGCCTAGAGCCACACACTATCACAATTGTTTTCATTATGTATCAGTCATGATATAATAAATACAATAATAAGCCTGATGGTCAATATTAGATGTTTGTGTGCATGCCTATAGTTCACTAAAATGTTAATGAATATTTTCATGATTAATCTGAGTTCATGATCTGTGCTTTACACCATTCAATATGATTTTCTGAGTGTTAAGCTTTCATTGAACCCAAAAGAAATTTTTGTTGGTGGTCAGTTTTCTCTGGTCAGTTTTGTATGTTTGACTTAACATCCACTGCCACCTCCCCAAAGGTGTTTTTTATCCTGTCTATTAGGTGTTTTAAAGACCAGATATCACATCCCGTCAGTCCTCCTAGAAGTGTTTGTGTTGATTTAGTGGGTGGTGTAGTAAGAGCCATTTATTGAATGGACAGGACTGCATCTCCAAATTGTTGATCATTACCACCAGTCTGTTATAAAAAAGATAGAAATCCATATCAAGGGATACCTTAGAATTCTGGGTTCAACCTTATTATAGTAGCATATCACAGCTATAAGTTATAGCCATTATAATCCCCATTTTAGATCACTTTCACAAGTTCATATGCTTGACAGCTCTAGAAGTGGCAGGAGGTTTAGGACAGCCCTTACCACTCCATTAAGCCAAACACAGATAAAAGAGCTAATGAAAATGGAATGAGTAAAAAAAAAAGAAAGAAAGAAAGAAAATGGAATGAGTATAAAGATACAGTCTGGGATTCCCCTGTGACCAGAAACTTTTATAATGAGCTACAGAAATGCATCACTAAATCATTTATATTGGGATTTTTATCCCACTCTGGACTTAATTCGGTTTAGACATTATTATTAGACCCGCTACATATTTTCATAGAAGCAGTATTTAATAACAATTAATACATGTTTGAAATGTACTCCTGCTGGAATTTGAACTTCATAAATGATTTTTGTTCCTTTGTCATGTGTTAAATTTGTCACAGCACCACTAGTCCATATCAAAGCTCATAGCTGGGATGAGAGAAAATATAAATTCTTTTTAGTTCATTTAATAAAAGTGAATTGAAAAATAAACTGTAACCTAGCCATACAAACAAAGTACAGAGCCCAGAATCTTCAAGGGCAAATCTTTCCTTTCAAATCTTGGCCTAGCATATCCATAACTCCTTATCACATATTTGGTAAGAGCCCAGGGCAGCCCAATAGTCAAACGGAAAATGTGTCACTCCCCAGCTTTACATAGGTAACTAGAGAGAAATGAAATAGATACAGAAATATGCTCTATTAAAATCCTGGAGAATTTCTCATAAAATCAGTGGGTCGATGAAATGGCTTACTGCAGAGGAATTCCTTCTTCCTCAGGCATCAGTGATCTAGAATGCGGCACAACACGCTTCTTTCTAGAGCATTTTCAGAGATTTCTCATTAACGTCGCCACTTTAACCCACCACACATGTATTTCCTCTGCAACCAATTAAAGGAATCTCTCATGTCTTTACATCCTTTCCAAAATTTACCTCATTTTCAGCTCCCAAAAACCTAGTGAGCTATCATTTTATTCATTACATTATCGAGATCAGAAAGTTTAGGTAACTTGCCAAGGACATATTATATTGGATTCTATAATGTTTAATTTTTTCACTTATACAATTCTTCTGTCCAGGTTAAATTCTTTCCCAGGAAGTAGAATGATTCAAGCAACTACCACGAACTCCTTTTAGTCTCAAAATCATATTGATAGGCCTAGTAAAGAAAACTTGAGCAATAATCTATAACAGACCAGTACAGCAATTTTAGAACAAGTATGATGATTAGATCAATAAATATAGAATTCTACAATGAAAGTATTACTATTTCAAAGCTACTTCTTGAAATATTGGCATATTAATTTTCTTTTTGAGGCAATTGAGGAAAATACTAAGAAATGATTCCATGTTATATTAGTTCACCAAAATAAATCACAGAATAGACAAAAAAGTAAGTTTTTCCAATTACCTTATTATTGTTTTTTCCTTCATTTCCATTGGTGTTATATAGACACCACTGAATTCGATAATATTTTTCTATTGCCTTATATACATTAAAGACGCCAGAGCTGTACAGAATATTTTAAATATCTCTACCTACAGACAATAAGTGAATTAAGCTAATTTAAAGGTTTCTCAAATATCCGATGAATTAAAATTAAATGTGAAATATAAACACATACGCTAAATTTTAAAAATACATTTTAATTTTGTAGTTAATCTATACAGGGAGGCTTCAAAATATTCCTGGGAATGGAATGAAAAGAAAATGACTCTTTTCCATAGAATTTTGAAATCTCCTCACATATTTAAATCATGTGTGGATAAAATATAATCCTAACATGAATTATCCATTTCAAAGGTTTCTTTTTTTTTAATGAATGCAAGATAGTTTGGATATTACTTTATCTATTTTTAATTTAGAGAGAGCTAAACAAAAAGAATCCAAATTAGGCATTCTAATATATGTGGGTCAGAAATAATGAACCATTTTTATATTATATTTTATTCTTCATCACTGACATTTTATTATGTTATTTTATATGCTTCATCACTGATATTCTAATTATTTAAAAAGATAGAGATAAACACATTTACCTTCAAAATTATAATTTTTTAGTGCTATCTAATACTATAATACAATTGTGTGCGCGTGTGCGTGGCTCTTGATTTTCCAAGAACAGTGATTCTATTTGATGGAAATTCATCATTTGAATAATATTCTGAGAAAAAAGTTGATACATTGCAGCATGGTGATTCAGAGATACGCATATTCCTTGTGCATAATAAATTCTAAAACAACAAATATATTGTGTGCTACCTGTTACTTTTGCGGCTGCAATAATATTGTTCTTAACCCATCACAGTGACAGACTGACTTGCACCTGTGTTCGCTGTGAGCACAGAGCAATGTGATTTGTTTTGAGGTTCTTGGGAGTAAGGAAAACTGATAAGAAGAAATCAGCCTCTCAGCTCATCAGCTACTTGACATGATTTTTATTCTACTTCAGTTTTCACCAGGCTTTTCTTAATTTCTGGTATACAGCACTGAAGTGCAATATTCAGGACCCTTGAGGGTAGTTTATTTTTATCTTCTCACTTCAATATATATGTGGAATGTCTTCATTTTGAGCCACACACATTTTATCTCATGATTACAACTAGTCACAACTCAAAATATGTTATACTCTTAAGACTTCATAGTTTAAGAAACCCTATTTCTCTAATCTATGTATCTTAACCACACAAAACTACCAAATTCTAAATTCTCTATCACACACACACACACACACACACACAACTTGACATTTCCTAACAAGTGTGGAGGGTGGATGATTCAGAAACAGACACCTTGCGACAATGCACAGGTACGTGTCTACGGTACAGCTCAGTACCAACATTACATATTTAAACTCCTCAAGTATTCTCTTTAGACTCACACCTTCAAAGTCAATTGTGCTCCCTTACTGCATGAGGAAAAAATCATGTAATGTAATTTCAAAAACGGAAATAAACCAGTGTAATGTATTTTATAATTTATGGGAAATATGACCTGATGGTTTCAAAATCAATCCATCATGCTGACCACAAGAAGAGTTTCTCTTTCATTCTGAACTATAATTTTGTAAAGAAGGAGAGAAAGCGCTGTATTGATTTTTCTCAATTAATTTACCAAAGGCATTCAATTTTAGATGTTATTTTGAAGACTTTTATGATAATGCATAAACTCTGTATATTTTTCATATAGTTTGGTTATAAAAAAATCAATTAGAACACTTTTGAAGCAATTACAGTTATTTTACTTTGAATTTTCAATTCAAAGATAAAATATTTTGAAAAGGTTTAGCATGTATATTGATAATACTATATTTACATTTTAGGAGCTTCAAAATATTCATGGACAAATGGAATTGAAAGATAATGAACTATTTTCATGAGCTTTTTGAAACTCCCTCTTATTCTTTCACATGTCTTATCTTGAGTTTTATATGTTCTTTTCATCTTATATTGAGTCTTACATGTTTCACGATATCTTAGGTGTTTTATTTCTTTAATACAGCATTGTTTTGACAATTTAGATATGTTATTAATAGAAGAGTGTCACTACCTAATATGTACAGAAGTGGCACAAAGGAATATTACAATTCAAGGGAGATCTTAAAAATCTAAGCACATTTCAGAAGATTTATGTGAAATTAGGACATATTTTTTAAAATGTAATTGAGTCAATTATTCAGCCAAGTAAATGTTTCATGTAAATTCATTTGCAAGACTGCATTCAGAATATCACAATAGGAAAGACATATTGCTTTATTTTATATATGACTTTTAAAACCCTGAGATATGGTTAGAAAAAAACTGTTAAACTTGGATATGTCATGTTAGAGTTTAGGCATATTCTGTCAGTTTCTTGCATCATTTTTTCTATACACCATAAAGTAAATATTTAAGTAAAGGCTAAATTTTAACTAAAATTATATAAAATCTATGCACATCTCTTACACTTCAGTTTGGACCCAACATTACATATTTCATATTAAAGGAGAGCCAAATCTAAAGAAGGGCATAGGTGGGTTTCTAGAAAGACAAAGCCTGTGAAGTTTATATAGGAATGCACACAGATACATTTGTCTCAAGAAAATTTCTCATACAGTTGACACTAGAAAGATCCAAGTGTGTAAGTCAGAGGCCCAGCCGCAGGCTTCCCCTGACGTTCATAGCTGCAAGGGTTGATGAATCCAAGATTAGCAAGTCAGATGGAAGGCTGCTGAATGCAGAGGCTAATGAATTCAAGGTGGACAGGAAAAGTGGCAGAAGGTTCCAAAGATCAAGGAGGCAATAAGACAGACTTGTGGCTCCAGTCCAAAGAACCAAAGGTTAGATGGAAACCCTGATGCAGAATTCAGATACAGTACAAAGCAAAAGAGCTTTAAAAGAGCATCCACATATATTGGGAAGAAGTCCACATCCTCAAGATAACGTCCTCATATTTCATTGGCTACTCATGTTGTTGTTGTTGTTGTTGTTGTTGGGTTCCTTCCAACTCATAGCCACCCTTGGTATGATAGAACAAAGCACAAACCATCCCTGCACCATTGGAATGTTTGATCTTAGTTCTAGTGCTTAATCAGCTTGTTGAAACATTTCTAATGGAATTCCATCAAATTTTGGAGCCTTAATTTTTGGTGATTTCCATGCAGCTTGGACTTCCTTCAGTACCATTGGTTTTTACTCATAAGTTACTTCCTAAAATGGTGGAATAGGGATTAGTTCTCTTTTGGTTCAGCGATTCTTTCTGTGCATTCTTCCCATATTCTTTTGATACTTCCTGTTACACATACCTGATATCATCCTGGAGCTGATAACATTATATCAGATTGCATGACATCAGATCCCATCAGAATACATCATAACTGCCAAACCACTAAGAATTATAGCCCAGCAAAATTGACTTGCAACCTTAACTATCACAACATATAAATCCATTCTTGAATGATTCCAGTGAGTGACAAAATATGATGATGCCATATAATTGTACTTTTGCAATGTTTCAACTAACAGGCTGAATTGAAGAATATATGCTGGATAAAAAAAGAGTTTGATAAGCATTAGTTGTATACTCATACAAATAGAAAAGAAAATTCTTAATTGTGCAGCTATTTTGCACCAAACAAATATTACCTAGGGCAAATTATGTCAACAAAGCAGTAGCACAATCTAATAAGCCTTAATCATTATAGATGGATTAAGACCAGAAAGCTAATTAATTCAGGCTCTATATTGCTCCAAATTGTGAACTTAGGGGTTGTAAGTAGTATATTAAAGTGCCATTCGATGTGTGGAAACTTAAAAAATGATATGGCATATAGAACTGTTTGAGAGTTGACATAATTAACTAAAATTATTGGATATTGCAGAAATTGAAGCACTGGTACTACCTGAAACATAATGTAAAATCAGGTAACTCTTTAAAAAGATTAGTATAATACCTGGCCTTAAAGAGTATATTTGTTAATCAACCTAGAGGAGCCAACATCTGGTTGTTAAATAAAGTGACCATAATCCCTTATTCCAAATAAACCCACCACAAAAACAAAACAAATTTACTGACATCAAGTTGATAAGGACTCATAGTGATCCGACAAGACAGGGAAGAATTGTCCCTATGATTTTCTGAGACTGTAACTCTTTTTATTTTCATCCCAAATATACCAAGAAGTATTGGACAATTGCTACAACAATCACTTTCACAACACTGTTCCTTCTTGAACTCCTAGATATCAGCTCTCTCTTGCCCCATCTTCCCACGCTGCCCTCAAGGAACTCTTATTCTAGTTAGTGATAGATTTACACATAGACTTACCCATCTTGGGTTTCATGTACTGCAAAACATATGAAACACTTAGAAAGAGTCAGGAAGCTTACCAACAATGAAAAAATACAACACAGACCAACCTCAATAAGAACAAAAAACTCAGAGAGTATCAAAAGCTAGTGTATTAAAAGGGAGATCATGTGATATGTCTTTAACCATTCAAGAAAGATTTATCATTTTAATCTGCTATAGTAATCTCGCCAATACCCTTAGTCCGATCCTAGGCTATGCCCATCCCTCAATTACGATTAGAGTGAAATCACTGGAGGCTGATTCCCTGTGTCGATCCTGAAAGTACACTCTGGGCTTCCACTGTCACCTCTAGCCTCTTGCACACCAGATTCTCAAACTTTAAATACTAATCTTACTCCTTCCTTTGGATTTGTATTGTATTTTCACAGTCTTGGTCATGTTAGTGCGCTTCCCCCGTGTGGGCTTAGTTGACGTCTCACTCCGATGACTGCTTGTTTGGAAATAAGGCTTAAAGGGCCCAGATGCTGTTCTCTCTGGTAGCCAGGCACCATCTAATTTCTTCACCAGACTTTGCTATAGCACCCACATCTTCCGTGTTCCCTTCCTGAGGGCAAATATCAAGCATGGCCATGTCGTAATACTTGATTGTTCTTAGATTGCAGCTAGGATTCAGGGTGAGCCCCAAATTTATTCCTGAATTGATGTTTTTATCTGTCTGGTTCACCTTAGAGATGTTCCTGTTAATTTATAATAGAGAACCTTATTGATCGTCTCCCTGGAGAATAAGGATGTTCAGTTTATAGTGTCAATGATTAGACCATAGTACTAGTTTTAAAACTCTATTGAGAGAGGGAGATTAAACATGTAGGCTAATTGCCTATCACAATACTTTTTACTGTAGTAAAATGTCCCACCTTTCACATTGATGACCTCGAAGCTTGCGGTCAAACACTTAACCATTATGCCATCAGGGCTATATTTATTTCAGATACAAGGGCTAAATTCACAGAATTACGGAGAATCTTTTATAAAGAATTCCAGAAACAAATG
This sequence comes from Echinops telfairi, assembly GCF_000313985.2. NCBI lineage: Eukaryota > Metazoa > Chordata > Mammalia > Afrosoricida > Tenrecidae > Echinops > Echinops telfairi. Next base: position 26,507,529 of record NW_022111369.1, on the reverse strand, counting down.
TTACCATTCCTTATTCAATGTCCAACTTTCGCATTCTTTTATTTTTAATCATTTTATTGGGGCCTCATACAACTCATCACAATCCACACATATATCCATTGTGTCAAGCACATTTGTACATTTGTTGCCATCATATTTCTCAAAACATTTTCTTTCTACTTGAACCCTTGGTAACAGCCCCTCATGTTTCCCTTCCCTCCCTGCTACACCCTCCCTCATGAACCCTTGATAATTTATAAATTATTATTATATTGTCATATCTTACACTGCCCGATATCTTCCTTCCTCCACTTTTCTGTTGTCTGTCCCCCAGGGAGGGGTTTATATGTAGATCCTTGCAATCAGTTCCCCCTTTCTACCTATCTTATGATGCAACAGAGAATACCATGGCTTGGGTTAGGCTCACCTAATCCTCAAAGGAACATCAGGTGCAGCTTGCTCCTCAAAGTCACAAGAATGCATCTGTTCTTCTGCAGAAGACCACAGAAGAATTGATGCATTTGCATTGTGGTGTTGGAGATGAATATTGAATGTACATTAAAATGTATACTGAAAGGACAGACTAATCTGTGTTGGGAGAAGTAAGGCCAGAGTGGTCCTTCCAGGTAAGGTTGGCAAGGCTCTGTTTTACATACTGTGGACCTATTATCAGGAGAGACCAGTCTCTGGAGAAGGACATCACGTTTGGTAGAGTGTAGCTATGGCATAAGAGAAGAAGGCCTTTAACAAGATGGAAGGACCGAGTGATTGCAGCAATACGCTCAGGCCTAGGAACAATTGTGAGGATGGCACAGGACCGTGCAGTGTTTCATTTTGCTGTGCACGGGGTCGCTATAGATCAGGCTGACTCGATGGCTCCTAACAACCACAACAACAATATTATTTATATCAGCTCATTCACGTCATACCAAAAAATCCCCTGAAATTCACTGCTGTTGAGTCCATTCCAACTCACATTATAAGTAAGTTTATGACATACAACAAAGCAATTATGTACTTTTATTAAAAATATCAGCACTTCTGTAAACATTTGATTTGGTTCCTTCCCATACATGCAAATACTCATTTTTCAATGGCACTTATGTAATCACTACTTAGAAAGAAATTGCTTGCGTGATTATGAATATAGATTCAAATATTTGTATCATTAGAACACTCATTCAATCCAAAGGTAGCTAATAAAATTGAAAACATTTGGAGAAATTGTCAGAAAAGGGGAAAAATACCACAAATATTATTTAACAAGAAACAAATAAATCAAATTTAATAATTGTTATTCAGTCAGACAATGCACCCTTAAATATCACACACACATTTCTGTTCACTCTAAAATGTGTTGGAAAAGTAAGATTGAAAGTATTCATTTAATAGAGCAGTTAAAACAGGTAATATGTGAGTTCTAATATGAGGCTGGACAATTTCTTACTACCTGTCATTACACTTTAGTTGTTCCAATTGTAGAATGGGCCAAGAAGAAGAGGTGTCCTTATATGTGTAATGAGTAGTGCATAAATAAATTGGCCTAACCACTCGAAATAGTACCTAGAACAGGACAATAGCTTCTCACATGTGTCCTCAATCAAAAACAAAACAAAGAACAGTTTAACCATTCTCTTTGTTGAAGATGTCTTGTCCAGTTGATATTTTCCAATATTATGAATCCTTGAAAAATTGTGATGTGATTATCAATTAAAAATAAATCATACCAACACCAAAAGCATTTTGAAAGACTCACAACAATTATCAGATACTCTATAGCTGGAAATTTTCACATTATTTATTGAATTTTCTAAAGAGTTCATGATATAAGTATGATGTGTACGAATTTGTGTACAGGCTTCTGAAACTCTTAGATTCTGCACAAAGAGATAGAGAGAGAGGTAAAGAAGTGATAGAAAATATTATCTTGAATGTTGTTTAGGGGGCTGTTAATATTTCACTCATTTTTATCTTGAAAAGGTTTTCCCCAAACATGCAAAGTTTGCCATATGTTTGAATCAAATATTTTAACGTTTTATAGAGTTAGGTTTTATTATATTCTCTCTTTCCTTCTGCCTCTCTCTCTCTCCCACCACCACCATGAGCATGCTAGCTGACATGTCAAAAAGCGATTGACTTTCAAGGCTGACATATCGTGCTATGAGGCAAGGAATCCTGGCTCTCCTATTAGTATTGTAGGGCTGCTGCTATGTTCCAACCCATAGCCACTCTGTGCACAACAGAATAAAATACCACACCCCCTGGGCCCTCCTGCTAACAATTCCTGTGACCAAATGCCCGAGAAAGGGTGAAGATGCCTG
>NW_022111369.1:26497483-26504461 GCF_000313985.2 Echinops telfairi | reverse complement strand
TTATCTGTAACGTTGTTGTACTATAGTGTTCAAATAGTGGCAGGATGCAGGAGGCTCTGCCAAAATTATTTCAAACACCGCCAGAGTCATTCCTGGTCGACAGGTTACACAGAGCTGGAGACTAAGAGACTAGGAAGAAGAAACAGTCTACTTCTGAGGGAGAAGCCACCGGAACAAAAATAGGAGGAGACTAATGATGAAGTGCGAGAAGACAAGGCCCTGAGAATGGAGGCTACTTGAAATGTCACAGCACAAAGGATCAGAGACCATCATTTGAGGCTGTGACATGATTTAAAATGAGAAGAAACAGCTGGGAACACCCATGAATAGTCAGACTGTGGCATGCAGGAAATGTGAAGCTAGAAAAACTGGCAATCTACACAATCTAGGAAATGAAATGTAAAAAGATAGATATTCTAGGCTTTAGTGAGCTGAAATAGACTGGTTTTAGACATTTTTCATTGGATAATAATATGGTTTATCATTCTAGTAATAACAAATTAAATAGAAATGGTATAGTATCCTCTTCAAATAGAACATTTCAAGGGATATCATGAACAATGCTGTCTGTCACAGGATAACATTTATAAGCCTACAAGGAAGACCAGTTTCTATATGAATGTTATTTAAATTTATTCATGAACCAATAAAACCGACGATGAAAGTTAAAGAAATTTACATTGCCAACTTCTTTATCAGAAATTGATTTTATATGCAATCCTGATGAGTTGATAATTATAAGTGATTGGAATGCAAAAGTGACCAAAACAATGCAAAAATATTATTAATCTCACAGGAAAGTAAATTTTACAGAAAATAACTTTTAAAGCCATCGCAGCAGTCTATCCACCAAGGACTGACAGGAATGGGTGATTCGGAAGTGACTGTGAAACAAGGACGATTGCTGATGGCAGATGGAGCTCGGCTGGAAAGAGAGCACACCAGAACGATGTCGGCTTGTATTCTATTGACTCTGCACAGGTCTTTGACTGTGTGGATCCTAACAAAGTCTGGATACCATGGAGAACAATTGGAATTCCAGAACACTTAAGATCCGTGCTCCTTCACAGCATGTCCCTGGAGACCAAACAAGGAAATACTGCACGTTTTAAAATCAGCAAATGCTTGAGTCCGGGTTGTCCCTTTTCACGGTACTTTCCCCCTGTATGCTGTGCAACTAGTCTGAGCAGCTGCATAAACGAAGAAGAATGTGGTATCAGGAAAGCATATTAACAACCTGGGATATGCAGATGAATGAGGAGAACTAGAAGCAGGGGCCGATGAAGGCCCGGGACTGCAACTTTCTGTATGGATCACAGCACTATGTCAATAAAACAGAAATCCTCACAAACGGGTCAACAGACAACATCCTAACAAATAGGGAAAAAAAGATTGAAATGTTCGAGAATTTCATCTTACTCGGATCCACAATCAATGCCCATGAACGCAGTCATCAAGAGATCAAATGATGTATCTGCATTACACCTGCTAACCCAGGGACGGAAAGTAACCAACCAATTAGGAAATGGCGTGTCTTGGTCATGAGACAAAAGTAGTGCGGGATGTAACTTAAGGGAATCTCTTGTGAGATATAAAAACGATTGAAAAAATGTTTGGGCACAGAAAGGGAAGAATCTAGATGTCAAAGCAGTTGATGGTCATCCAGGAGCAGAAACGAAAGCAAAGACCTACCTCCAAAGCTAACAGAGGGGGCTCCACCAGAGTCAGTGCCACACCTGTGGATTCTAGCCACCCTGAGATCATGCGTGTTGGTTTGCTAAAGCCACGCCCACGACACTTCCATTAGAGCAGCACTGGATAACTAAAACTGTGTGATACAGATATAGGTATATAATTTCCATTTTAAGGACAATAAGCATTAAGAAATTGGCCACAGTGTGCTGTTCTTTATAAACACAGAAAATAATAAATTTATTTTTTCCACAGTTAATAAGAGACTTTGCAAATAATTTGTGAGGTCACCTTCTATTTAAAACAGTGTTCTGAAGTAGAAAAAATATATATTCAATTTAAGCTTGTCTACAATTTCTTACCTACATGGTATAGGGGAAAAATGGAATTTGAACATAGACTTTGGGGAATATAAATAATAATGAATCTCAATTTTATAATATACAGATTGTGTATTTTTGATAAAACTGTTTAATTCTGTAATCTCAATTAAAATATAAAATGTAGTTAATAATTTATAACACAAAGTATAAAGTTCAAATTAGATAATATGTTTGAAACAAATTATCAAAATCATTCATGTTTTTGACATGAGATCTTTCAAATTCTCAAATTCCTTATATCTGCTGTAGTTTTTCCAAAGAATTAACAGAGATTCTCGGGCCCATCTAGGTCAAATCCCACAAAGCAAGTGTATTGAATCCCTCTACTAGAATGGCTTTGCAAGTTACTCGTAGTTATCAAATCAACTTTTAGAAGCAATTATAATGTTTCTCAAAGTTTTGTTGAAGGTATGATTGAAGGAATATTTAAATATGAAATTATGCGCACTCATTCTAGAAAACTGAAAAACTCATAGCCACAAATCATGAGGTATAAAGTTAACAAAAAGGCATTTCCAAATGTTTCATTTATTCTACTTTTGATTATAGACAGAAAAGTTCCACAGAGAATTTAGGCAACAATAAACAAGATGGAATTTAATCATATAACGTTTATTGTAGAAAGTAAATATGAATATTTTTCTAAAAAACAACAATGGAATACATCATTGAAATAATATAAAGGAAAAAGTCATAATTATAGCAATTGATGCCTTAACAATGGTCCCATAATGTTTAACCCATTTGGTGATGAAAGAAGCATAGCAAATTCAGAATAGAAAAAAACTTCCTTAAATTGGTAAACTTTATCTAAGAAAATTCCTTTAAATATCATTGGCTGGCTTCTGTTCTAGCACTAAACTTCAAGAATTATGGAAATCACCATGTCTGTTTATAAAACAAAAATTGACTGAAAAAAATGAAAATCACCAAATTTTCTTTTTTTTTTCCCACCAAATTTTCTTGAACACACGATAAAATCATCAAAATCAAAAGGCAAATGGCTGCTCTGGAATATGGATGAAAGAAAATGAAAAAAAAATCTAATCCAAAGTCATTACTGGAATTTTTGTGCCTGGAACACAACATGCTGAATTTACAAACTGCTGGAACAGACAAACCATTTTTGTGACTAATTCCCAGGAGTAGTGTGTGTGTTAGACTGCAATAAAGAAGTGATAGGGGGATGATTGGTGTAACATAAGGCTTCCAGAAATGATAACATTGGAACTGAGAGTTTTCAACAAATTGATTCAATGCAGGAAGCACCCATTTGTCTCTGAATTTGGGTGTCAGTCACCTGACAAAGAGAATGTAAGAGAGCTATATTTCTGCTTTTTCCAAAGGTAGGTGATACAATAGAATGTGAAATTAACAAATATTATGACAAATTTCATATGCAAGTAAATTTTACTAAGATAAATCATAATTAATTTTAGCAGAAAATCAGCTGATAATTGTCAGAAATTCAAGCTGGATTCAGAAGAGTACAATGTGTGATGCTGACATCAGATTGATCGTGACTAAAAACAGGGAATAACAGAAAGATGTTTACTTGTGTCTTATTAACTATCGAAAGCATTTACTGTATGTGTGTCATAACAAATTCTGGACTATAGAGCAAATGAACACCTCCATGTGTCCTATCATGTCCCAGCTAGATACTCCTCCCATTTGAAGTAACCACCAAGAATACGTTACAAAACAGTCATCCCAAAGGGACAATGTTGAACATTTTCGGAGGAGAGGATGCAGGACAAGCAGCCAGAACAGATGCTCCGAGCTAACTTTATAGCTGCTCCCTTCCCCTTCTCCATCTTCAAAATCCAAACTCACTGCAATTCAGTTTCTTCTTATTCTTAATGACCCTGTACAACAGGGAACAACTGCCTCTTGGGGTTTCCAAGACTTTAAATCATTATGGGACTAGACAGCCTGACCTTTTGGCCTGGTCTTGTGCCATCCTCTCAATTGTTCTGCTTGAGCCCACTGGGGCAGCTACTGTGTCAAGACATCTTATCCAACCTCTCTTGTCAAATGCATCATCTTTTTTGAAGCCCTGCTATTTTACCAAGCATGCTGCCTTTCTACATGGACTGGTCTCTTCAGACAACATGTGCAAAGTACATGAAATGAAGTCTTGCCATTCTGGTGTATTTCTTCAAGACAGATTTGTTTGTTCTTTTGGTCTGTTCCTTTTGATATTCTTTTCAAATACCATATATCCCATTCATAGATTCTTCTCTAGTCTTCCCTTCTCAAGGTCCAACACTAACATGTATGTGAGATGATTGAAAATATCAGGGATTGAGCCAGGCATACCTTAGTACTTAAAGTAACATCTTTGCTTTTGAATACTTAAGAGGAGTTCCTCAGCAGATCTAACTAATGCAAGGCATTGACCACTGCTGCGCTCATGAAGATTGACTTTGAGTCCACGCAAGACAAAATCATTGATTATTTAAATCTTTTCCACGTTTAGTAGGATGTTACCTATTGGTCAGGTTGTGAGGATGCTGGCTTTCTTCACATTGAGTTGTAATCCATATTCAAAGCTGCAAGTCTTGAACTTCATCAGCAAGTGCTTCAAGTGCCTCCCTTTCAGCAAGCAAGCTGGTGTCATCTGCATAATGCATTTCTCCTGATGTCACATTCTTCTTGATTTATTCCAGCTTCTCTGATGATTTTCTCATCACACACCTTGTATAAATTCGGTGAGAGGATGCAACCATGATGCACACTATTCCTGATTTTAAGCCATTCAGTATTCCCTTATTCTGTTAGCACAACTGTCTTTTGATCCAGGTACAGGTTCAGCATGAGCACAATGTAGTACCTCCTTCTTCTCAAGGTTATTCACCGTTTTTTTTAAAAAGCAAGGAATTAGCAGGGATACGTGGATAACACTTACATGGATTTCATTGTTGGTTCAGGATCCAGATTTTCCAGTTTATTGCAAGATGGTTACAGGACAGTCGCAGGGCAAGTTGTTCAGGTAACCTGCTATTAAAATTGTTTTCTGAACCATGTCTCTTTCTGGACATTCTTTAAAAGGATTTATTGATAATGCTGTGCATCAAGACCTTTGGGCATACGTTATATCATCTTTCATCTATTTGACCACAGTGGGAAAAAAACCTCTGAGTATACATTTTGATATCTCACACTTGTCAGGTCTCAGAGGAAACGAGGCCTCCTTGAGGGGATATGGTTAAGTCCGTGTCACAGTTGGCATCCCGGTCAGAGAAACTGATAGAAAAGGCAGATTTTAAAACTTCAACAAGGAATCTAGTTTATGTCAAGGCTTAAAAATAGGATTAATGTTCATTTTGTAAACTATTCTATTAACATACAATACTTAATGTCTCTGATTATTAAGCGCTAATGTAACACACAGAAACACAGACAGAAAACAATAGAACATATTCCAAACGGCCAAACCTGGGGTCATTTGGGCAAAAATTAAATAAAGTTATAAGCACTTCAAAACCAAAGATAAAAAATGAAAATTCAAGATTTTATGCTACAAATAAGTGGTTCAGCAAACAAACAAAATCCAAGAAAATATGCCCAGCTTCCATGCATAAAATGCAAAGAATTTATATAGATACTCTTTCTTTAAAGAGGTGGAGCATCTCCCCACATTTCTTAGAGCTTAGTATGGAAAGAGCGAGAAAATAATTACTTATCAGTGGGAACATAAAGGTACTATATATAATATGTAAGTTACTATATCTAAAACTAAAGTTACTGCATACATAATATATATCACTAGATCTCAGACAAACAACCAAGTTGATTCTGACTCATTGTAGTTCCATGTGCTATCAAGTAGGACTGGGCCTCATGGGATTTTCAGTAGCTAACTTTTTAGAAGCAAAGCACTAGGTCTTTCACTAAAGGCAACTCTGTGTAGACTTGAACCTCAAACCTGAATTCTTTGTTAGGAGATAAATGTATTCATTGATTTCATCTAGAGTGTATCCAACAATAGTTGTCAATATTGCTAAGAGTAGAGAATAATATATTTCTTTGAAGTTGTTATTTCTTTGGCCACTGTATGTTCCTACTACTTTTATGAGATTTTACCTCCCATAATAATCCTATAATACAGGTCTACGTAGTTGTTATTGTTAAGTGCCATCAAGTTATTTGTTAAGTACCATCAACCCATAGTGACCCTATGAACAACAAAGCAAACCACTGCACAGCTCTTACCATCCTCACAATTGTTCCTATGCCTGAGCCCACTGTTGCAGCAACTGTGTCAAGCCATCTGGTAGAATAGGTAGGTCTACTGTGCCACCTGGCCAGTAGGAACTTGTGGGGTTAATAAGGTCACAGTTTGATTGGAGGGCAAAGAGATAAATGCCTTGGTAAACCCCACCCCTCTCTCTCTTGCTCTCTGGTGATCAGACCAGTGTGGGACTGCTTTAGCTAGTTCTCTGCCTTAACTTGTGAGCTACACTGTATGTGGGACAGCCAACCCATGGATTGTGTCACTAGAGCTTGAAGTTTGTTCAAGACCTGCTTCCCCACATGGATGGTGTATACATCCCTTGAGCTTGAGGCTGTTGGATCCTGATGGCTTGCATTGCTTGAGTTCTAGATCCCATCAGAGCCTGCTTGACTAAGCTTCTGAGCTATTGACTGTTGGTGACCTGCCCTGCTGTTTGTTGCCTGTGGGCAGATTCTACATGAATTGCGTGAGGGAAGACTCAGTTGTCTGCTTCCTTGACCTTGGACCCAACAGCGCTCGAGAGTTGAAGGACTTCCAGTATATTAACTGTTTCACTGAAAAGTGAGTTGAACTGAGCCCTCTGTACTGCAGTGTGGGCTAATTAGCTGTTATATTCCTTTGTGTTATATCTATCTATCTATATCTATCTATCATCTATCTATC
>NW_022111369.1:26493635-26494918 GCF_000313985.2 Echinops telfairi | reverse complement strand
GGCCAAGTGGACACCATTAGAACTGCCATTGCCTAGGAAAATAGTAAACCAAAAGCATTACCACATTCCTGGAGGGATTGCAGAGATTAGTGTCACCATCAAAGATCTGAAGGATGCAGGGGGGCTACATCCCCATTGAACTTACCTATTTGACCTGTAAAAAACAAACCAAAAACCAAATGAATCCTTGCGAATGACCTTGGACTATCGTAAACTTAACCAGGTGGTGACTCCAATTGCAGCTGCCATTCCCGATGTGATTTCATTGCTTGAGCAAATTAATATTCCTGGTACTTGGCATGCAGCTATTGATCTGACCAATGCCTTCTTCTCAGTACCAGTCTCTAAGGACCACCAGCAGCAGTTTGCCTCCAGTTGACAGGGGCAACAATGCCCTTGTACAGCAGATTTACCTAATGCAACATGCCTTTTTCTCTCTTGACTGCTGCTTTCATGAACATTGGTTATGGATCCACATTAGACAAAATCCTTGACAACCTTGAACTTTTCTCCATTTATCATAGTGTTCCCTATTGGTCTGCTTGTCAAGACTTTTGTCTTCCTTATATTGAGTTGTAATCCATACTGAAGACTAATCCTTGATCCTTATCAGCAAGTGCTTCAATTCCCCTGAACTTTCAGCAAGCAGGGTTGTGTCATCTTCATATCACAGGTTGTTAACAAGCCTTCCTCCAACCCCGATGCCACACTCTTCCTCATATAACCCAGCTTCTCTGATGGTTTCCTCAGCATCCATATTGAACAAGTCTGGTGAAAGGATGTAACCCTGACAGAAAACGTCCCTGATTTTAAACCAGGTCATCTGCCCTGCTCTGTTTCCACAACTGCTTCTCGATTCATTTCCAAGTTCCATATAAGCACAATGCAGTGTTCCAGAATTCCCATTCTTATCAAGATTAGACACAGTTGATTATGGTCAAATGCCTTTGCATAGTCAATGAAACACAAGTAAACATATTTCTGGTATTCTCTGCTTTGAGCAAAGATCCAAATGACATCAGCAATGATACACTTTGTTCCATATCCTCTTCTGAATCAGGCCTGAATGTCCAGTTATGCCCTGTCAATGAACTGCTGAAACTGTTGTTGAAAGAGCTTAAGTGAAGTTTTACTTGTCAAAATAGCGAGGTAATTTTTACATCCCTTTTTTTGTAACATCTTCTACTTGGATTTAATACATTAACCAATTAATTCTAAAAGTATTTAAAAACAAATATACTTTACAAATGCAAATAATGTATTGCTTAATGGTAGAGAAAACA
>NW_022111369.1:26485362-26492065 GCF_000313985.2 Echinops telfairi | reverse complement strand
TGGCCGCTTGTTTATCTTCAAGCCTTTACGACCCCAGATGCTATATCTTTTGATAGCTGGGTATCATCAGCTTTCTTCACCAGCTTTGCTTATGCACACATTTGTCTTCAGTGATCGTATCAGTAAGGTGGGCATCCACTGATCTGATTTTTAGTTCTTTGATGTCTGATAACTGGTCCCTTCTGCACCACGTGGTCAGATAGACTGGTGTGCTTCTTTAATGTGGGCTTTGATGCTTCTCAGCTGGATGGCCATTTGTTTATAGAAGAAGACAATTTTATTGAAAGAAATTCATGTTCTCAAAGTTCTGGATGTTAGGAGTCTAAATTCAGAACCATCCTCTTTTAATTATATTAAAGGTTTTTTTCCTTTTCTCTTCTTATTTCTGATAATCTCCAGAATTTCTTGGTGTTCCTTTGCTTATAAATACATTTTCACTTGGCTGTCTTCCTTTTGGATATCTGTCACTGTGTATTTCTCCTGTGTATAAGGAAACTCTTCCACTCCATGGAAGAAAATCAAGAGTTTCTACTCCTGTAAAGAGTTGCAATCTTATGAAACTCACAGCAGCTGTTCTATCCTGTCCTATAGGAATACTGTGAGTTGGTATTGACTCAATGACAGTGAAATTCAGAAGGGAATAGGGCACAATACTGTAATATGACCTGATTGTAACTATTCTTGGCATATATTTGGGTTCTATTTTCAAATAAAGTTATGCTCATAAGTATAAGCATTAAGAAGTGTAATGTGCAAGTAAGACATTGTTTGTCTAAATCAAGAGAACATATAGATTTTCCCACCATTATAAGTGTGGACTTATGCTCAAAAGGAGGGGACATTGATGGGTCCCCATTAGATAGATTCCTCAAACATTATTATATATCTAGAGAAGCTAGGATAGGGAGAATGTTCATGTTAATTGTTCAAATATTGAAAGAATAGTGATATGATAATACAGTTTTTTTCAATGCAGAAAAGATAAGTCAACTACAGTTCTTCTCCTCCATTTAACACCTTTTTAATTATTTTTTTTAACTTGCACTGTTTGTCTGAGAATCAGCTGTGGGTTCCTGAAGCAGGTATATTCCCCAAGCAAGAAACTGTAACTGTACTTTTTTTTGTTTTTACTGACTTTTAAAATTTTTTATTTTATTGGGAGCTCTTATCACAATCCATACATATATCCATTGTGTAAAGCAAATCTGTATATATGTTGCCATCATCCTTTTCAAAACATTGTCTTTCTACTTGAGCCCTTGGTATCAGCTCCTCATTTTTTCCCTCCCTCCCCCATGAACTCTTGATAATTTATACTTTTTTTTTCATGCCTTACATCCACCGCTGTCTCTCTTCACCCACTTTTCTGTTGTCTGTCTGTCTCTCTGGGAGGGGGTCATACGCCAATCACTGAGATCAGTTCCTCCTTACTCCTCCCCCTCCCCCCCTGCCTAATCTTACCCTCCTAGTTTTGCTCTTGCCCTTATGGTCCTGAGGGTTTATCTGTTCTGTGTTCCTTGTGTGTGTGCTCTTACTGTACCAGTGAACATATTCCATTCTAGCCAGATTTGTAAGGTATAATTGGGGTCATGATAGTGGGGTGGGGGAGGAAGCATTAGAGAACAAGAGGAATGTTATGTTTTTCATCAGTGCTATACTGTACCCTGACTGGTTCATCTTTTCCTTGTGACCCTTCTGACAGAGGATGTCCAACTGACTACTGATGGGCTGTGGGTCTCAACTCTGCCCTCCCCCTCATTCACATGGGTGTGATTTTATTTTGTTTGTTTTGGATTTTTGATCCCTGATACCTGATCCCATGGACACCTTGTGATCACACAGGCTGGTGTGCTTCTTCCATGTGGACTTTGTTGCTTCTCAGCTAGATGGCCGCTTGTTTATTGTCAAGCATTTAAGACCCTAAATGCTATATCTTTTGATAGTTGGACACCATCAGCTTTCTTCACCACATTTGCTTATGCACCTGCTTTGTCTTCAGCAATCCTGTCTGGGAAGGTGATCATCACAGAGTGCCGGGTTAGTAGAACAAAATGTTCTTGCACTGAGGGAGTACTTGAGCAGAGGCTCAATGTCCATCTACTGCTATAATAATTTATAAATAAAGCTATTTACATAGATCTAGTTCCCAATTATTATATATAAATGTATTTACATGTATACATGCCTTTATTTAGACCTCTATAAATGCCCTCTGCTTCCCAGTACTTTCCTCTATTTCCTTTTACTTTCCCTCCTGTCCCACTATCATATTCAGCCTTCATTTGGGTTTTGGTAATTCCTCTGGGCTACATTGCCCTTGATCAAGCCCCACACATACCTCGCCACCCCCACCCCCCAAACATCCTATACCCTCATCGCCATCAATTTTAGGTCACTTGTTTTCTCTTGTCCCTGGGTTTGTTAGCACCCCACTTCCTTTCCCCCACCTCCCCCTCTCCAGTTTCCCCCCAGAACCATCAGTCCCATTAAAGTCAGAACTCCTGGACTAAATTGTGCCTTCAGTCAGTCCATCTGGCAAAATTGAAGTTGGACATGAATAAAGCTTCATTACCTACTAATTAAGAAAGCCCACTAGTTCTATACTATGCAGCTGTAATCTATACAAAGGAAGTTGAACTAATATTGACAGGGTTGAAGATAATCTAGACTGACACCGTAGTCAAATTTCACATCCCTCGAAAATGTGGAAAAGTTTGGGGAAAATTAGGAAAAATTATGTATTATAGATAAGATAATGAAATGACTGAAGTGGCAATGCAAAAAGGGAGTTCAATATCACCATGTTTTTATACAAATAATCTCTGCTGCTGTATTTCATTTTTTGCATAACATGCAACTCTGCATTTGGTTTTTTCACACAATTTATGCATACAGTATACACAATGCATGAGCACATCAATTCAAGAGAGTCTAAGTTACTAATAACTATCAAGGGTTTCATTTTGTTAGACCCACAATCAATACATATCTAAGAAAGTCAATAAATAAAGTCAATAGTCAGTACATTGCATTGGGCAAATGTGCTGCATAGGACTTCTTTAAAATGTTGAAGGTCTAAGGTGCATCTGAAGCAAGCCATGGTATGTTCAATTATTTAATATGCAAGTGAAAGTTGGACATTGGGTAAAGAAGACCAAAGAAGAGTTAATGCCTTTGAAGTATGGTGTTGGCAGACTACTGACTCTACCATGGTTTGCCAGAGGAAAAACAAACCTGTCTTGGAGGAAATGCAGCTAGACTGCTTCTTAGAGGAAAGTATAGCAACACGTTGTTTCAAGTACTTTGAGCAGGTCATCAGGAACGAGGGTCCCTGGAGAAAGACATCATGCTTGGTACAGTTTACCAAAACAAACAAAAGGAAACTCACTGCCCTTCCTTCCGGCTGACTCATAGCAACTATATAGGACAGGACAGAACTGCCCTTGTGGGTTTCTGAAACTGTCTCTTTACAGGTATAAAAAAACTCATATTTATCCCAGTGGCAAAGTAGAAGTACAGTGAAAATGAGAAAAACCCTGTCTGGAATGGAGAGGAAAAGTGTCTGCAACAATATGCTCAAATATTGCACTTGTGGGGATCGCACAGGCCTGGGCAAATGTTGTCAGTCATACACAGGGGAGCTATGGGTCAGAACCAACTTGATGGCACCTAACAAGCACAAGAAAGTCTGGGAGCAGTGACAGTGTTTGTCGCCGTGTTTAGTTAGCCTAACAGGGTGGAACCATAATCGAATTCCAAAAGCAGGAATTGGACAAGGTCCAATGGAAATGGATAAACCTGTGTATGAGCCTCTGGCAGTCATTTTGGTCACATGATATTATGATAAAGGGGATTAATTGTTATTAACTGAATGGAAGTCTAGCAATATTCCAGGACTTTTGACTCTTATTTGGGGGTTACAGATATCATCTAACATTTTGTTATATGAATGTTATTGTTGCTGATAGTATGATTTGGCAAATTGAGTTATTTTTATTCTTCACTGGTTCTTTGAAATGTTATATCAATTAGCCTCTTAATAGAGTCTTGCCAGAAGACAGGGATATGTCCTCTATGTAAGAAAATTTGTCTCTAAAATAAATCCAGCCTTTGTCTTCAAACTAAATAACACTCTAACACTCATTGCCATCAAGCCAGTGTTGACTCACAGCAAGCCTATGGAACAAGGTAAAACTGCTCCTGTGAATTTCTGAGATTGTAAGTCTTTATGAAAATTGAAAGCCTTGTCTCCTCCAAGGAGAGGCTGGTGGTTTTGAACTGCTGACCTTGAAGTTGGCAGCCTAAAATTTAACCACTGTACCACCAGGGTTCCTTAGCTAACTCCTGAAAAAAATCTCTAATCATTTTTGGAATTTCACTACTGAATGGAATTCCTTTGGTAGTTATGGTCTGTTAGTTTATGCTAAGGCTATGGGTCAGGGCTGTCATTTGAATGATGGTTGTTGGCTACTGCAAGAAGACCAATCATGAGATTTATGTTTGAGAGCTTGAACCATCCATGGTATTAAGCTGAATTTGGGAAACAGGATAGGACTAGAGATGGAGTGTAACCAAGTAGGTAATAATTCCGTCTATCCTGGTTATGTCCTAGGACAAAGTCTGGATGCTGAAACTCATTGATACTGTAGGTGACACGTTGGGCTGTTAACCACAAAGTGAGCACTTTGAAACCACCAGCCATTCCACGAGAGAAAGATGTGATTCTCCACTCCCGTAAAGAGTTACAGTCTCAAAAACCCACCAAGATAGTAACTCAGGGGTGTGTTGTGTATCAGCACAACTCTGTACACAATGATATGCTTACGTAACCAGTAAAAGTGTGATAAAAGCTGGCATTCTTGCACAGTTTTCTGAATCATTCTAGCAACGAATCAGATCAGAGCCAGGTTCTTGGGACCCTCCACTGGTATCCAGCTGATCTGGACTAACCGTCCTCCAGAGAGCTCCTAAGAATGTAGCTGACTTCTACAGTAAGGGGAGTCTTGTGAGTAATATTGTTTTACACTTTGCACTTAGAATCAAGCCTGTTGTAATGTCACACTGCCATATAAACTCCCTACATTTTATCTATAGTTATAGTTAGATGTCATACAAATATGAAAATGTCCTCAAATGATAATGGTCCTAAGGCCTACCGAAGAACTTCTGAAGAAAGTCATCCTGGGACTTCTCAGTCACAGTCATAATAGCAAGGGCTAGGGTAAAACATGACATGCAGTTAAAAACAAACAAACCAAAAGTGTGTTCATAATTTACAATAATTGGTGTCTTGAAGAAACATGTTTGACTTCTCACAGAATTTTAGGGATCTACAACAACCCCAGTTGATTAGTTAGTACTCACTCCAAAAAAACAACCCAAACAAAAGCCTCACTGCCATGGAGTCGATGCCAAGTCTGAGTGATGCTAACGAGTTTGGAGGCTAGCACTTCTTATGGGAGTGAGGAGGCTCTCTCATCTTTCTCCTGTGGAGAAACCAACCCTCTTTGGTTTCCATCTGCCAGCAGGATGCCTTTAGTGTGCCCTAGAGATAAAGCAATGGCAGATGGGATTTGGGTTATTTGCCTGAATCTGCTTAACATAAGTAAAGCATGCCCTTTGCAGTCCCTTGTTCCAAATTGATTTGCCAAGCTTATGCTCACCTTCTTCTGTCATCATAAACGCCCTTGGAAATGTCGCTGTCTTCCAGGCTTATACAGATGTCTTGAGAACGTTTGCGGAAACGGTTC
Organism: Echinops telfairi; assembly: GCF_000313985.2. Classification (NCBI taxonomy): domain Eukaryota; kingdom Metazoa; phylum Chordata; class Mammalia; order Afrosoricida; family Tenrecidae; genus Echinops; species Echinops telfairi. Next base: position 26,486,315 of record NW_022111369.1, on the reverse strand, counting down.
TGATAATAAATAGATGCTGGACTTGGGGTCACTTTAGGATTGCTTGATAATTAGTTACATTAACAGTATTGCGAATGCTTAAGAATATCCACTGGCAATGGTGCAAATTGTTAGGCAATTACGATACCAGCTCTGTAATCAATTGTCGTATTAGGATGTGTTTATGTTAGATCAGGACATTGTGACTATCAGGCTGAGAGATGTTTGTATAATAAACTCTTTCATTCACCTCACACTTGTTCATTAAGTGATTTATAGAGTGGTTTCTTTGTGGCAGACACCATTTCAACCACTGGAATGAAAGAAATGAATGGCATCCTCCGATCAAAATTATCTTTCTGCAAGAGCTTTCAGTTTAGAAACACAGGGAAATCCATGTGGTTGGGGATTCATTTAGTTTTGATTGTGAAATACTCATTATTTTGGTCCCATAGTGGGATTCGTATGTTTTCCTACTTTCCTTGTGTAAAATCACAAGTCCTTATCCTCTTTTCCTCCATCTCACTGGATATTATAACCATTTTCTCTCTCTCTCTTTTTTTTTTTGGTTGCAGAAAGGAATACAATCCACCATGCCCCTTCCCCCCTTTCTTCTGTCTAATTTGAATATTTAAGCTTCTTTTGGGGATTGAGATAGTATTCCTTACAATATGGTTTAACTGTAAGATAACATAATCATTGTTGTTTGTGTGAAATAGGACCTACTTCTACTCTTAGGGATTCTGTATAACAGAGCCCCATAGGGGGTCTGAGCTGGAATCTTTATAGCAGCCAATCTTCTTCAGGTGGTTTCTGTCTCACATCAGCTGGTGGCTTTAATTGCTGCTGTTTGGTTTGCAACCCAGCACTTAATCATTGCATGTAATGGCTCCTTAAGACAATGCTCAGTGCTTTAATACATAAACTTCAAAACCTTAGTGAATAGTTTCCTTTCTCCCTTCAGTAACAAAACA
>NW_022111369.1:26482009-26484044 GCF_000313985.2 Echinops telfairi | reverse complement strand
CGATATGAAGTATATATACTAGTACACACACAGTAATGATTGCACAGGAAACATAATAATCATCTTTGGCAGCTGGTAGAGGCTTCCTTGAGACAGTAAGGTTTGACGTGAAATGTACCATGCACCAGAAGCAAGCATGCAGGCAAAGACGGACTCTGACAAGGATAAGGAAGCCGGGTAATGGAGAGTTTGTCAGACATTAAAATAGAAAGAAGATCAGAGTGGGTACTGAAAAATCTTTCATATAATTCTAAACTTACAAGTATACACTCTTCATTGCCAGGAATACAACCGGAGATTTGTTCAAGGGCACGTTGGTGTAGCTGTTCTGACACAGAGAATATAAATATTTAAACGCTTAACTTAGGCAAACAAATATGTGTAACACACATCACTGCTTTTGTGCTTATGGTGTTTCTGGCTTTTTTTCTCAGTGTGAGAACAATTCAGGGAGGTGACATGAAAAGGAGGAGGAGGAGGAGGAGATGGGGAATGTGGGAGGATTGTCTGTTGCAATACATATAGTCTTAAATATAAATACAAAAAAGCAAAATCACTTGAAATCTAATGGTGTGGATTTTTAAAGTGTACAAGTGTCCCTGAAGCTAATGGCCGGCCCCTTTGTCAAAAAGCTTGTGTTGAATCGGATATCAAATGACTCTGCCTGGAAATACAAGAATGTCAGTTTCATCAGGAGTCGATTTTCTTCACCAACTTGTAGAAATAAAATGGATTTCATAAATTAGAAAATAATTTTAGAGTAAACTAAGAACAGTAGGTTAAAATGAATCCAAAGACTGAAAAATGTAATACGTATTTAATGAGTGAGTAAACAAAATTTCAAAATAATGTTCTAAAAAGACTGCTTTGGGAATTAACAGGTATTTAAATTGGCATTATACTAACATAAACTAAGAGAAGAATGTAGGAAATTGTTTTGTATCATATGATTTGTTTATCATTTATTTCTTCTTCCAAATTTGGTATAAAACAACTGTAACATGTAGTGCTTCCAACACCAACTTGCATAGGAATCCTCAACTAGCCCGATATAGGAAAGCATGATCTTTCTTTTTTTTTTTTAGCATGATCTTTCTTAAAGCATAAATTTCACAGAAAATTCCAAGATACGTCTAAAATAAACTTTCACACCAATAATTAATTCACTATTTATCTGAATATTTATTGGGTAATTACTTTGTGCCAGGTACTCTTATTACTATTGATATTTCATGTACTAAGATAGACAATATCTCCACATAAAGAGATGTAAACAATGAGCAAATAAGTAAATATGCGATGTCAGGCAGTAATGAGGTCTCTAAAGAAAAAATAATCATAGAAAAATTACAGAATGACAAAAAATAATGATAGCTATTGGTATACTGGAAAAATTCATTCAGGAAAAAACTGTTTGAGTAGTGACGTGATTGAAGCATGAGAAGATATGGAGAAAGAACATGCCAGGAAGAAGGAAACATTTCTATACAAGTCAACATAGTAGTGGGGTAAAAAAGATGCACTTGATCTGCATTAATAAATCATTGTGTGAAAAACCAGAGAAATTGGCAAGTAACTGGCAGAGAAATCTATGAACAGGAAATGTCGAGGCTTGAGAAGCATGGTAATGAGACCACGTGTTATTCTGACCATGTAGGGGGTTCTATGGAAGATTTGAGCAGGAACATGATGCAATTTATATGAATATTTTAAAAAATAACTTGTATGTGAAGACTAGACCCCAGGAGAGACGAAATGACAAGCTCAGAGACAGAAGACTCCAGGACGCCCCATGGAGGCTGACTTTGACTTAAAGTGGGGGGAGATGGGTTTGCTTTTGTTTTGAAAATAGCTTACAGAGACTTTTTTTTCACTCTGGTAGTTTGAACATTTATAAAACTCATCATAATCCAGAATAAACCTTGAACCTGCAGTTTTCAAAATCAGAGGAAGTTTGCAAAAATACACTGAGAAGAAAATTCTAAGTAAATATTTTGTTTGCTTTTTGGGAAATTTGTTTGGCAAGTGCATGATA
>NW_022111369.1:26479598-26481667 GCF_000313985.2 Echinops telfairi | reverse complement strand
ACTGTGCAGGAAAAAAAAATTTTTTTAACCTTCCTAGAAAGACCTGGAACATTTTGGTTAGAAAGCAACCTTGTACAATCCAGCATGTTTAACTTGTTTCAATTTACAAGAGATTCCACACATTTTTAAAACTTGTAAAACTTACAGTGACAGTTAATAATCACAATTCTACATACCAAGAGATCTAATTGTTCAGAATCCCTTATTTGATTCATCTCCTGGATTCCAAACTCCTACTCTTTAAAAGTAACTTTTCATAAACGCCCATAAATCTCTCTCCTGGCCGGCCACCTTCCAAAATATTTGATTATTTTTAAACTAAAGAATAACAAAACAAAATAAACAAACCGACGTTATTTTAAAACAGGATATAAAACTAAATTGTGCCACGTATACTTGCACAATAGAACATTTTCATTTCAGTGTGGGCATATTGTTGTGGGCTGTCATACAGTTAGTTCTGAGCCATAAACACAACAGAAGCAACATTTTGCCTGGTCTTTGGCCATCCTCACAATTGTTCTTAGATTTGAGCCTATTGTTGCAGCCACTGTGTCAAGCCATTTCATCCAGGTAAGTCCTCTTTTCTGCTGCTCCTCCACTGTACCTAGCATGATGTCCTTCTCCAGGGCCTGGTCTCTACTGACAACACGTCTAAAGTACTTGAGACAAAGTTTCACCACCCTTACCTCTAAGGGGCATATCGGCTTTCTCTTATGGTAGCGCATGGTACTTTCAATTACCGTTCCCAACACCAAAGTTCAAATGCATTAATTTTTCTTTGGTCTTCATTAGTCAAGGTCCAATTTTCACATTCATACAAGGCAATTTAAAATCGCATGACTGGAATCTGTTGCGCTGTAGTTATCAAAAGTAACATCCTTTTCAGCACTCTAAAAAGGTCTTGTACAGAAGATTTACTTAATTCAATTAGTCTTTTTGATCCTCTTGGCTGTTGCTTCCTTGAGCATTGATTGCAGATACAAGAAAGAAAGTCCTTCAAAACTTCAGTCTTTTCCCTGTTCCCCACGATGTTACCTTTGGTTCCAGTTGTGAGGTCTCCTGGTGTTCTTCACAAAGAACTGAGTTCATACTCAAAGCTGCAGTGCTTTATCTTCATGAGCAAGTGCACCATGGCCTCCTCACTTTCAGAAAGCAAGGCCGTATCATTGCATATCATAGAGTGTTAATAATCCTTCCACCTGATGCCACATTTTCTTCATATAGTCCAATTTTTTCAATTACAAATTGGATAAGTATAATGAGAGTCCTCAACTCTGACACACCTTTCTTGATTTTAAACAATGCACTATTCTCCTGTACTATTCACACTACTGTCTCTTAATCCATGTATAAATTCCAAATGTGTACAATATAGTGTTTTGAAATTTGCATAATTTTCGTAGCTATCCATAATTTCTGATTGCAGAGTTATATGTTTTCACATAGTCAATAAAACAAAAATTAATATCTTTCTAGGAATCTTGCTTTCAGCCAAGGTCCATCTGGCACCATAGAAGATACCACCTGTTCTATGAACCAGCCTGAACTTCTGACTGCTCCCAGAAGCATTGCTGCAAATGTTGTTGGATGATCCTCAGCAAAATTTTCCTTGCGTGATATCCATGATATTACTCTATAATTTAAGCATTCTGTTTTGTCAATTTTCTTGGGAAATAATCTCTTCCAGTACAAACTGTTACTGCAAAAACCAGTCAGTGGACAGACAGCCTTCTGAACTTTTTGCCTAGAACAAAGAGTGCTTCCCATGCCTTATCAGCTTGTAGCATTTCTGTGGGTATTGCATCAATTCGAGGAGCTTAGTTTCTGACTAATGATTTGAACACAGCTTGGATTTCTCCTCTCAGTACCACTGGGTCTTACAACCTGTTGAAATGGTTGAATTTGGACTAATACTTTTTGATAAAGGAGCTAGTGCATTTTTTCCATCTTCTTTTGATGCTTACTGGATCATTCAATATTTTGTCGCAAGAATATTTCTTATTTTTTAAATCACAATCCATACATACATCCATTGTGTGTTAAGCACATTTGTACGTTTGTTACCA
>NW_022111369.1:26476297-26479024 GCF_000313985.2 Echinops telfairi | reverse complement strand
GGTCTCCACTCCACACTCATCTTCATTCACATGGATATGATTTTTTGTTCTTTGATGCCTGACACCTGATCCTATCGATATCTCGTGATCACACAGGCTGGTGTGCTTCTTCCATGTGAGCTTTGTTGCTTCTCAGCTAGATGGACACTTGTTTAGCTTCAATCCGTTAAGACCCCAGATGCTACATCTTTTGATAGCCGGGCACCATCAGCTTTCTTCACCACATTTGCTTATGCACCTATTTGTCTTCAGCAATCATGTCAGGAAGGTGAGCATCATGGAATGCCAGTATGATAGAACAAAATGTTCCTGTATTGAGGGAGTACTGGAGTAGAGGTCCAATGTCCATCTGCTACCTTAATACTAAACCTATAAATATTTGCACATAGGCCTATTTCCCCATCATCATATATAAATATATTTACATATGCACATGCCTATATTTAGACCTCTATAAATATCCTTTGTCTCCTAGTTCTTTCCTCTATTTCCTTTTACTTTCGTCTTCTCCCACTATTATGCTCAGCCTTCATTTGGGTTTCAGTAATTCCCCTTGGTTATATTACTCTTGATCAAGCCCTACCAGGACTTCTACACCCTCCTCTTCAACGATTTTGGATCACTTGTTGTTCCCTTGTCCCTGGGTTTGTTAACACCCATTTCATTTTCCCGCCTCCACCTCTCCCATGTCCCCCTGCCACCCCTCCGGAAATGTCGGTCCTGTTGTTTTCTCCTCCAGATTGTTTATCCCACCTATCTTATCTAGATAGACCTGAAGACTTAGCAATATGTACAAAAAAACAACACACAGCAAAACAAAGCAATAAAAAAAGACAAAACAATAACAACAAAAAAACAAGGACAAAAAAAAGAGAAGCCTGTAAATAGTTCAAGGTCTGTTGGTTCATCTATAGTAGTGTTTTCCAGCCCAGTCTGATGGGGTGCCATGCCCTGGCCCCAAAGACTATTTGTGGTATACCCTCAGGGCTTCATTGCTCTGTCCCCCTTGCTATTCTGTTGCACACCCTTAGTGTTTCGCCTCAGTGTGGTGGGGTCAGATTAGGCACAATTCCTGCACTATGTCTCTAGTGTTGACTTCCATAGTGCTATGGGTCAGTGAAGGATCACATGTCTAGTAGTGGGGCCAGCCCTATGATCCTGTCTGTGCTTTGGCTGCAATGAGCAGAGATATTATCCTCAGGGCTTGGTGGGCCAGAATGTGTACTATGCTCTCCTCCTCTCCCTTCATTTGCTCCTGTGTGCTCTGAGCAGACATGTCCCTCTCCCTGAGCTATAGCCTCAGTGCTGTCCTCTGAAGTGAATTCTTCCATGGGGAAGGGCGGCTGTCCACGTGGTTGGGATTGGGGCAGCCCACTCAGACCTCTCTATTTGCTCTCTGCTTCATGCCGGTATATTGCATTCATGTCTTGAAGCACCAGGTTGAAGTCTGGTCCCTCTTTCCCTGTAGAGAAATAAAAAAAATCCTCCCCCTGGGTGGGTTAGTGCCCTGTTTCCACACCACCACCCCCCCTTCCTTTTTAGTTGGCTACCATATGTATCTCTGCATTTGTCTGGTCCTTGCCATACTACCTCGACCTCACCCCAGGAATGTTTGCATACATTTTCCCTATGCCCCTTTTGCACTTTTAAGCTTACCTCAGTGGACTCATGTTTTACTTTACCTTTTGTGCTTGGCTTACTTCACTTAGCATAATTTCCTCCAGTTGTTCCCATGCAGTGATGTGCTTTATGCATTCATCACTGCTTTTTTAGGGATGCGTAGTACTCCATTGCATGTGTGTACCACGGTTTTTTAATCCATTTGTCAGTTGATGGAAATTTGAATTGTTTCTAACTCCTTGCAATTGTGAACTGTGCCACAATGAACATTGGAGTGCAGATGTCTGGCCGTGGTTTGTTTCTTGCCTCTTCTTGGCATATGCCCAGAATCACCAAATTGATATCCATAGTGTATGTAAAAACCTACGGGTCCACCAGCAGGGGATGAGAGTTCCTATCTCAACACACCCCCTCCAACAATTGTTGATTTCTGATTTTTTTTAGTTGGGCTATCTTTGAGGGTGTTAGGTTATATCTCATTGTTGTTTTAATTTGCATTTCTCTAATGGCTAATGATTGAGAATTATTTTCCCATATGTTTACTGGCCATTCAGATTTCTACCCTTTTGAAACTTCTGTCCAGGTTCTTTGCACACCTCCTCAGTGGGCAATTCGTTTTTGTGGTTTTTTTTTTTTCCTTTTTGGAAGCTAGCAGAGTATTGTAGATTTAAGTAATAAGGCCTTTGTCCAATGTGTCTTTTCTAAAGTTGTTTTCCTTGTCCGTGGACTCTCTTGCTACTCTCTTGATGAATTCTCTCTATGAACACAAGTGTTTTCTCTTCAGCATATCCCACTTGTTAATTAGTGACTGATTTCTATTTGTGTCCTTCCCTATTTCTGATAGCCCATGTATTCCCTGCACTAAAGTTCTCAGGTTTGTCCCAATTACCTCATTGATGGGCCTAATAGATTGAGGTTTTACCTCAAGGTCTATGATCCACCTCCAATTGTTTGGCCTTATTTTCGTCATCATCCTTTTGTTGACTTCCAGTCTTAATGCACAGTGGTCAGAGAGAGAGGTGTATATATATATATATCAATGTGCTTACATCTATGTAGATTCGACTTGTGCCCCAGTATGTGGTCTTTGAATATGTGCCATATGGG
>NW_022111369.1:26457483-26475605 GCF_000313985.2 Echinops telfairi | reverse complement strand
TTCCACCTTTAAGCCAATGCTATCTTGGTGGCTGTTTTCTCTTTGTTGCCCTCTATGTGGGGTTTTTCTATGTGGTGGGTTCTTTTTTGTGCTCAGTGAGTGCTGTTCTTCTGCCTATACTGGTTTGGCAAGGATCATTTGTAGGGCTGGGTTTCTTCTAACTTATTCTTTTTTTTCTAACTTATTCTTTGAGTTTTTCTTGTCTGGGAAGATTCTTACTTCTCCATTTATCTTGATAGATAATTTGGCTGGATAGAGCATTCTTGGGTTTGTGTTATTTCCCTTCAGTTTTTGGAATATATTACTCCACTCTCTCCTCTTCTCCATAGTGTCTGCTGATAGGTCTGAGCATATTCTTATTTCTGAATCTTTATATGTGATTGCTTGTTTTTTCCCTAGCTGCTCTCATGATTTTCTCCTTTTCCTCAAAGTTGGATAGTTTAACTGTTATGTGCCTTTGTGAATTCTTCTTGGGATTCAGTCTATCTGGTGTTCTTTCAACCTCCTGAATGGCTGCCTGGTGTTCATTCATTAAGCTGGACTAATTTTCCTCCAAGAATTCTCTCACTATTTTTACAGATGATTTCTTTGTTGTGTGCTCCTCTGCTAACCCAAGTATTCTGGTGTTGTTCCTTTTCATAACATTAGATAGCTCTTAGATTTTCTTCAGCTTCTCTGATTATATTATTAGATTTTTGTTCACATTTTTAAAATTCTGCTTGGCTGTCCTTTAGATCACTGGTTCAGTTCTCTGCCTACTCCAGTCAGTTGGTGAAGACCCTGAGTCTGCTACTGTTTTTTGTTATCTCATCCCTAAGCTCTTGTATTTACTTTTGGTGGATGGTCTTTATCTCCTCTATAATTTTATCCTTTTACTATATTATTTCCTTCATATCCTCTAGGACTCCAATCAACATTCTGAAAATTTCTTTCTGTGGCAGATCAGTGTCTGCTTCTTCTATGCACATCATTAGGTTGAGGACATCTTCTTCTTTTTTTTTAAGTCAAGAATTTTTATTAACCAAATCCAAGAACTTTTTTTTGTAATGCCTTTGGGACATATTCTTACATTGCCTTTTGTTTCTCCTGTTATTTTTTTATTGATGTTGTTGCAGATGATTGCTGTTTGCGTTGTGTTGTTTTAGAGGAACCTGGTGCCATTTTCCAGAGTTCTCTCAGGTTGACTCGTAGGAATGCTTCTTTGAGCTGCTGAAGCTAGTTGCACTATGGAATTGGACTACCATTTTATCCATCTGAGGCTTTACTCTTTCCCTAGTCAACCAGTATTCTGTTACTTGGAAAGTAAGTAGGATGGTCCTCTCAGGGGACGCTGGTTGGGTGGTTTTCGATCGGCGAGGATGGTGCTGCACTGGGTGATCACACAAGAAGCTGTGATAGTGTGGCCCACAGCATCTTGGGACACAGCAGAGGGCATGCGGGGGTACCTGCTGCAACGGTCGTGTTACAGATGGCTGGTGGGTATGCCTGCTTTGGTATAGAGCACCATGAATTGTGGGCAGAACTGCCCTGTTCAGGTAGATCACTGTGGAGGTTGCATAGAGGTTCCCGCAGCAACGTGGAGCATTGGTAAGCGTTGGCCGAGTTGCCTTAGGCTTGAAGCACTGTGGCAGGCTGGAGGAAGTTCACTCAGTCACGTCGAACTGCAGAGGATGGGTAGGAGCTCCCCTGGCCATGCCAGCAGGATTTCCCCTGGAAGAAGATGGGCGGAATTTTCCCAGCCACATGTTAAGCATGGCAGAGGCTGTGAGGGCAGAATTTCCCCGATGAAGTTGGGCAGTATTTCCCCTGGAGGAAGGTGGGTAGGCTTTCCCCAGAATTGGGTTATCCTTCAGAGGATGGAGCTCTCCCAGCTGGGTGGAGGGCAAGTGTAAATATCCTAGGTAAGTGGAGTTGGCAGCGGCATGGGAGAGAATAGGGAAGAGAAAAGGAAAAAGAAGAAAAAAGAAAAACCAAAATGAGCCCACTAAAACTGTGGGGGGACAGAGAGAAGAGAGGGAAACAAAAGTAACAATACAGTTTAGCCCCAATCCCTGACCATGGGGATGGAGGGTTTTAAACCCTGCCCTGATGTGGCAGCAATCTGTGACTGTGTTGAGATAGAGCTCTTGGGCCGGTTCCAGATGATCCCACTTCTGGCCAAGACAATGGCAGGGCTAAGGTCAAACCCAACTGGCCTTCTCTGTGGTAAGCCAAAAGCCCCAGCTCCTCAAAACCTAGTGTATCTGTGCTTATTTATCTTTATGATGCTAGTCCTGTGACCTGACAGTGGTGACTTTTCCTCTTAGTAACTCTCCTGAGCTGTTTTCAGCAGAGTCCCTCAGATATGTGTTACTCAGTCACCATCTTGCTGGAATTCCCAAAGAATATTTCAATATTGCATCTCAAGGCTTGAATTTTTCTGTAGTTCATACATATTAACATACATATTCTTAGAATGTTCTTTACTTTTTGTTTTCTATGTCTTTGCACATTTCATTATAATATTTTACTTTCTCTTCTTCAGCTGATCTTTGAAACTTTCTGTTCACTTCATTGACTTAGTCTTTCTTCCATTTGTCTTATCTATTCAATGAATAAGAATAAGTTTCATAATCACTTCTTACATCCACTTTGATCTTTTCTTTCTTGTCTTTTTGACAATCTATGGTTTTCTTCATTAAATGATCTCCTTGTTTTATCCCACAGTTCATCAGGACTCCCATTATGTTTTAATGCATCAAAGCTGTCTTGAAATTTTCTTGAAATTCAGGAGTGTATACTCAAGGTCATATTTTATCTTGCATTGCCCTTCAACCTGAACTTACAGAGGAGCGAGTGTCTACTGGGCTTTGCTTAACTGCTGATACTGGGCTTCTCCATTGTTTCTTTCCACGGATTCAGCCAATTTGATTTTTGTGTATTCTATCTGGTCAAGTTCATGCCTTTTAATAAGGATTTCCAAATGTCAGTTTGGGCTTTAGTAATGTTGAATTTCTATGGAATATGAAATTTGGATCAATTGATTTGGCATTAAGATAAAGGTGAAATAGGGAAAGGAACATTAGAGACTATGTTGGGCCTATTTTATTACTCTATATTTGAAAAGCTGGAGACTTGATTTGAATATGAGAAAGAGGTATGGTGTATAGAGAAATATATACAGTAAGAAGTTGGAAATGGACTGAAATTTATTATGGAGATTGAAAATTGCAATATACATGCATGCTGGAAACTCAGGCAGAAAGAAAATGGTTTTGAAAGTGGAGAGAGTAAACAGCAAGTGAAGAGAAGAAATGGAATGAAAAAATGAATATTAAGCTTTCTAAAGTCTAAATTGAGAGGCTAGAAGAGGAAGACATGCTATTTAAAAACTGAGGAATTAAAACAGAAATCATGATAGAGAGGAAATATCACTGTTCAAGATAATAGACATATTTACATTTGATTATTTGTGGGGCTAGGGCCTATTTGTTACCTACAACAAGATAACTATCATTTATTGTCAAAACTAAGACAATTTTGGGTGGATCAAAAAACCAATTCCAATACTACCAACTGCTTTTAACTCATAGTGACCAACAGAATACAGCATAGACCTGCTCCCATATGATTTCCAAGGATGAAATCTCTACAGAGGCAAACTGCCATATCCTCATGTGGAGTTCTGTTGAGTGGGAACTTTAGAGATTTCAGTAAAAGTTTGGGACCTTTGTCTATGGTGCTACCAGGGGGGTCTCAGAGTCAAATGAGACATTTAATAATAAATATGTTAATTGAACTATATCAACTGTGACTAGTGACTGACACCACATACTATGAATACAGTTGCTCTGGGAAAGGGCTTTAAGCTTGGGCATGAGGAGAGACTTGATTGCTATCACAGGACAATAAGGACTTACTAAAAATAGAGGAGGATGTAGGATAGAATCCACTCTAGAACACAGGCAGTCAAAGTGGTTAACTTTGACAAGAAATGGTGAGTGTTCTTCTTAAACATCAATAGCAGAGGTAGTCATCCAATGGCCCCATGACATTTCTAAATGGAGAAGAAGACAATTGAATGTATTTATTTTAGAGATCCTCAATTGTATCAAGCTGGAAGTTCATCTGATCAAAGTAAAAGGTGGAGTTGAGGATTTGAATATGGTACAAAGATTTGCAAAGGGCCTCTTAGAGATGGTATAACAAGTCATTTTACACTGAATTAATAGGTCACCAAACAAGATCAAGGTCCCACCTGGGGTTATAATTTTCCAAAAGAGATCAATTAAATGTCATAGGAATAATTACCATCTAGGAATTTGTCACTGTGCTCCAGATGCCTCTCTGAGCTATTCCATCTTAAACTCACAACAGTTCAACGAAGTCGATATTGCTAATATAAATGAGGCTACCGAGGCACAGAGATATCAAACACTCCCTCTCAAAGGCCACACAGCTATGATCTAAAGAGTCAAGATTTAAACTTGGACTTTCTGGCTACAGTCGGTGGTTTTGAACACTAGGTACGCACCTTGTCAAAGGTAATGTTACTTGAGGTTTTGAAATCAGAATCCTGATTTCAGAGAGGTTTCATTTTCAGAAGGAAGTTAAAGGGTTTACCAAGATTATACACATATCTCAGGAAATCCAAACAGAAAGCAAAATCCCAGGTGAATGTCTCTCACTGGTCCCAATTGTTGAGACTTCCACGATGGTCTGAAATAATGTTGTCATTTGATGCCAAGTAGGATGTAGTCAGTCTGTCACAGGGAGGTTTATACTGTATTGGCCTATTGCTCTACAGATGAAAAGATGATTTTAGTCTCTAGGGTATCATTTGCTAGCATGGTATTTTCAGCATTTCAAAGAATATCAATCAGGAATGCCTGAAAGCTGAAATGTGCTTTCCTGAAGTGAGCAAGCCGGTACAATAATTCTTAAATCCTTTCTTGTTGTGGAAGAAATTTCAATAGATTTCACCATAAAAATATATTTTATATGTCAACTACCAAAAAAAGCTTATCAATCTAAGATCTATCATTACGTTTTTTGTTTTTTTGTAGTTTGGCTGCATGCATACTGAAAAAAGGCAGTTTTAGGCGGAAATATCTCCATAAAAAGTATTCACCAAAGGTTTGGGATGACAGCCTCCACTAATATTTTTACATTAAAAAAAAAAAGAAAGTCATGAGATGATAGGGGATGGATGTCCTTAAAAAGAAAAAAAATAAAGGCTAAACATTTTATTAGCCATCTAGAAAAGGAAAATCTTAGACTCTTTACATTTCTTTATGCCCTTACCTTGCTCTCTGACAGATATGTATTCAATAAATAATTGTTGAATACATGAATCTACATTTGAATAAATGATATTTGCCTATTTCTTGTTTATTAAGTTCTTAACTCTATAAAGAGATTCTTGGATGAACATGATGTTTATTGTTCTGGGGTTATTTTTTCCAAAAATATTTTTGGTTTTCTCCTAGAACTGATAGATATATGCACAGCTTATTACATTACATATACTAATTTGATATTTGATATCTTTAAGTGGTAAATTTCTATATGTAAGTATTGATTTTATGCATTCATCAAATAGAGTGGCTTTGATATATACTAATGAATTTCTAGCAACATAGAACAAGAATCCTGGTGGAATAGTGGGTTACAAGTTGGACTTCTAACCCCAAGTTTGGTAGTTTCAGCCCAGCTGCTCCAAAGGAGAAATATGACCCTTTTCGCTCTGTTGGTGATGCACAGCTTTGGAACTCATAGGGGCCACCCTACCCTGTCATTTAAGGGCACTGTGCATTGGTTGGTCTTGACTTGGTGGCAGTGAGGGCTTCCTTTCTTAAATGTTTGCATTTTATGTCATGTTAATATACCCATGTGAAGGTAGTGGTAGCATACATTCCATAGCCTGATGATACCCCCTGGGAGCTGTGGCTTTTTATAAGAGACACCGAGAGCTTATCTCTGCCTTCCCGCTTGTTCGGATTCTCTATCTGGCTCAGGGGGAAGCTGAGGTGACCTGCCCTGCCTGGTTGCTGTTGGCACCCTGCCATATTCTTGTAGCCCTTGGATCCCATGACTCTGCACCTACTGCCCTGTGATCTCCCAGTTTCCTGCTTTGTCTCCCTGTTTCATCCTTGGCCAGCTGCATGTATCTGAAAGTCTCCAGGTAGCATCTGACCCAAGGACTTCAGTTGGACTAGGCTGAGCCATTTTCCTGATAAAAATTCATTCTTGATATAGAGTTCTTTTTATACATGTATGAATGCCACTGGTTTTGTTTCTATGGAAAACTTAGCCTAACCCTGTTCGTATTGTTTGGATCATATTCTATTTTCCTAAAATGTTCCATAATTTTTCTTATTTGCTTTTTGTAATACTTTTGCTAAAACTCAAAAACCTCTAAAACAGTTGGTATAGAGGTTGAAGCAGAGTTGAAGAATAAAGGAACCATCATCTGACTTTTCTTAAAAATAATAAATGAATATTATCATAACTTATCTTCCACTTGAGAAATTTGGATAATATCAAGTATTATAGTCAGTATAAATTTTAAAAATTAACAAACTGGCATGATAATCTTACGGTGTTACAATGCATTTTCTTATTGGCAGGTGACCAGATTTACAATCATTGTAACGATTAGAGTTTTAATGGTAAATACATTTAACTAAAGCTGTGGTCACTTAAGGCACTGCTAATTTGGGAAAGGTCTAATGTAAATGTCCTCAAGTGAATAGAATGACTATTTCTGAAAGTCAAAGCTCAAATTGACGATGTTAAAAAATAATTTGGCAAATTGTCCAAGAAACATTAAATATTTTGACTGAAAATTGTAGTTGTTTTACTTGTTATAAGTAAGTTTCCCAGAGGGGGAAAGTAACTTACAGATAATTTTACACTATTTTAATGTTTCTTTCTTACAAAGGTAGATTACGCAACATTGTCAGCAGATTTACATTTAAATCAGAATTTTTAAAAAGAGAAAAGGCATGCTGAAATTTGTTTACAGTAAAATTTGAGACTATGCAAAGCCTAGTTGATTTTGTACATATAGTTACATATTAAATTGAAATACATATTCATATAAAACACATATATAGAATAGACACAGTAAATAGATACATGGCATATTGTGTGGAAATGCACCAAAAGAGAGAGTGAGTGTACTCTATTATAAGACTTGATTTTTACATTTTAATATCTCTAAAATTAGAATGTGTTTTATAACTGATATAACTCCAGTTAGATAAGTTATGGTGATCATACTGTTGAAAAGATTATTATGTGTGTTATATTTTAGATCTGAGCTAAGTTTAATTTGAAAAAAATTGATATTGTGAGTTTTAAGTTTTATTTAAAGAGATGTAAGATGAATGACAAGGTAAGTAAAAAATGCTGTTTTTCAATTACAAATTTTTGTCCAACTACACTGTGTGAGAGAACAGAAAGGCAGTACACAGGGATACAGACAGGGTTTCCTCCACTTTTAGCTCATCTGGGTGCTAGCTGTCCCTTCTGAGCCCAAGCCTTGCAAAATAACTGCATATAAAGTAACAGATGGAGGTACATGTGCAGGCTCTTGTTCTAATGGAGTTACAGTCCATTGACAAAGGGAAAAATGTGACATGTCATCTAACATTTAACTACTTAAAACAAACACTTGAATATTTTCATTTTATCTACATGTGGTAAGGAT
Organism: Echinops telfairi; assembly: GCF_000313985.2. Lineage (NCBI taxonomy): Eukaryota > Metazoa > Chordata > Mammalia > Afrosoricida > Tenrecidae > Echinops > Echinops telfairi. Next base: position 26,467,912 of record NW_022111369.1, on the reverse strand, counting down.
GGCACTTAATTTCATTATAGCTTAGTGATATTGATTTGAGGATTTATGAGGGTTATTCAAATAGTATTTGGGGAAAATCATAGGTCTGGAGACCTTTATTTTAAAGTGTGAAGCTATTGTTTCTTGATGTACCCCCTACTTATACTTTTATACTTTTGAAGGTGGTGTTCTAGCTCTCTAAAATTTCTGGAACTATTTTGCCTTCTTCTATTTTCATCACATTAAACCAACAGTTATTGTCATCCTCAAGAAATGTAAATCACTTTCCTTCTAAACTCTTTGAGTTTTCAGAGGAAAAAACAATTATTATGGAACAAGTTGAGGGATATAGGGTAAATAGGATAAGGTTTATTATTGAAATTTTCATAGGAATGTCATTGCTACTCTTGAAAAAGGACCATTGCTTCTTCTCTCTTGTTAGGGATTGTTTTTAATGGGAAAAACATAGATTTGTGCAATTCTCTTGCCATTTTTGACATTTTGTTACCAATGCAGTTTCCTGTTTTCTTAAAAAGAAAAAAAAAAGAAAAGTATCTTTCTAATAAACATCCGTGATGGTCCTCATCTCTCAAAAATAATCGGTCAAGATGGGTGTTAAGTCATATTGAGTCCACTCAGATGTATAGCTACTCTACAGACAACCCAACAAACCACAGAGAAGTCCTCTTCCGTCGTCACCGTTTCTATGTGTGAGTCCATTGTGGCACCCACTGGGTTAATCCAGCTCATCAACGGTCTTTCTCTTGGTCACGGAACTTCCACATCACCTGGTTTGATGTCCTGGTCCAGGAGTTAGCCTCTTTTGGTAACATATGCAAGGATGTGAGCCAAAATGCTCCATTCTTATCTCTACAGCATTCTGATTTTATTGCTTCAAGACAATTTTTTTTGTTCTTTACATATTCTTCATAAGTACCATAAGTTAAATGCATAAACTTTTTCTAGTATATTGTATTCGTTATCTAGCTTTGGGTGCACATGAGATGGTTGAAAATACTATGCCTGGGGTCATACACACCTTAGTCCTAAAAGTGACATTTTTGTTATTTAAGTGTTTAAATACAACCTTTGAATCAAATTTGCCCAATTAAATATCTTATTTTTGTCTGCTGTTTCCGAGAACATTGGTTGTACATCCATTTAAGATGTGAATAGTAGACGAGGTCATTTGAATGAAGAAATGATTTCTTCATTTATCATAATGTTGTCTACTAGTCCACTTGTGAGAAATTTTGCTTTCGTTACATTAAACTGTTAAAGAGTTACAGCTTAGAAACTCATAGGGCAAATTCTATTCTGCACTACAGGGCCAACCTGAGTGAGTTTAACAATAAGGAACCTAGAAGGTGTAACAGGTTAAAGAAATAGCTTACATGCTTGATTAAAAAGAGCTCAGATTCTAGTTGTAAAAATAGTATTTAAAAAAATCTATTACTCAACAGTAAAAGTAAATAGCACTATAATACATGGAAAGAAGATTGACATTTTCAAGGATTACATTATATTTAGAGCTACAGCCAGGCTCATGGACGCGCTAGATGGACAAATTTGGTGCGAAGAGGGGAGGGAAGTAATATCAGTGCAGAGGGCGGTGTGGACACAGTTCTCTTATCAACAGTCCTAGCACAGGAAGGCATGGTTGGAGCAGACACATTTTCTTATCAGTTTCCAAGGAGAGGAGAAAGTGAGCGTGTGAGCAGAGATCATAGTCACACCATCTGGCAAGATAGGCTTTGACTCTTGGTTTCCAGCTGAGTGCAGTGACATAACGTGAACTCTGGAGTGCAGACATAGCACCTGTAGAGGGGAGTTACCTTATGAAAAGCCAGTCAACAACAGAAAGTCAGCCATCAGCAGTATAAACAGCTGAATTTCCCATCCAGTGGGGACCTGCAAGAGGGTGGGAGCCTTTTGGTCATCCATCTGAAGTGGCTCTTTAATGAACTCAATTGTTCTGTTCACAGACCTCTCCTGGTAACAGAAGTGATTGTCAAGAAATCCAAAGAAGCATTGCATTGAGCCGATCTGCTACAGGTGAGCTTTTTAACTACTCAAGAACAAGGATGTCATTTTGAGGACTAAGATGTGTCTGACTTAGGCACCTTAAGAACTAAGGTGTGCATGACCCAAGTTGTGCTGTTTTCTATTATCTCATATGCCTGAGAAAGCCAGGGAATGGATCAGGAAGACTGGAGAATGATCGATGCAATTGAATTGTGGTGTTGGTGAAGAATCTTGTATATTCCATGGGTTACTAGAAAAATGCACAGATCCTTTTGGGGAAGGAATAGAATCAGAATGATCCCTAAAAGCAGAGATGGAGAGACTTGGACATGTGCTTTGGGTATGTTATCAGGTGGACCTAGCCTATGGAGAAGGATATAGTGCTGAGTAAGGGAGAGGGTCAATAGGAAAGAGGAAGGCCTCAAACATAAGGACTGACTGGACTTCATCAATAGACTCAAAAAGAACTTACTGAGAGTATGGTATAGAACTGAGTAATGACTTTTTCCTTAGAGTACATAGGGTAACCTATGTACATAGGGTAGCTATGCTTAGGAACCATCACCTAGCAACAACAACCATAGTCAAATATTTTGTTCACCAATTTCTTTAACAAAATGAGAAGCATTAATGTATTAGTCATAGGCTCAGTGCATGAGCCTCAATAGCTTCTCTTATTGGAGAGCCAAAAGCATTCCTCAACTTACTCTAATTTCCTAAGATTCTGTCTTATGGGTTCTGAAATAACTTGATGATTTTTCTTTAGTTTTCATTATTGTTGCCTTTTATTATCAATAAATGTATATGTCCCATCTTCATTTGTGTTTAGGTGTTGGGACCCTTACATATAAACAAAGGAACTTTTAATGTTGTCTAAAATAATTAATAATAATGATAATAATCCCCGCTCAAGAGAGAGAGGACAGTTGTCACTGTGTACTGTTAACTGCCATCGAGTCAGCTATGCCCCATGGCAATCTTATGCATAAGGGAATGACGTATTGCACGGTCCTACACAATCTTCATGAGTGCTCACCAGCCTGAGCTCCGTGTGAATGCACCAGAAGAGATCCTTATCGCCCTTCACTGCCACTCTCTTTACCGAGCATGATGTTCTCCTCCAGGGACTGGCCTCTCCTGATAATATGTGCAAAGTGTGGAAGAAGAACTCTAGCCATCCTTGAGTGCAAGGATCACGCTGGCCGTACTTCTTTGAAGGCAGATCAGCACGTCCTTTGAACAGCCCACGGTGCTTTCAGCATTCTTCCCCAGCACCACACTTCCCATGCTTTCATTCTTCTTTTGTCTTCCTTATTCGATGTCCAACTTTCACATGCATACGACTCTAAAAAGGTCTTGTGTAGCAGATTTACCTAATGCACCCCTTCTTTTGAACTCCATGATTATTGTTGTGGATCCAAGCAAGATGAAATCCTTGACTACTTCAACCTTTTTTCAATTTATCATGATGATCCCCCTTGGTCAAGTTTTGAGGATTTTGGTCTTTAAGTTGTGATCCTACTGGGGGCTGCAATCTTTTATCTACATCAGCAAGTGTTTCAAGTATTATGCCCTTTCAGCAAGCAAGGTTGTGTCATCCGCACATCTCAGGTTATCATAAGGTGTCTTCTAATCATAATGCAACATTCTTCTTCATATAAGCCAGATTCTCTGATTATTTGCTCAACATAAGATTGAACAAGTATGTTGAGAGGATACAACCCTGATGCACACCTTTCCTGATTTTAAACCATGCACTCTGCTCTTGTTCTGTTTGCTCAGCTGCCTCTTGATCCATATTCCAGTTCCTCTTGAGATTAATAAAGTTTTCCAGAATTCCCATTTTCTCAAGATCATCCATAGTTTGTTATGATAAACACAGTGGAACATCTTGACATAGTTGATAGAACACAAGTGCACATCTTTCTGGCATTCTCTGTTTTGAGCCAAGGTTCATCAACATCAGCATTGATATCCTTGTTCCATGTCCTCTTCTGAATGGAGCCTGAACTTCTGGCAGCTCTGTGTCAATGTACTGCTGCAACGATTTGGGGATGATCTTCAGCAAACTGTCATGTGTGTGGTATCAGTGATAGAGTTCTAAAGTTGAGTATTTTGTTGGATCTCTTCCAGACTGTATTATTGTAACTCAAATTTTCTTAAGTTTCAAAGTATCTATAGTTTCAATTATCCAGAAATTATTACCTTTATTATCAATTTTAATTATTGAAACACCTTGATAGTATTGAAATAACTTTAAATAATAAAAGAAAAGAGTGTAATGATAAATATCTTCAAAATATTCCAAATGCATATGTGCTAAACCTAGGAAACACCTTGAAAATATTTCATTGGAGGAAATAATTCACAAATGACAAAAATTGTATGATATTGTTTGAAATGCCTTCAGTAGGCAAATGTAGGGAGATCAAAGTTTAATGGTGGCTTCCAAGTGCTAGAAGGATGAACTAAGGGGAAGCATTTTTACAGAACCTTTTGTATTTCTGTTGATGATCATGGAAAGTGTGGCACTGGATATTAGTGACCCTTTTGCAGTATGACTGATGTAATTGGTGTCACAGAGTTATATATGTGAAAGCTCTTGTGCTATCTAAAATTTACATTTAGAAAAAAGACCTCACATAGAATGATTTTTCAAATATTTTTATGTGTTATGGCTTGGTTCAAAAGCAAAACATTGTTTTAAGTGCAATACATTTGGAAAATAGCATCTTCTTTGTCACGGCTCTGGCACTAAAATGCCGTATCTACATCCTGACTCCACTACTTGTGAACTATGTGTCCTAAGCCAAAGCATCTCTCTGACAACTTGCCTTCGGTAAATGGTAATAGCAACAGCTTTCAATGAGATCATATTAACCAAGTGCTGGAATCATATCTTGAATGAAAAGTTTACAACAAATCCAGAAAGTAAGCACTAACACACCTAGGCACATAAAATTGAATAAAATATTATTCATATACTGGTATATGTATTTGATACTGACACTTTATACAGATATTATACTAACTGTATTTAAACACTTTATAGTCACCTCTATTCTGTAAAATAATTATGTATATAAACTGGTAGAAGAAAAGGAGAAAAGTTGAAAGAAGTAAAGATCAGTCAAGAAAAGACTGATTTATTGTCAGCTTTAATATTCACAGTTGAATTTTTCATATCATTTGTAAGGTTTAGGTCACAGCAAGATTCCCTCAAGTGTGATATAGCTGCGGTAAAATGCTGGGAGAGGTCTATTATAACAAAATGATACAGGTTTTGATCATTTGTGGACTAGAATATTAGTAATATATGTAGGTGAGATGATATTTCAACTTAGAATCTTATATGGTAGAATAAATTATTTGCCCAGGACGCCATGCAATGGTGTTTATCTGCAAAAGCTAAGACAATTTAGCACTAGCTACATGAAGTAATAAGTAAAGTAAAAACCATAGCTTCTGCAAACTTTCAAAAAGTTCTGAGCATAATGGACTTGACAACTCTTAACACACACTTTAAAAAAACACAGCAACTCTGCTTTTGTACATCTGTTTATATCATTTGGGAAAAATTTGAATCTATCCCTTTTTAAAATGGTGTAATTTGATAGTTATGGTCCTATTTCAGACATAGAGACCTTTTTATTAAGCTGATTAATGGTGATAGCCAGGTATTGCTCAGCCTTTAAAATAATTAGTTTTTGTTTATGTTAGACTAGGGGGAGATTAAATAAGTTTAATAAAATTAGTATAAATGGTGTTAATACAATCAGTGTGTCTATGAACAATCAGGAGTCCGGACATGTGCACTTTCATGCACAGGATCTGATTCTCCTAGAAGCAAGGTGGAAAGGTACATCTTTACAAAACAAAATCCCTCCCTCAGATTACTCGGTTTTGCTCAAAGCTTGCACAAGTGGGCGACACAGTACTGGGAGCGAATGCAGACCTCAGTGGATTTCCTTGGCATCAGGTGCATGATGGGAAGCAGTCATCTATTTTATAGGGGCATAAAACAGTACATGGGCTTCATGATGCAGAAAAGCAGTAGTTTATTCTTCATTTTCCATGGTGTAAATTTTTACTGAATAGCTTGCACGGAAAGTCACCCTTCTTATAAAATATAAATGAAAAAATAAAATCATCAGCTCCATTCTCTCTCCAAGCCTTATCTTGTCAGTAGCAAACACTTAAGCAGAGAAGAGAGAAGAGCATTCTTTCAGATTAAACTGCTGAGCGGTACTTCCACCAATTTTAAACACAGCAAGATCTATGCTTATAACAAGAATAGAGAAAGTAGGTATAGTGTGCAAGGAGACCCTTTATATTCATTAAAAAAATTGAAGGGCAAAAGATAGTTCTCTGACCTACAAACTAAGAATTATATATAAACAACTGTGTGCTCAGAGCACATTCAGCCCATAAAAATGCTTACTATTTCAAATCTAAGCAAGATTCACACATACACAAACACACACACACACACACACACACACACACATACACGACGTGAAATGCTTTTCTCACCACCAATAAACAGAAATAATATGCATTGGATCAAATCATAAAACTATAAAGCCAGTAGTCAAATACAATAATTGAAATGATCTATTATATTTTATTATGAATTCTAACTCAAATTTGAAATACATTTTAATTTTTATTAAGATCATTAAATGTGTGAACAAATCGGTTATTCGGAAGTATTTTAGGCATGTTGATTTTTTGGCCAGATAAAGTCCTCAGAATACATGTGACCAAGGGCTCCTTGTTATTAGTAAAATATAAATTAAACTACCTTGAAATACTTCTTCACAACCACAAAGGTAGCTGCATTAAATAATATAAACAGTAACAAGTGTTGTTGGTGAGGTGGCTACATTGGAAGCCTTATGCATTACTTAATATATGTGACTTTGAAATGTATGTGGAAAACATGTGAAACTTTTGCTACCAACCTAATATGTGATCAGTGTGAAATGAACCATCAGAAACGTATGGTTACAGGACACAGGAGTAAACATGATTTCCAAGGACTGATGTTTCCAAAGATCTTTTAGAGGATCTGCAAAGAACCGTAAAGAACAGGTAGGATTTGGAGCCAATAAGAAAGGGGCACTTCCTGATAAGATCACTGAAGACAAAGGTGTGCATAAGCAAAGGTGGTGAAGAAAGCTGATGGTGCCTGGCTATCAAAAGATATAGCATCTAGGGTCTTAAAGTCTTGAAGATAAACAAGCAGCCAACTAGCTCAGAAGCAACAAACTCCATGTGGAAGAGACACACCAGCATGTGTGACCACGAGCTGTCGAAGGGATCGGATGTCAGGCATCAAGGAACAAGAAATCATGTCATTGTAAAGGTGGGTGAGTGCAGAGTGGAGATTGAGAGTCAGAGTGGAGACTCAGGTAGGCAACTGAACACCCCCTTGCTGAGGGGTTGTGGGGAGGAGACGAACCAATCAGGGTACAGGGTAGCAACGATGAAACATATAACTTTACTTCTTAAATGCTTCCTCCCCCCCACTATCATGATCCCAATTCTGCCTTGCAAATCTGGCTAGACCAGAGGATGTACATTGGACAAATAGCAACTGGAAACACATGGAATCCAGAATAGGTGACTCCTTCAGGACCAGTGGTGAGAGGGCTGAGGCCTGGAGGGTGAAGGGAATGTGTGGTAGAAGGGGGGAACCAATTACAAGAATCTGTATAGCCTCCTCCCTGGGGGATAGACAGCAGAGAAGAGGGCGGAGGGAAACATCAGACAGGGTAATTTATAACTTATAATAATTTATGAATTATGAAGGGTTCATGAGGGAGAGAGGGGGAAAATGAGCAACTGATGTTAAGGGCTAAAGTAGAAGGCAAATGTTTTGAGAATGATGAGGGCAACAACTGTACATATGTGCTTGACACAATGGCTGTATGTATGGGCTGTGATAAGAATTGTACGAGCCCCCAATAAAATAATTTTTAAAAACGAAAAAAGAAAGAAAGGGGTACTTCCAGGAGAAAGCATGCTACACCTTACTCTTGGTCAGGGATTCTCGGCCTTCTCCCTTTAGAAATTAGGGCACGGATCATGCTCGGTCACACAGGATGCTTAACACCAGTTCTGTCCTCTCGATGCCTCTTGCAGACACCTATTTTCTGATGGCAACCTACTTGTTTGAAGCTGTTGTTAACTGGACACTGGAGGAGCAGAAGTGGTTTAAACTCACTCCCCGTGAAGAACCGCTGAACAGTAGGGACAAAGAGTGACAGAATGGGAGGAGAGAACCAGCATTCCTCCACCAGAGTGAAGTTCAAAATAAGGAGAGTCTGGAACATTAAGCTTAATTTACTAGTCTTATAAATAATGGATCGAAAGAAGGTGGCTATTGAATGAAATAATATAATGAATGTAAAGCTTTAAGGATACAAAATTTATACTGGTATGAACGATGGCACTTTTCCGAGATAATAAGACAGCAGGGAGGTGAACGCAGGGGGACACTTGCCCTAATATAAAATAAGAACACAGACTAAGATGACAGCAATTGTTTGAAGAAGTGGGGAAGGGAAGGCTTCGATATAAACATTGCGATTAACCAAGATTGTAGAAGAGGACCTACTCAGGTTGTAGAAGTGATGTGTCCTCATCACTGAAAGTCAGTGTGGTATATTTTGAAAAATCTTAAAATGATAACTGTCACACAAAAATGGACTTAAAATGAATAGACTTAAAACTATAAAATGATTGAAGAAAGCATAAGAATAAATCTTCACAACATTAGATTATACAGTTACTTCTTAAACGTGTCGCGATCGCATGGTTTAAATGCTGTGCTTCAATGAAACATAAGGGAGTGAAAGCAAAGTTCCTTCCTGGGAAAAAAATATTTAGAAATCCACTATCAGATAAGATACTCCTTTTCAGAATACATGATTCTTGAAATCAACAACACAAAGAAAAATAAAGTACTTTAAAAGTGAGCGAATTATTTAAATAAACAGTGATTCACAGAAGATTTATTAGTGACCATTGAAAGACACCAGCATCGTTAGTCCACAAAACCAGACTCATTGGCACGGAGATGATGTTGATTGATCACGACTTTCTAAATAACAGGACCGCTCTGTGGCCAGTTGAACTGGTGGTTTGACCTGAAGATTTTGTGGCTAGCAGCCCAACGTGGAACTTACTGCCTCACTCAGGATCCTTGCTATTAGTCATTCATAAAATATAAATTAAATACCACTTCACAGCCATAAAGGTGGCTGTGCTAAATAAGAAAAACAGTCACAAATGTTGTTGAGGTTGTGGATAAATTGGAAGACTTATACATTGCCTATTTGGCACCTTGTCTAGAAGTTTCTCATGGAGTTGTACTATGAATCAGGTAGACTACCCCTAAGTGTAGGAAGAAACTTTGAAAAAGATGATGGAAAAAGGAATGAAATTATAATGAGATTTTTCCACAAACAATTTGAAGTCTCCTTATATCCAAATACACACACATAGTATATATGCATTAATATTTATAGCAGCATTGTTTATAATAACCTAAAAGTAAAAACAATTCAAATGCTAACAAAATTGGTGACTCTCACTGCCTGCCAGTCAATTCTGACTCGTAATGACTTCACAAGACAAAGTATACAACTCCGGTGGGCTTAGAAAGTCCCATATTTCTCCCACCGAGAGGCTAGTGGTTTTGAACTGTTAGCCTTGCAGAGCACAGTCTAATGTATAACCACTATAAATAAATGGGGATATAACCAGGCAGTGGACTATTAACCAGGCACTAAAAGAAGTACTCACTAATACATGTTATAACACAGACAAACCTCAAATACATTATGCTGTTAATGTAACCAGATCCAAATGTCTAAAGATTGTAGGGTTTGTTTTATAGGAAGCATCCAGAATAGATTAATCCCCAAACCAATAAATAGTACCAGAAGAGTGTAACTACCAGAAATTGAGCAACATAGGTTATACAAGAGTGCCTGATAATGGTTAGAGGACTTCTTTGGGGGATCACAAATATATTCTGTAACTAGATAAATGAGGACAGTTGCACTATGTAAATTAAATCATTTAATATTATATTTTAACAGGGAGAATTTAATAGCCTGTCAATTATATCTCTATTTTAAAAGTATGAGCATAAAGAAATTTTAAGAAATATAAAACAGCATAAAACATTGCATCTCCTAGTGCCTGGCTATCAAAAGATATAGCATCTGGGTCTTAAAGGTTTGAAGATAAACAAGCGGCCATCTAGCTGAGAAGCATCAAAGCCCACATGGAAGAAGCACACCAGCCTGTCTGACCAGGCGGTATAGAAGGAACCAGTTATCAGACATCAAAGAACTAAAAATATCAGTGGGTTCCCACCTTCCCGATATGATTACTGAAGACAAATGTGTGC
>NW_022111369.1:26435084-26456567 GCF_000313985.2 Echinops telfairi | reverse complement strand
GCAAATGTTTTGAGAATGATGATGGCAACAAATGTACATATGTGCTTGACACAATGGATGTATGTATGGATTGTGATAAGAATTGTATGAGCCCCCAATAAAATGATTAAAAAAAAAACATTGCATCAAAAATCTTGCTAGAAAATAAATTGAGGGAATGAGAAATAGTTTAATCCATCTGCTTTTTGTTGTCTTCTATATCAATTTTCAAGAAATTATAGCTCCTTCATATATGCTTCATTCCTCCATACACAATGAAAAATTAAATTCAATATATGCAAAATGCTTTTGAGTATTTTTGGATAGCCTTTTGGGACAAAAATGCAAACAGATTTATTATCCACCATGAACAATAAAGCCTAAAATACACAATATTTGTAAACTATTTAAATTCAAGAGCAAAATTATTTTAATTCTGAGATTTGTCATTAAGAATGAACTTACATCTTTTTTAGTGTGAAGAAGGAATCTAAAACCCATGTATTTAAAATAAAATAATACCCTGTATTTAATTCTGAGAATCTGCTAAAAATTCTCCCCATCTTTTCCAGAAGTTCCTGACAATTTATTTAATAAGTAAAATGTGAGTCAATTTTAATGTTTGCTTTCTTGTTTTCCTTAGAAGGTGATAAATAGAAAGAACATTTTCTCTGCACGGCTCCTTTTTCCTCAGTGGCGTGATACTTCACGCTCGGCTAGAAGAGATGCGGAACCCTTCTTGATTGAGGGTCTGGCATCAGAATTCCTCCTTTAGGAAGAACAAGTATGGCAGTCTCATAGAAGGATAAATATAACATGCCATTGACTTTAGAGAAATATCTATTCAGACCTCCCAAATGCCCATATTTTTATATATCGGCATAATGTATAACTCTGTAATTGAAACAGAGATCATAAGGCCTATTTTAATAGGAGCCTTAGTGATGGAGTGGGCTGTGTATTGATTTGCTAACCCCGGGGACAACAGCAGTTCAAGTCCACCAGCTGTGCTATGGGAACATTTTGAGGCAGTCTTCTCCCACACATTTTTAAAAACTTTTTTATTGGTAATTGTTTATATGATTTTTGTATTCAACAATTTAAATAGCTTATCAAACCTCCCAGTAGCTTGCCTTGCTCTGCTTTTTACTCTTCTCCCTCTTGTAGGATAGTTTCTCCTCCTCATCCCAGCTAGCTCCTCTCCCTGCTCTAGCCCATTGCTTCCCCTGCACTCTTTCCGGGGGAATTCACCACAATCACTTTCTCTTGGTGTGCACATCTTTTTATCATGAGTTCAAGTTTATAAAAGTGGCCTCATATGCTATTTGTCCATTTGTGACCGACTGACTTCACTCAGCATAACATCTTCCAAATCCATCCACGTCACAGGGTGTTTCATAGTTTCATTGTTACTCTGTACCAGCTTCCTTGTGTATCGTAGTAGAGTTTAGTCATTCTCCTACTCTGGGGCATGTAGATTGTTTCCTTCGTATTACTGTTGTGAATCGTGCTGGCATGGGTTTGGATATATGCACTTGTGCTATAAGGCTCTTACTGTTTTAAGGTAAATATCAAGTAAAGTGACCAGTAAGTCATGTGGTATTTCTACTCCCAGTAGTTTGAGGAAGCACCATACTGCTTCCCGTGGGGGTGCATGACTTTAAAATCCCATCAGCAGTGTATGATGGCTCCAATCTCTCTACACCCTCCCTCACACTTGTTATTTTCTGCACTTTTGAAAAGCTTTGCTACCAATGCCAGTATGAAACGGTATCTGCTCATCATTTTCATTTGCCTCTCTTAAATGCTAATGATCACAAGTTATTCTTCATATGTTTGTTAGCCAGAATGTCTTTGTTGGTGCACTGTCGTTTCAAGTCCTCTGCCGGTTTCTAATTGGATTATTTATCTTTTTTTTCTTTTTGAGAGGTTGCAGTTTTCTACGAATTTTAGAGATGAGTCCTTTGTCAGATATATCATTGTCAATTTTTCCCCACCCTGTGGGTTCCCATAAATTTAAATTCTTAGAAACCCAAAAGGGTAGTTATGAGTCAGAATTAAGTTGATGACAGTGAGCTTAAACTTGCAGAACAGATTATACAGTAAAAAGGTCAATGGCTTCCTGTAGCAAATAAGGGTAAATGAGTGCTGAAATGCAGGTGGTGTTTACTTAACTCCGTGAGCTCTCGCTGCTTCGGCAAGTTCCCGAGTGCTGTAGGGCTGTGTCATTTCACATGTACCTAATTGTATGGTGCAAAAACTCAGTATCACTCACCAATACTGGAAATCACGTATTCTAACAAGAAAGCACAAAGGTGCTTCTAAAATATATATTGCAACAAAACTTTGAAAGAGGTGTGAATGAACTCATTCCTTGATAGCAAAACACGTACAACGCTGTTGAGTGTGGGCCATCACTAATGTGCAGAAGAGGTCTTCCCCGGGCTATGTCAGCCTCAGAGTTCCCTGGGAGTCCCGAAGGCAGCAGCAACTGTATCATCTGGAAACAATTTCCCCTTTTTCTCCTCTGGCTTATCAGTAAAATGAGGGTTAGAATGTTAAGGAATAAATATGCAGACAAATATATTAAATTTTACATAAAATATGGTAGATGGAATTGGTGTGTACACACTATTTCTTATAGGGATTTACAATATACCTGAGACCATGATTAACTTTAAAAAAAGGAAATAGAACATACAAATCAACAGCAAAAGGTTTTATCAGATATAAATCCAATGATTACATCATATTTACTTCTACTCACTAAATTTTAAAACAAAAATCTGCCAGATGAGCCTATGTGTATGCAAGATAAAGGTTGCTCTTTATCTAAATATCAGCTAAAAGTTTCAATATAGAGATAATTAAAATGACAAAAGCTCTATTACTCTCTTCTAAAGTCTCGGAGAAGGCTTTTGCTTTTCCTTTTGCATACTCCAAACATGGGAGGGTACTCATTCCTGCACTTTAAATTAGACAAACGCCATTTTGAGTTCACCAACACGGGTTATTCAAACCCATCTTGTATAATCATGCGCTTTGTCAATGAACTGAGAAGTGTTGTCTAGAAGTTTTCTATGTGCAATATAAATATACATTAAATATTCATTTTTGGATTCCAGCCAAACACTGTAGAGGCTGTTTTTGTAGCCTTGGCTGCAAATAATACTCAAGTCATATCCTTACAACCCACCCCTTCCCCTTGAGAGTCCCTACATGAAATAAGGATAGCAGTTTAGATTTTTTTCTCTAAAGTCACATATTCTTTTCATAAAACTCATATCTAATAAATGATATAAATCTAATCACATCTCTGATTACTAAAACTTATTATTATAACTAATAAATTCCTCTTAATTTACCTTGCCCTCTTGAATTTTTTATTTTTTCATTATTTCTATCATCTGCCTCTGTCTACCTATAAATTGAACCATTCACCTACCCATTCATCAAATATCGAATGTCTTTTTCTCTGTATTATGTGGTGGGCAATGTTCTAGTAGCTTAAGACATATCTGTGAGAACAAACAAACAAACAAAACTTCTCCTTACAGTTTCTGAGGCTGTAAATCTTGGTGGGAGAAAACAGCCTACTTGACAACTACTGGGCTGGAAGTGTGAACAGCAGGCTAACAGCCCATGCAAAGCCTAGTGCACCACCGAGGTTACTTTATACCATAGGTCACATTTTTGTTGTTGTCTTCACAAAATAATCCCTATTATAGAACATAATCAATTTGCTATTCTCATTAGAATTATGATTAATATTATTCATTGGAAAATCTTAGATTCCATTAATTATTTTAGTAGTTTTATTAATGTAACCTAATAATATAGTCACATAATTTAGTCCTTATTCTGAACTGACATTCAAGAAGCATCCAGGGTATTTCTCTAAGGGTAAAATCACAATAATGAACATTCTTGTTCATTAACTATGGGGGGATATGCTCTAAAATTGATGGGGAGCTGATTGTACAATTCTGCATGATACGATCAAATGATTGAACTATTTCATAATATGATATGTGAGTTACTTGCCAAGAAAACTGTTGAAAAATAAAATATATTTGTACATTTAATAAAAAATAGACATTCTTGTTAAAGTAACTTGATACATTTATTAGTGCTTTGATATCGATAGAGTAAATCTGAAATGTGGAGTTGAGAGACAAACTCTACTTCTATTTGAAAAGAGTAGAGAACAGATATTGTTACCTCTCACTAGCAATTGATAGTCGTGGCCACTTCCCCGTATGTTGACAGTCATGGGAAGGTATTTCCAGCTTCCTTGTGTTCAGGGGTGCCTAAACTGAAAGATGCGTTGATTGCTGCTGTGACTTGCATTTCTCCGAACAGGAATCAAGGGTGAACACCACATAATAAGTTAGTTATGCGACTCTGAGCAGTATCTGTTCTTTCTCTACATTCATTTCATTGTTTTTGTCTTATCCAGGAAATGATTTTTTTTCTTTTATAATTGATTTTATCTGTTCCTCATATATAGTTATACTTCTTTGATCAATTCTAGCACTCCATAATTTCCCTCCGTCTTTTGCTCTGAATCAGGATTTCACAGGATTGATCTACCATGTTAGTTGTTTCTGAGAAAGAGCTTTTCACTTAAATTTAGCATTTGTTTGGTTGTCACAACAGGATGGTATTTTGCTTGGCAGTAAACAGACATAGTTAAGGAAGTAATGTTTCTTTAATGGTGAAAGAAATGGAAATTTAGGAAGATGATTACTTAAATTGGAGACAACACAGCATGTGCACACAGAGAGGTACAAGCTTACCAATTTTCTCAAATTTCCCCCAAAGAGGCAAACAACTGCTCCGGAGGAAGGAAATACCCTGAAAAAGAAACTTCATGGCAATACAAAAGGAAGTTTTTATGTCTATGTCTACCTGACCCTCAACTCAGCATTTTGGAGTTTGAAATTGAGAACCTCCTCCCAACCCCAATGTCAGCCCCTTCCCCGGGTGTCCCAGAACTCAGTCGTTTTTGCCCCTTTGCAACCCCACGCACATTGGAAACCATGAGCTGCAATTGTGCACATCCCTATTTAAACAAGGGAGAAAGATATTGCAGCCTTCTATAAAGATGTGCAGGTTTGGAAAACCTCTGGTAGCAGATGCAATAGGGTGCTGATGAGCAATCAGTCATGGAAGCAGCAGTAAAGAAATCAGAAGAAGCTATGTTGCATTGGGTAATCTTATGCATGTGACCTCTTTAAAGTGTTGAAGACAAGGATGTCACGTTGAGGATTTAAATAGATCTGACCTAAGCCATAGGCATGTAAAAGCCAATGGCCCCATATGGACATAAAAGCTGAACAGTATATAAAGAAGAGGACAGCAGAATTGGTACCTTTGAATTATGTTGGTGAGGAATATTGAAAGTACATTAGATTCCAAATAGCACAAGCAAATTTCCCAGTGAATGCTCAATACATCCAGTACATTCAGACACGGCATAATTCTATATGACAGAGTAGAACTAGCCAGTGGAATTTTGAGACTAACTATTTACAGGAGTAGAAAGCCTCATTTTACACTCATAGAGCAGCTGGTGCTTTTGAACTGAAGACCTTGCCATTAGCAGTTCAATGCATAACCCGCTGTGCCACCAGGACTCCTTGTCTTGGAACAAGGAAAGCAAACTAGTCCTTAGAAGTAAGAATGGAGAGACATGTTGTTAAGAGAGATCAGACTTTGGAAAAGGACATTGAGCTTGGTAAAGCCGAGGGTCCATGACAAAGAGGGAAACAGGCAACAAGATGTCCTGGTCGAGGGGCTACAACATTGGACTGAAACAACAATTCTGAGCAATGCGAAGACACAGGCAGTGTTCCCTTGTGTTGGACACAAAGTAATTGTGAGTCAGAAGCAACTCGGTGGCACTGAGGAACAACAAGAGACTCAAGTCACGCATCGATGGCCTTTTCCATGATTATTTCTTCTGGGTTTGTGTGTGTGTGTGTGTGTGTGTGTGTGTGTGTGTGTCCTCCCTTGCTAGTTTTCTGAACTCCCACAATGAATATGATTGATGTGTTGTTATGTTTGATGGTGCGTCATAGGTCAAGTAAACTAACATCTGTGCTTCCTAAGAACAGTTTCTACTGACTGCTGTTTTCCTGGGAAAAGATTATAGTTTCCTGTTTTGCACATGCCTAGTCTTTTCCATTACTGTAAAGTAGGCATTGTCAATAATGTATTGTGACAACGTTGAGAATCAGATCTACCGTTCACACCTTGGTTTGCTTTTGTTGATGCTTTTTTTTCTCTTTTCATTAGTTGCTGTTTTTGCTTTTTGAATTACCTCTTTGCACTAATGTTTAAAAATCTATATTATAGAGGATATGTTTAGATGTCGAAAACTCAGACTCTCTACCATAGAATCTGACTCGTCATGACCCTATAGAGCAGGATAGAACTTCCCCTGAGAGTTTCAAAGATTGTAAATGTTTACGAATAGAAAACGGTGCGTTTTCCCATGACTGTATGTATAGATAAGATGTCTAGGATACCTCTGTTTGGTTCTCTGACTTTCGGTAATGATTGGGCATACCCAGTGCTGCCGAGTATATTCCAGCTCATTATGATCTAAGGAGGATTTTAGAGGAGGAGAAACTCTTGCATTTCTTATACTACACCACCAGGAACTTTTCTTATTAAGCCAGTGTGTTTCCCATCCTTTGCCAAGAGGCTTTGTGTGTAGGCTGAAGACACCCTAAAAGATCCCGTGCTTCACAAATGGAGCCTTTCCAGGTCAGCGGCCAAGAGAAAATAGGTTCTTGCCACATTTTTTCCTAGATATATGCACACATTTGCACATGGGCATGGTCTTCTAAATCCCAGAAAATATGTTTGAGTTTCTCCGTGTTATCTGCAGCAGGTATTTTATGTGCAAAGTTTTTTTTTTCTTTTAAGATTGTTGGCAGTCTCTTGCCTACTCTAATAATGGCCTTCTTCCCTCAGCAGCTACAATGTGAAACAATTGCTTCCAAATCCTTTTGATAATCAAACAGGATGTAAAGACTTTTCCCACAGAGTAAGCTCACAGTCAGATTCAATCAAGACAAGCTCTGGAAATGAAGCTGTGCCAAAGAGCTGTCAGGAAGATCAAATAGCAATAAGTCTCTCGAAGTGGGGCTTTGGGAGGAGGGACAGACCCCTCTCGTGGCTTCCCAGGACCTGCTCGTTCTCACAGCTCCTGTTGTTCTGAAGTCAATGGCCTTTGAGGGTAGGAAGAGTTGGGCGAAAGGTCACCTAAAAGGCTACGTCCAACCTTAGAGATTTGACTTAGAGAGAGTCATTTTCCCCCTGAGCACCTGCTGTCCTGAGTCCTGACTGCTTGGTGGATTTGCAGTACTCAGAAAATGAGTTAGACCCGCTTTGGCATCACAATCGCTGGTTTTTCAAGGAAGTCTGTTTATTGCTCTTCACCACGTGTGTCAGAAGTGCTCTCCATACCTCACCTTCAGAACACGGGACTGTCTTTCCTTCCTGGCATATGCCCAACCGAAAGGCCCTTCTTCTTCTATATTGTTCACAGAAGTGTTCTTGAACTTATATCTCTGAACACGTTAGTCTTGTGGTTTTTGGATACCTTTTCCCTGCCCCTACACTGAGATAAATCTAATCTCATGAACTCAGTAGAAAATTATGTGATTTTCTATATTCTAAAAGGTATAATATTATATTATCTTCCCACACATGTGAAAAATTCTACAGTGTGACCACGTGGGTCTGTTTTTAATGTGTGTAAAGTTGTTTAAAAAAACACATATATGACATGTCTTTAATAGATATTATTATTGTCCCCTTGTGGCAGCTGAAGAAACTCGGGAGCAACCTCAGAAGGGTGAGGACACATGTATCATTGGACATATGTATCATTGGACACATGTATCATTGGACACATGTATCAACTCCAGGTTTCCTGTATATGTGTGTAAATGGTAGTACTCTATTTTTGAAGTCCTAAATTCACAAGGACCAAGAAAATGCGAGACAAGGGAAACACTGTTTTACAAGCTTGAGAGTGTCCTCCACTCTGATCACCAGAGAAATTCGCTTTTCTCTCCCAGACAGAAAACTGAAAGTGCATTTGCTTGTAAGGATCAGCAAGGCCTCCCAGTCTTGGCATGATACACATCAGTCAGGTTGAAACCTGGATCTTCAAAATAAGTCAACCGACTGAATTTAACTCGGAGACCTACCAACTTCTGCTTTTATCGAACCCCAAGTATGCCAGCTATCATCTGATTTATACCCTTCAGGCAACAAATTAAAATAATTATCTCGGGAGACTCTACCCAGCCAGCAAGAGAAGAATTAAAGTAATTGACAGGAGGGTTCTCCTCAAGAGCTACTCAGCCAGACTTGATTCTCTGTAGAACAGCGATCTATGCAGAGCTCAGCGTTCCTTGGAATAAGCAATCAAAGATATGTAGTGGGGGAGCGTTTCTAACATGTAAAGGGCAACCAAATCAAACCACGAATCAGACAGTAGCTTCCAGGAAAACAGAACACAGAAAGAAGAGGGAAGCACAACAAAGTAAATCTCATTGGGACCTTCAGAGAAAACAGGAAGCATCAGACCCAGGTAAGAGATGCTATCAAGAGGAGAGAGAAAAGGGGAGGAAAAAATATACAAATTGGAACGTGGGAAGCAAATTCGTGTAACAAAGCTTTGGTTCCTTTGACTTGGTACTCCTCATTTCCTAGACCCGCTAGGGAGTATTCCTCAATAGAAACGCAATTCCAACCCCAGAGGCACAATCCCTTCAGACATTTTCCTTTTCTGCCTCTACTTCTATTTATGATTGAATTGCAATGTCATATATTTGAAAATGTGTATTATTTTATTCCGCTATGTATTTGTATGAATATCTGTAGTAAGTACTTGTTCTTAGTCCATCCCTAGTTTTGAAGGTAAATAAAAAATACAGCAACAAAATAATAGAAATCATCATTAAATAAGAATAGCAAAAAAGGAAGCTATTGATTCTTAACCTGTCCACCATTTAGGTCTATACACTTCTAAACAGAATGTTCCCATCCCTCTAACCGATCCCTGAACAGTTTTTCACTCTTGTATTTACACCAAATCAAAATGACAGTTTAGACACCCTTACGGAACTCAAATCATATTCCTCCAAAATGTTCTTTGGGTTTGGGGAACAGAAAAAGACTGAATGGAGGATGGGGTTAGGTTTCCCAACAAAATTCTCATAAGAAATCACTTGCTGCCCTGGAAGGATGAACAGGCACTTTATTGTTTGGGGAGTGGGGCGGGGAAGAGGGTATCAGCTCCAATCTCTGGTCTTTTTCTGAGAAATACAGATTTCAATTTTCTTGAAAAATTTTTCCTAATAAGCCTCCAAAACCTCCTAAATCCTGGAAAATCCATCAAGATGGTACCATTTGGACCTCGTTAGGCACAACCTGAGCTGAACTCTCTGTCTTAAATTCAAATGGCCCTGCAGATCCCCCCAGAGGCTACAATGTTTATTTGGACCTGTTTTTGAGAGCATCCTAAGGAGAGTCAGTTAAGTGTATTACTGAGAGAACATGTTTGAAACCTTCATGTGTGATCCCAGAGACATATTTAAATTTGTTCAAAACATGCATAAGTCCATGCATGTGTGAACTGGAAGCATTGTAGCAATTCCTTTTGATTCATCCTTGTGTATAGTTTGTGAAAACAGTGTATCACCCATCACCTGATTTAACAAATTTGCTTGATTAACTCTTTTCCCAGTATGCCATCATGGCTCATTACAAATGCATGCTGGCTGAGTTAATTGCATACTTATCAGAAATCAGTTGTGGCTGTCCAATAATCTGTTAGCCTATGACACCAGTTGTTAATCACTGTAAATAGATATTCTGTCAACAAATAAAATTGAATGTGAATTTAAAATGCTTCCTATGTGAGTAAGTTTTGGAAATTTTTCATATAAACTATTTATTAAAATAATTCTGTCAAATTGGGTGCAATAAAGCAATGTACTAGGATAGAGGGAACCTTTTGAAATTGCAAGAGACCACTACATGAACATTACTTTGGAAGTTTCTGAATGCTGCTTTTTCTCCAGAAAAAATAATGTAAAAATTTTAGTCGATGTCTTATGACTATAGATAAAAAACAAAAACAAAGCAAGAACTCCCCTCATTGGACCGACTATATGTGTCTTTAAATTAAAGTACATGTGTATTTAAATAACAACAAAATGCTTTAGCACCAATGAAACATACAACTTTCCTCTAGTTCTTGACTGCTTCTTCAGCCCCGACTATCATGATCCTAATTCTACCTTACAAATCCGGATAGACCAGAGGATGTACATTAGGACAGATAGGAACTGGAAACACAGGGAATCCAGGGCTGATGATCCCATCAGGACCAGTGGTGAGAGTGGCGATACAGGGAGGGTACAGCAAAGGTGGGGTAGAAAGGGGGAACCAATTACAAGGATCTACACATAACCTCCTCCCTGGGGGATGGACAACAGAAAAGGGAGTCATCTAAGATATGACAAAATAATTTATAAATTATCAAGGGTTTGTGAGTGAGAGGATAAAATAAGGATCCAATAACAAGGGCTCAAGTAGAAAGCAATGTTTTGAGAATGATGAGGGAACGAAGGTACAAATGTGCTGGACACAATGGATGTATGTATGGATTGTGATAAGAGTTGTAAGAGCCCCCAGTAAAATTATTTATTAATAAAAATGCTTAAGATTATACACTAATATGGATTTTTGTATAAAAATAATCTATTCTGCAAACTTTTACCCAATACACCATAAAGATTAAAAGGCTGCTTGCTTGTATGTGCCTCATTACCTATGATTCTCTAGTCTTAGACACCTTGTAAAATATGGAAGGGGCTACAGTTAAACAAACTCTCAAGCATTCAATACCATATATCACATTATATTTGAACTTAGAGCATTATAGATGCTCTTAGAGAAGGCACATATGTTTTATTTTCCTTTTTTATTTTATTTCTTGATGTCAATTTTTCAGCTAAAAGCAAAAATTCCACAAAAAGTGGAATAATGGAAATAAAAATGACTTGATCAGATTTGAGTTTGAACATAATCTGGAAATATGTTGCTCAGTTTAAAAAGGATTGAATGAGTAGAAAAGAAACAGTAATAGTTGCTTCTCAATCCTATGTTTTAGTTTTGAAATTATAAACTATGAGTCATAATGGAAATATTTATTTTCTTGTATACCCTCGGTAACTAAAAATTCTCTATGGAGTTATTGTATTTGCCTTTATAAAATTAATTCATTCATGCATAAAAGGCACACTCAGAGTAGCAATAACTTGAAATAATTCAAAGACCTAAAGATATAAATATAAAGAAAAAATATAGTGGAGATATTCTTTAAGAGCTGAATATTTTTTTATGTAGGAATAAACTTCATATGATAAAACACAACTCACCAAAATACATGATGACACAGTTTTTTAAAAATAAACTTTATTTTATAAAACATTTAGATGATCAAATAATAGGGAAATGTTGTAGAGAAATATTTTATACTCTATACCGGATTATTTTAGTATGTAGTACTTGTCACACTTTGTGAAGCAATATTGATACATTGTTATCAAACAAAAGCCACACTGCTGACTCCAGGGAATTGGAAGTTTATGGCTTTGGTTTTCCTCCTTTTTATTCCTTGTTCAGTTCCCTTCCATTCTCATTACTCATGAATGGTGAGTTGATGGGCTTCACAGTGACCCTGTATGTGTCAGAATAAACATGTTTTCCTTTCCATTTCAAAGGCTTATTTTTGAAGTATATAAAAAGGTCTTTTCTTCTGAGACAGCCAGGGCTAGATGTGAACTGTCTTTCCTTTAGCAATCAATGTACCAATTCCCACCACCAGGGAATTTCCGCAAGTCTTAAATATAATGTGAGTCAATAGATTACTTTGTTACATTTGCACAGATCCAGCAACAAACTTTCTTTTTGTGGGGAGAGATGTCTAGCCTGTCTTTTATGCCCAATTGGAGGGTGGGCAGTTGGAGGGGGGGGGGGACAGAAACCTAAACTAAAATTAAAATATTTTTTTAATTAAAAGATAATTTATTGAACTATGATTAGCATACCATAAAATTCAGTAATTCAATCATTTTAAGAAGGGTTATGCATTTATCACCGCAATAAACTCTGAACCATTATCTGTCTTCTGGTATCCATTCCTGTTGCTTCCCTATGAACCCACTCCCTCAAGTCCCTGCTAAGCCCTCGTGAAAGAAATGCAGCAGCCTGTGTGATCCAAGAATCACAAATAATAAAATCCAAAACTAAAGGAGGGAATGCTACCTGAACCTAAATGTTAAATGCCCAATTTATGGAACATTACAGATGATTGTGGAAGACCACAAACCATGTGCAGGATTACTACGTACAGTGTCTCCAGTGAATCACCACAGACCGTAATCTAGGAAAGGAAAAGCCATAATTTCTGGTGAAGAACATTTTAAAGTGGAATTCAGCAGCTATAGTGAGGCTGAAATGTAATACCTTTTCATGAGAGCTCCCTTTTGACTTATTTTGAAGTGATTGGGATTTTTTAAACATATTTTCTGCTTTCCTTTCATTTGAGAGTTTTCTCTCTACTTTTGATCATTGTTGCTAGTCATTGCCCTTTTTTGATTGGATCTGTACTAAAAGTAAGCATTTTCACAAGTTCTAAACTCAACGTCAGAGTGCCATCCAGCTGACTGAAACTCAGAGTGCCCCTGTAGCATAGAGTAGAGTTGTCCCTGTGTGTTTCTGGGACTATGAATCATGACAGGAGTAGAGTTTCATCTTTTTTCCAGTGGGGAAACTGGTCATTTTGAATTGCTGAACTTGTAGTTAGTTGCCCAATGAGTACGCCACTAAGCCACCAGGGTCACCCTGAAAACACAGAATGCTGCACTGTATTTGTGCCCTGCCTAATCTCCATTTAAGATATGAACACACAGCTCATTCCTAGACACCATCTGTTTGAAGGACAGGATCTCCTCGTCCTTTCCCCAAAATAAGAATGACGAGAGTTATTTAATGCTTGGAGGCAAGTAGAAGATAATTTTAACGCACCTAGAAAACCTGGTATCTATAAAGAGGAAACATGAAGCAACATGTGTTTTGTCCGGAGCCCCTCAATTCTGTGGAGTCTCTTCAGAAAGCACAGGACACGTGGGACTGCACGGATAATGTTGTGCATTTCCTCCCCCCCCCAGCCCCCCGTGAACATGAAATATAATCCCCCAATGTTAATTTGTTCAAGACTGTTGAGTGTAGGCAGCCCTTCTGTCGTCTCTAAAGTGGAGTGGTGGAGTGGTGCAAGACTGGGTTAAGTTCAATTCATAACCTGTGAACCCTAGAGGCAGCTTCACCGTGACCTCCGCGGTTTCTATGCCTCGGAATTGATTCAATTGGTTATATTGTTATATCTCTTTCTTACGATCTTGTCCATCCCTGAGCCCATTCCTGTCTTATTCAGTCCCAACCTCATGATTTTCAGACCTATCTGAATATGTCCCTATATTTATGCTACAATTTTCTTGTTCAACTTACTTTTCTATTCACATTGATTCATTCTGAGCACAAATAATGTGACTATACTCGCAAAGCTAGTTTATTACTTTTACCTCAAACTGACACTTCTATCATATGTGTGTAATGCTAATCTAATTTTCCTGTCTTTTTTGCCTGTGCATTTCTCCCCTGCTGAACGCAGCAGTACTCTAGGGTTTTCATCTCCCCACCTTACTGCCTCTCCTGGGAGGCCCTTCTGAGCATGGTTAGTTTCTCACTCTGGAGACAGAACTTTCCAAACCGATAAATCACAGCTACACAGGGATCCCTTGGGGATGAATTCATGAGAAAGACACAGCATATCACTCCATAAGAAGCCATTCTCACTGAAGATACTTTCCTCAGGAGACATTCCTGAATCCATTTTAAATTTCCATAACTGGACACTGAGCATCTCCTTTATCCAGAAGTTTTCAATGTTAGCCTTTCATTAATACTGCCCAAAACAACCCCTTTGCCATGGAAAGAGCTCCTTTTTGCCTTGCTAGACAATCCCTTGAGACTCGATAGCCTTTGCTTTGGGATCTATTGGCCTTCCTGATATTTCAAGTTGTGGCTTTCAGAAGTTAGTCACTGCAGATAATTAGGAATGCTGATGATTCATGCTAACGCTAACGAAGGGCAGCTAGCCTGAAAAAAAAAAATCAATGATAGTATTGTTAGCATTGTGCTTTACTGGTCGCTGTCCTAGATGCATGCATTCTGAGTATCTGGCTTAGAGTACGGGTGCACTCAGCAGCTGACAGATTTGGGAGCATGTTCTGCCATCCGCTCCACTCTGTGAACTCTCTATGCTTGATGAGTATGTGATAAAAATGAAATTACAAGCTCAGCTCAGTGAAAAGAGAGTTTTACCAATGAAAAATGCATTTTAAATATCAACAATAATAGTAAATGTTCTGCACTTGTAATGTTAGAATCCTCAAGGAAATATGGGAGATGAGGATGAAAATTCCTACTTGCTTAATTTCTTACTAAAACATCAGGACAGAAGATAAGGTGTATACAGAATTAACAAGTAATTTAGCTCTTTTACCAGTTTCCATGGAAACAGAGCTATATAAAACTAAGAAGAAAAGGCATTAAAACTTCTGGTTTTGCCTTGGCCTTGATCATTGACACTTCCAACATTGCTTTTCTCCATACATTGTGTAAAGCAAACAAGTCCACACACTAGACAGAATTTCGATATTATATATAAATAATTTAATAAACATTGGTGATAAATAGGCAGTATGTAGTGAATAGTTAAATACGTATCCATATATATTTGCTTTTAAAAATCAACTTACATATTAAGTATCTATGAGATACTTAATCTATGAGATTTACTATGAGATCTATGAGATAAACTAGCCCATTCATTCCCAGTTTAAAGAGGATTTGCAAAAACTGTGTTTGTCCTGTGTGCCTGTCAGATGAAATGTTGTAATGGCATCACTCTGGAATTTCTTGGCTGACCCCAAGTCACTCAAGATGAACGGCTTGCCCAGATTGTCCCAACAGAGTCCGCGGCACTCTTCAAAGCTCTCCGAATGGATCCTCTCGGACCATGCGCTTTGACAAAGAAGATGCACTTTTTGGATCTGGAAATGTGGATCTGGAAGAAGACAGGTAATATGGTAACACTTGACACTGTAGTCTCAGCCTGCAGGTTACTCATGTACACACGGAGCACATGCCTGATTCCTCGTTACAACAACGCCTATTATGCTACAGGACAATCTTGTCCAGAGTTTCTGTATCGGCTGTCTTCGTGCTGTCTGCATTTTAGTAAATGCTACTCTTGAATGTTCTTTCATCGAAGTCCAGGGAACTGGTAATATGTGAACAATTCAAAAGGGCATCTTCTTTAATCAACATGTAAATGTTAAATCATTTGCTCATATGCTTTCTTTACACATTGTTAGATTTACTCAAATGCACTTTTTTATAGAAATAATATTTTTCCTCATATGTTTCTAGTAGTCATCATTAGTTTTATTCAAACAGGCATTTTCTTTACCAAAAAAATGATTTATAAAAGTTTAATTCAGTTTTCATATGTTCTTATAACCCATTACTAGATTTATCTTTGTTTTTCCAGTTGAACATATTTTAAGTATTCTTTTTTATCCATCAAAATAAAACTTAGTTGAACACATACTTCTTACAATAATCTGTGGAAGGCATTATGAATTAGGTATTGTATCCTCTATGTGCAAGGGTCAAAACACACACACAATTTAAACCTTGGATGTCAGGAAAAACTGGAAATGGTCATCTCAGAAACTTTTTTTTTCCTTTTTCCAGGAAAAAAAGAAAAAAAGTATTTTGACAGAAGACTCCAAGGTTGGAGAGACAAAAGCTATAGCAAAGATTGTCAGGTGCTAGAAACTGGAAAAATTACCAATTTAATAGGTCCCAATCATAAGAATAGGAGAAAATGGAACTGAAAAATAGAGTAGTCAATAAACACCATGGGTAACGATTGTAAAATGTTATGAAAATTGTTTCATGATCATCTTTTCATGCGGTGGAGTTTGCCTGGGATGGGAGACCAGAGACTAGGAGGAAAGGGCAAAGACAGGAACTTGGAGGCCAGGTGGTTCAATTTTAATAACAGCCACAAATATTGAAATGGACATTAATAAAATTAGTCGAAGTAGGAATGAAAAGGGAACAAGGCAGTTCTAAGGAATAGTCAGGAGATTATTTCCTGAAGAACTTGTATAGCATTTTTGTTGCAAAGATAATACAATATTCCTGAATAACTTTCATCCAGTTTATCCCAATTGTCACCATGACACATAATATTTAAGACAATTGATTATTGAAATTATTTAAATTTAACAGATTACCATTGATACAATTTTCTCAACTGAATTACAGACTTAATTCTAATCGTCTCCGTTTTTGGACTAATAACAAGTTGTAACAATGGTGTTGGGTAGAGTCTGACTTTCTCTGACTTCACAAGGAGGAAGGAGAATCCAAGTCAACATCAGCCCCAGGCCAGCTCCCAAAAGGCTGGCGTCAATATGGCTTCACTCTTCAGTCTTCTGTACAAATTCTGATAACAACCTTCCCAATCATGACTCTGCACTTCTGCTGCATTCCACAATGCTTGCAATGACCACACAAAACTCTCTGAAAATACTCATTATTATGGGATTTATTAGGGAGGTGTAGTTCAGAATGAGAAACACTTAGGAGACAGTTCTTCCATTCAGAAGCACATATTCAGTCATGTTGCCCCTGGGCCGCTGTCTTGCTTCACAAAGTAGCAGAACTGCTCCAGCACTGTCCATAAGTGCCCAAAGGGTCCTCCACTTGACGCTTAGCCCAAGTCTAAAGGCACAGCTCTAGCTCCATGAATTGGCTAATAGAGCTCCTCCGATTTGGTGCCTGAAGGAACTCCACTCCAGGCACAGGTGAAATTCCTACCTGAATCACTGAGCTTTACTCCATCCATAGGCCAGGAACTCTACTGCTCTTTCTCATGCTTTTCCTCCTTTGATAATCCTCTGCTTCTCCTAAGGCGTCTCCTGGATGGAGGACATTCAGCACAGGGTTCTTGGGGTCCAAGGCATAAGATAGTCCCCTGGCTCATTTTTCTTTAGCATATTAAACACCAGCCACCCCTCTCAAGGAATTCTACTGCTCTGCTGGGTTTGATAATGTATGGCAATGGCCACACAAAACTTCCAGATAACACTCAAGATTATGGATTTATTAGGAAAACTAATATGTTACAAAACCCAGAAAGGTGTGAGTCAGGATTGTGTCCTTTCACTACATTTATTCAATCTGTATGCTGAGCAAAAATTGAGAATATATGGACTATATGAAGAATAATGTGGCATCAAGATTGAAGGAAAGCATATTAACAACCTGTGACATGCAGATGACACAAGGTTGCTTGCTGAATGTGAGGAGATTTTGCAGGTCAAGGATTGCAGCCTTCAGTAGGGATTACAAATCGATGTAAAGAAAACCAAAATCCTCGCAACTGGACCAGTAGGTAACATCATGATACCCAGAGGAAAGATTTAAATTGTCAAGGATTTTGTCCTGCTTGGATCCATAATCAATGGTCATGGAAGCAGCAGTCAAGAGATCAAAGGGCACCTGCAATGGTTCAACCTGCTGCAGGAGACCTCTCCCAATCAAGGCTCTTAGTTTGAGAATGAAGGTGTGATATTCTTAAACTGCTCATTTGCACGTGAAAGCTGGGCATTAAATAAGAATACCTAAGAAGAATCCAAATATTTGAAGTATGGTGTTGGAGAATATTGAAAGTACCATGAACAGCCAAATGAACCAACAGATCTGTCTTGGAAGAGATAAAGGCAGAATGCTTCTTAGAGGCAAGCATGGCGAGATTTCATCGTAAGTACTTTTGACATGTTGTCAGGAGAGACCATTCCCCAGAAAAGGACATCAAGCTTGGTCAAGTGGAGGGGCAGAGAAAAAGCAGAATGCTTTCAACAAGACGGTGCGATATAGTGGTTGTAATTATGAGCTCAAATTGTGAGAACAATTGTGAGGATTGCAAGGGGCCAACGGTGAGTTGTCAGTGGTACACAGGGTCTCTGTGAACCAGAGCTGCCATGGTGGTGTCTGACAATGTTATGTTATAAAATGGTAAGGACACAGTTCTTTTGTCCACAATACCCATCCCTGATGTGGAAGTAGAAGCAGACCTTTCTTCTGAAGCATCTCTGGGTAAATTGGAACAAACAACCTTTGGATTCGGCTGCTGATACATTACTCCAGGGACTCCAAAATGAGCCATAAAGACTGTCGTCTTCCTGTTGATTTAGGGGAGTGTCACTTGTTCCTTCAACCGTTTTGGGAAGCGGTGCACATCTCTTCCCTTGTGCTCTTTATTAACTTTATTTATTGTTTTTTAGCTACATCTTCTCTGCTTTTGAGTATCCCTGCTTCTTTTTAATAAGAACCCTTGTGCCTCCAACAAGCTAATAAAGAACAATCTACCTGTTTTAGTATCCAAAACCATTCAATCTGTAGTCTTTTTTGCCATTTGAAATAAAATGTCTGTAATAAGGGCAGTTTTAAATCCCAAAACCAAACTCATTGACACCAAATTAGTTCCAACTAAGAGCAACCTTATATAGGCTATAAATATGTATGGGGTCAGATAGTCTCCTCTTTCTTCCGCTGACTGATTTCCTGGTAACTTTGACCCACTAACCTTGAGGTTAACAGTCCAATACTTACCCAACAACACCATGAGGATTGTGAAACATCATTACTCTGTTACCACAAGGTATGGGTATTTGTAATATACATTAGACTCAGAAAAGTTGTCTCTTATAGAAGTACAACGCAAAGTCTCAATAAGCTACTTCAACATGAATTTATTTCTTACCCACATGAAATGCCAAACAAGGGTTTATAATTGCTAGGTGATACTTCAACAAGCAGTGATTCAGTGTGTAAATTCCATCCAGGTCATGGCTGCATTCATTTGAAGTATTACCAAGTTTACTACCAAAGGAGAAATCGGGGTAAAACAGCATCACCATGAAAAACTGAAATGCCAGGCATTGTTATGGTGCCCGTCACTTGTTCTCAGTTTTCAAAGGCCAGAATTCTATCAAACGCATTCATATAATTGCAATGAGGAAATACCGTATATACAGCAAGAAAACATAAATTAGTTGACTAGCTATTTGGTGTTTTTAGTTACCAGATATATTAATAAAAGCAAGAAACATTCAGAATTAAAAATATATATGTATACCAATCCTCTCCAACCTTTGGATGCAATATCTCCGAAGTGTTTGAAATTTTGAGGGTGTTCCGCGATGTGTTAGCATTTTGTCCTGTTGTGCATAGGGTTGCTATGAGTCAGAATTGACTCGACACCACTTAACAGCATGATCTTTTCAGAAAAATACTCATTAAAATTTTTAAAATTAGGTGAAAGTTTACAGAACAAGCCATCAGTTCCCATTAAGAGATTGGCAGATATTTTG
Organism: Echinops telfairi; assembly: GCF_000313985.2. Lineage (NCBI taxonomy): Eukaryota > Metazoa > Chordata > Mammalia > Afrosoricida > Tenrecidae > Echinops > Echinops telfairi. Next base: position 26,436,981 of record NW_022111369.1, on the reverse strand, counting down.
TTTCAAGTCATCCTTTGCAATCCCCTCAGTGCACCCCCTGTTATCCTTTCTGTTCGTGTTCCCCTTTCCATCCCCTCCCCTTTTAACCTAATGGAGTTTGTCCTTGGGTCAATGCAACCCTTTTTACCTCAACTGCTTTATTATTCTAACATGAAGTTGAGTTCAGTTCTGGACTGGAAGGATGACATAATTGTGGGTGTTCCATCAGTATCTGTCAAACTATTTCCTTTATGATTTTGATTCCTTTGCCACATCTTCATTCCATTGCATGGAGAAGTTTCCCATTTGATCCTTTTGGGGGCTGTTGGTAATGGTGATGGCACAGTCTGGTTCTCCTGGACTAATTTTAATTTGTAAATCTGGAAAGCATTAGAAAGAGAATAAACTGGACATCTCTAAAAATCACAAAATGGTATGGTATTTTTCTATTTACTGTTAAGTCCCAACTGGGCCTAGAATATTAATAGACTATAAAAATGAAAGGAGCACTATGATCTAGTAAGTATTCTATTACCATTTGTGGCAGTTAGATGGCTTAATAACAGTTTGGATCGTTATGAAAGTGTGGAGGAGAAGTTCAAACTGTCAATTGAGCTAGAGCATGTATTGACACCGCAGGCTTTTGGGACTCGAAATGGACTGCCATTGGATTTTTGGAATCAGAAAACCATATGATTTACTTTCATGGGAATCACACAATCAAAAGGAATGGTTTGCACTCATTGTCACGATATTACTAAATCCATCATAAAACGCTGTCTGTGATAGGATTTTATTTATCTTGCTTCATGGAAATTCAATCAATACAATTATCATTCAGATTTATGCACCAACCACAAAATCTAGTGATGAAGAAATTGAAGTATTCTATCAATGACCTCAGTTAAAAATTAATTAAACAGGCAATCAAGGTACATTGATAGTTATTGGTGATTGGAAGGCAAAGGTTGGAAACAAAGCAGATAGAACAGTGTTTGGAAAATATGCACTTGGTAATAGAAATGTAGCTGGAGATTGCAGCATAGGAATTTTAATGTTGCAAAGCCATTAACTTGTTCAAAGCAAATACTTTTTTACAATAATACACAAACTTGCCCAGATTAAATACACAGATATCAAATTGACTACATCAGTGGGAAGACATGATGGGGAAGCTCAATATAAGCAGCTAAAACCAACTATGGGCCATACCATCACTTGCTCAAAACTAACATCAAGATAAAACCAAACAAAATTGAAACAAGTCCACAGAGACAAAATATGGTCTTGATTTCGAGAACATCTGAATTTTGAGAACATTTCAAGAATAGATTTGATACATTGAACACTAAAGACAGAGAAGATCTGATAAGTTGTGCTAGGACTTCAAAATCATCATTCATGAGGAAAGAAAAAGGCCATTAAAGTGACAGGAAAGGAAGAAAAGATCTAGGTGGATGTCAGTGGAGACTCTGAAGCTTGCTTTTAGTCATAGCGTAGCTAAAGCCAACGGAATAATGGATGAAGTCAAGGAAGGAGTTGCATTGAAAATTTTGAAGGGGAGCTTAAAAAGACAAAATAAATAATATAATGCAATGTGAAAGGAACTCTAACTAGAAAAGCAAAAGGGAAGAACATGTTCAGCATGTCCAAACCTGGAAGAAGTCTAGAAAAAATTCACCTCCACTTGCAAAATATTGAATGGTGCCGGAAGAGTCAAGAGATGATTGAAAGAGGACACAGAGTCACTGTACCAAAAAGAACTATTGGACATTCCATCATTTAGGGAGGTAGCACATAAGAAAGAACCAACAGAGCTGAAGGCAGAAAGCTTAACTGCACTGAATACATATTAGCCAAAAACAAGACTTCGAGGAAAGATGTAATACCAATTGAAATGTTTCAGCATGCCAATGAA
>NW_022111369.1:26432134-26434239 GCF_000313985.2 Echinops telfairi | reverse complement strand
ATAACACATACACATTTGATGAGAATTTTGCTTATGGGAATTATTCTTTATTTTTCTCAGACGGATCCCTTGTTTTCATTTGCATTCACCAAATTATTTGACACTCACTTTCCTTTGCAATCTAACCTGGGAAAGTTTTCTGTCATTCAGGTAATCTAAATGGCCAGATTACTTAAATCATAATGTGCTATTCTAACAGTGTGTTTCTGTGTACAGTATTTCTGCACCAACATGAATCAAACAGAGATCATATGGTCCCCAAACAGTTTTAGTCCTACCATCATGACTTCACTGGAGTCAATTATAAATTATTTCCAAGAGAGCAAGTGCATATTCTTCTTTGATACTGTTGTTTCTCTATCTTTCAGGACTATAAATAACCTTCATAGAACATTGGTTTTGCTGCCAGTTGAATATTTGTTCTTGGACCCATAAAGGTTCACATAGCTGTATATATTAGAGAAGAGTATTTTATAATCAGGCAGAATTAAGCATATTGTAGGCACATATAACAAATGCATGTAATAACTCTCTGTGAGTCTATTTTTCTCCTTGCTAAGACTGCAATCTCTGACAGTATATTAAAATGAAAATGAGAAAATCATCCCCAGTAGTGTGCAGTGGATTAATTTTACATTTAAATGCCTTATGGAATGATACTAATCCAATTATATGAAACAAAGTTTAAAGCAGAACAAGGACTGTTAGGATTGCCACAATGTCTGGGAGATAAGAGAAAATAGCTTGAGTCTTTAAAGACTATTTCTCCCTGAAATGAACAGAAAGTCAAAGCATAAAAAAAATTTAAACAAGAAATGACGCTATCATAGCATGAAGTTTCTACATTTCTTCAGTTATGTTGTTGTTTTGTTGTGTTTTTAAGAAACATGGAATACGTGTTTGGAAATTCAAGCAGAATTTTTACTTGTTTCCAAGTTGCTCCCTGCTTTTTTCCCTTTATCATTATTTATATGCATAATGTTCCCAATACATTTTTGTTTTACTCTTTCACATTTTGGTATAGTTAAAAAATTTGAAGCAGTCAATTTCAAATGACATGACAGAGACAAACTGTTTTGATTTTGCATATCCATGAACAATAATATTTGAGATAATATAATAGATTTTTTTACCAACAAATGTGCAAAAGTGAAGGAATCAACTGAGATACAAACTCAAGACAACTGGAGCATATGGAGACAGAGGACAATAATGGGGACACACGACAGGGAGACAGTGTGGGGATGGAGCACCACAGATAAGCAATTGGAGTAAAGCTAAGCCACAGCCCTTGGGGAACCCATAGAATGGACTTCAGGCTAGGAGGGGCAGCCCCCAGATCTCTCTTAGGACTGGGTGGAGGGACTCATGGGGGCCAGCAAACAGACCTGGACCTATGTAGGGTTTTCTTTCTTTCTTTCTTTCTTTTATTTTTCTTTTCTTTCTTTCTCTCTTTTTTTTCTCATATTTTTCACTTTGCTTTTCTTTCTTCAACCATTTGTGTTCTTATTGTTTGGACTAGGACATTGCTGGTTTGCTAAGTATATGGGTTGGACATGGGAGGGAAGCTCAGGAAGAAGGTAATGGGGCCAATGGTACCGGAAAGTAGAGCGGGAAGAAGGAGGTGGGGAGAAGGTGTGTGGTGAGTGGACAGCATCATGGACAGGGGAACAACTAAGGAAGTAGAACCAGCATCTAGGAGAGGGTGGAGATCCTGTGAGTATTAGAGCAACACCAAGCTGGTGGAGAGGAAGCACTAAGAGGTGGAAGAAGGGGGAAAGTGATGGTGGGGCAGGAGGAGGCAAAAGGAAACAGGCAAGCTCTAGGAAGCAAAGGCATAGGGAGATTAACAGAGGTGTGCACTTATGTAAATACATTAATCCATAACAATAGTGGTATTGGCCTATGTAAATATATTTATTAGGCAATACATGGAAGCTGCAGGCAGTCCTTGGGCCTCGGTTCATACCTTCCCTCAATGCAAGAACAATTTGTTCTAACATATTGGCATTCTGTGATGCTCATTCTCCCACCCCCACACGATTGCTGAAGACATAATGGGTACATAAGCAGATGTGGTGAAGACAGAGGATGGTGCCCGGCTA
>NW_022111369.1:26426753-26431537 GCF_000313985.2 Echinops telfairi | reverse complement strand
GGGGAAGAACAACAGAAACCAGAGGGGAAGGGAGACAGTGGTCAGTGTGAGATTTGAAAATAATTAACAATCTACAACCTACCAAGGGGACATGCCAGTTGAGGGGTGGAGGAGGAGGGAGGGAAAAAAGAAGAGGAGCTGATCCTAAGGGTTCAATGGAAAGTAAATTTCTAGAAAAGAATGATCGAATATATGTACGAATATGTCAGATACAATTGATGTATGGATTGTAACGAGTTGTAAGAGCCCCCAATAAAATTATTATTTAAAAAATTACTTTTGATGCTCTCTACTATTTTTCAAATATACTTCATTAGCTATATCCCTTGAGCAGAAAATTCGGATATAAATGGCAAGGATTTGTTATGAATTGGAAAGAGCTGATTTCAGGTTATAAAGACTTTAAATGAAATGAAATAAACACTAAGATATAACATGGGGCAAATCCTATTAACAAGAAGTAAGGCTATTAAGTTCTATGCATAGTTTCCTGATAGGGCTTCGCTGGTTTTAGACTACAAACAGTACTTAGCAAAGCCTCCTTCATAATATGGGGAGTGAATCCCCCAAGAGCTCCCATGTAAAATGGGACTTTAGACGATCTACCTCACTGCTCTCATCTCTAGTAAACCAACTACTGTCTGTACACGGTGGTTAGCACATAGGAATCATTTGGAAGGCACAGGTTAACATTGCCCATGTATATTCTGAAGGCGCCATGGTGGCAGAGCGGTTATTCGTTGGGCTCCAAACCGCTCTGCAGAAGCAAGAGGAGGCTTTCTGTGCCCGTAAAGAGTTACCGTCTGGGAAGGCACAAGGACAGTTCTACCCTGTCCTGCGGGGTTGCTGTGTGTCAGAATCCACTCAATGGCTGCGAGTTTGGTTTTCAGGTATGTACGTGTCAGGAGTATATTATCATACTAGTGCATTTATTATCGGTTAGTCAAGGGGATAGGTTTATGAGCAAAGCTTTGGTCACAGCCATTTTCCTTGGTTCTACTTGTAACCGCCTCATGCAATCCTGTGATGTGATGCATCCATTATCATTGCTAAGATGGGGATTCTTCTTGCTTCCTAGACAATTGACAAAAAAATGTCCTAGTGAGCCGGCAGCTAAGATGAATTATAATGTAATTGTACTCTTTCTGTAACCTTTGGAATAAAGTATCTCACTTTGCAAAGCTTAAAATTGTGGCTAGACAAAGTCTCTGAGTCATTAGGCCTGGTGGAAAGGTGGTCCCTCTTACGTCTATCTTTTAATGTCTAGATACAAATATTTTCCTAGTGAGAACGTAACACTATATCTGAAGTATCTGATTTAAAGTAAATGCTCCATGATGGTTAATGGCATGGTATCCTTATAAAGTATTTGCTTTTGAGTAGGTCCCTAACCTGTGCCTTCAGAAAACCACACTCCAAGCCTCTGAGACAGTAATTGAAGGTCTACTGTTACAGAGCCTTTGTTGTCGACTTATCAGGCATGTTGTTAAATGCGACTCTGTGGCAGCTGATTAAAGACTCTATAAATCCCTGCAGAAAACTTTTGGCTGAGGCATTAAAAGCAGAAAAGACACACTTATATCCAGAATATGTACCTTCCTGACAGAATGAATCCCATCATTCCAGGTGAAAGGCGTCTGTGCTGTCGCTGAGTCATCAGGCGGGTTTCTCAAGAAAACTCAACAATGGAGACTCAACAATGACTTTTGTTCCTGAAAGGTTAACAGTCAGTGCTGACAGTAGATGGAATAGTAACTGCTCATACATAACCTTCACCCTGTTACTAAGACCAGGTAGTCCATGAGTCCTTTTAGTCAGTTCTTCTGACTCACATCGACCCTGTGCACAACAGATGGAAACACTGCCCAGTCTTGTGCTAGCTCACAGTTGTTGTTAGGTTTAAGCCCGTCTATACAGCCCCTGTGTTAATCCCTCATCAAAGAGCTTCCTCCTGTTTTCTGCTCTTCATCTTTACCGTGCATGATGCCTGTCTTCACTGACTGTTCGCTCCTGACAACATGTCCAAAGGACATGAGACAAAGTCTCCCCGTCTTTGGCTCTAAGGAGCATTCTAGCTACACTTCTTCCCAACAGATTTATTTGTTCTTTGGGCAGTCCATGATACTTTCAATAGTCTTCACTAAAATCATAATTCAAATTCATTGATTCTTCTTCAGTCTTCATTATCTAATGCTCAACCTTCACAGGCATGTGACTATAAAGTGATTGAAGATATAATGGCTTGGGTCATGTGCACATTAATCCTAAAAGTAACCTCCTTGTCTTTCAATACTTTTAAGAAGCGTTTTGCATCAAATTTACCAAAAGCGTTGTGGCAGTTGATCTCTTGATTGCTGCATCCGTGAGCATTGTTTGTGGATCCAAGCAAGGCAAAATGCTTGACAAAGACTACATGAGATTAACTGGGTGACTTTTATTTCTTGTGTAAATGCTTATTGTATAATGTCCATGGATGATTCTCTCTGCTCTTCCTTATCATGGGTAAGAATAGCATCAAAACAATGTTCACTTGCTGATATACATTGTTTTTACCTCAGATTTTTGGTGTTCCAGTATTTCTGTTTCCAGGGGCTGAAATCCAGCCAAACTATCTATTGCTGCTTATGAGTCCACATGTATTCCAACCACGAGTATGTTCTCTGAGTATACAAAGGGAATAACTCGGTCTACTGCATGAAAGCCTGCCCAGGAGTCCTCATTGTCCCTGAACACATCATCCCACGCTAACCCCTGGACCTTAAATGGACCTTTAGTAGCAAAAGGATCTTTGCCAATTAAGTTAAGGATATCAAGATGAGATCACCTTAGATTAAAAAAGGTGAACTCTAAACCACATGACAAGGCTTTAGTATAAAGCAATAGTGGAGAAAAGCAAAGGACCCTGGTGGTGCAGTGGTTAAATACTCCATTGCTAACCTAAAGGTTAAGGAACCACATGGTCGGCAGTTCAAAATTGTCAGCACTTCTCTGGGAGAACACTGGGCTTTCCACTCCCATAAACAGTTATAGTCTGGAAAACCCACGGGGGCTTGCTATGAATCAGCATGGGCTGGATGATGGCGAGAATATAGAGGTTGCTGGTTCCAATCCGTTGGCCATCCTGCAGGAGGAAATAGTTGGTAATCTGCTCCCATAAAATCTCTCAACTAAGGGATTCCTGGGGGGCTGTTCTGGTCTTATACTGGGGAGCTCTGAGTGGGAATTGACTCCAGGACACACAACGGAAGAGAGCTTCAGACAAGAAAAGACCAGGAGCCTGCAGACAAAGATGGCTGTTCTCAACAGGTGAGGAATGCCTGCAGCTGGCGGACTGATGAATGCGGAAGGGTGCCGCATTAGTACCCTCAAATGGACAATGGCCTCCTGGCTGCCACAACGGGAAGGGAATGCATTTCTGCTGAGTTAAGCTACGCAACATTACAGAACAAATAAACAAATAACAACAAAATCTCAGTGCCACCGAGTGGATTCCAGCGCATAATGACCCTATATAGAAATCTCAAGGCTATAAATCGTGACCCAAGGAGATGAGCTCATCTTTCTCTCAGAGAAGCTGGATGTTGGGTTTTGAATATCTAAAGTTGCTTTTAGCAGCCCAATGCTGGCCAACAAGGGATTCGTTTGTGCTAAATATTATAACAGATCTAATATGGGGTGATTCTTATCTAGAGTGATTTTGCTCAACTGGAAAAAGTTAAGAACTAGAATGCTTCCTCATGAGCAGCCATCTAAGTGAGATGCTGTCTAGGCCCACATGAAAGAAGGACTCCAACATCAGTGACCAAACAATTGCAAATCACATCACCTGGAGCTCAAAGAAGGAATAGTGTCAGAGGCTGAAGTGTGAGATTCTGGCTTTCAGAAGGCCAGGGTGCAGTTGTGAGAGCTACACGGGAAATAGGGCTCCAGTGATCTCCCTCGATTCAGAGTAGAGGGCTGAGAAGAAACCAATGACCAAACAGAGTGCATTGCAGAGATGACTATAGATCAAAAGGATAAACCTGACTTGAGCTACTGCAACCATGTCAGTTGATGCATGTTGGGCCTGATCTGGTTTTCAACATTTTCTGTGTTTTTGTTTTCATATTGCAGTTCACCTCAAATGGATTTTGTCACTGGGTGTAACCATCTTGAATTTCGGTTATGTTTTTCTGATTTTTGTTATATGCAACCCAGGATTGATGAACCTATCGAGACAGCAAATGCAATCAGAGCTCCAGTTGGGTAGAGTGGGGGATAAGGGTAAAGGAACGCTGATATAAAGGAACTCAAGAAGGAAGAGGACGTCTGGAAAATGATTCTGGTGACAATTGTGCAATACTGTTTGGTGTGACTGAACTACAAGATGATATGATCTCTGTCTTGCCTCTCAAAGATGGTTTCGAACAAGAAAAAAAATACTAGAAACATCATTCAGTGTCATTATTGGGAAAGAGAGGACTGTGTTATAGCTTCTATTTTGTAAAAGCCCAAAATATTTCTAAATCTCCTACAGTATACAGGGAAACTCCTTGGAGCAAAAATTTTTCTGGTCAAAATGCAAAGAGTTTCAATGTTGGAAAATTCTGCCCTAAAAATATTTCTGTCATGTAAGTGTTACTGGTTTACCACATCTTTCAACAATGTATAAGCAAAATGACACAATATTTTATAATACTGGGTAAAAACTATGCAATAAAAGTTTAAATAAAATAAATGTCCAAATAATGAAAATATTTCCTTTTTCTTTAACAATGGCAAATTTAAACTCTACATTTATGTAG
>NW_022111369.1:26424571-26426340 GCF_000313985.2 Echinops telfairi | reverse complement strand
TCAGCATTATTTGTTACTTATATTGGACTGTGGGGAGAATCGCTGTTAAATTACTTGAGATATTTTTTATAGATATATGAAATTTATTCCTGCCTGGTAAACTTTAAAATTTGATCTCATGTTAAAGTTAAAGGGGAATAAATAATTTATTGAGCAGGAGTATCATTTCACTCATTGTTTTTACAAGTCTTCGTCAAAGCCATTGCTATCAAATCATAGAAACTTTTATAATACAAAAATATAAGAATGTGAAACTATTGTGTCTAAATATTTCTCTATCATGTCTATATCCTTCTGGAGACAGTGTTGTATCTCTTTAACTCTCCCTGAAAAATACCACATTCTTCCATTTGCTGTCAAAAAGGAAGTTTGGCATTTTCAAGTGACTTAACTTATGTGTATTTAAAATGTTCGTAGAGATTTATGAATGAAAAAGAAATCTGAAGGGGCAAGATCTCAGCTCCTCTGATGGATGGAGTAAGGTTTCCCAAGAGAGCTTCATAGGGTAGTTCTTGCCACCCTTGGAGAATGAGCCGGTGCAATATTGTGATGAAAAAAATATTCCTTGGCAAAATGTCCCTTATCTTTTCTTCATCAGTGCAGCTTTTAATCTTCAAAAAACCTCACCCTGTTTTCTTGGAGAAAAAATATATCCACCCCCCAAACAGTCATAATAACCTTCAAAACTGAACACTTTCCTTGAATTTAACTGAGCCATTAGATCCCCCAGGAAATCCTATTTTGATGGCATTTATTGCAGGTTCCATAAGGAGCCTCCCCGGGAATGGTACTGCAGAGGGCATTTGTAGGCAGCCATCTAGAGATTGAAGGGCAGAATCTCTACCAATGATCTTGAGCTTGCCTTTTTATAACCATCAGCATATTGCCTAATATGTGGCTTTATGCAAATAGCAGATGCACTGCATTTTTTAAACCCAGCAAACCCTTGGCATGTTAGTTTCCTAGATGAGTGTAGACAGAGGACTTGAAGGCTCCAGGTTCCATTGAAGGACAAAGATTATAATAGAGGACTGGCTAAGAACCACTTGTTTCTTGTTCTTGTTTTTTTATAATTTTCAAATGTTTACTTTTCGGGAGAAAAGTGAACACAGAGTCCCTATACTTAGAAATTTAGGCACATTAGAGTCATTGGTAAGTTTTAAGACTCAAAATATCCTTCTGGAAAAGTGTGTCTCAGGTATAAGAAGTTATAGATATTAATTAGTTTCAAAGTTAGAATAAATAAAGACTGGCATTCAGGAAATCTTCAAATAAAAAGGCCATTTTCCTGTTTCTTTGTCCATGTAGTTCATTTATTACTAAATCTTACCTACATTTATCTATTAAACTTCTAACGCACTTTAAAGCCTTTGCTCTTGGTAATTCATGGGGAGCAAACAATATTCAGACACTGAAGAGGCCTCCGGAGCATGTACCCTGGTACAGAGAAGAGGTCTCCACACCCCGAATCCAGGACAGATAGCCCTCTCAGGAACAGTAAAAAGAGTAACAATGCCATCAGGGTAAGGGTTCAGAAAGTGAGGGGAGGAAGGGGAGAAACGGGGAACCAACTGCAATGTTCGAGATATAACTGGTTCCCACCCCAGGGGACAAACAACAGAAATGTGGACAAAGGGAGAGAGCAGACGGTGTAAGATATGAAGCTAATAATAATTTATAATTTATCTGGGGTCCATGAGTGTGGAAGGGTGGTGGAGGGAGGGAAAGAGGTGCTAATACCAAAGGCTCAAGCAAAAAGAACATGTTTT
>NW_022111369.1:26421931-26424027 GCF_000313985.2 Echinops telfairi | reverse complement strand
GAATTAGTGAAAAAAATCAAGCTTCTCCATTAGATAAAAGAATAATTTTATATCTGATGTCAGATGGATCATGGCTGAAAGCAGAAAATCCCAGAAAGATGTTTACTTGTGTTTCATTCACTGTGCCAAGAAAGGGATTCAACTGTGTGTATCATAAAATAACTATGGATATATTTGAGAAGAATAAGACTTCCAGAACACTTAATTGTGCATATGTGGAACATGGACTTCAATCAGGAGGCAGTTGTGTGAACAGAACAAGGGAACATTGCCTGATTCAAAATCAGGAGAGCTGTTCATAAAGGTTTTATCCTCTCACCATACTTATTCAATCTGGACACTGAGCATATCAGAGACGCTGGATCATATGGAGCAGAAGGTGACATCAAGGTTAGAAGAAGGCCTATGAACAACCTGTGGTATGCAGATGGCGTGACCTTGCTTGCTGAAATTGAAGAGGACTTGAAATAGTTACAGATGAAGATCAAAGATCGCAGTCTTCTGCAGGAATGACAATGTAATGTAAAGAAAATATAAATCCTCACAACTGGACCAATTGGTAATAACATGATGAATGGAGAAAAGATTGGAGCTGTCAAGGCCTTCATCTTGTTTGTATCAGCAATTTTCAGGGAAGCAGGAGTCAAGAAATCAAACAATATATTTTATTGAGTAAATCTGTTGTCAAAGACGTCTTTTAAGTGTTGACAAGCAAAAATCTCACTTTTAGACCCAGTGTGCCTGATCTAAGCCATGGCATTTTTTTGTTTTTTGAAAAAAAGTAATCACTATACTATAGTGCCACCTAGGAAATCAAACACTTTTCACATGTAAAGCTTTGGACATCAACTTCTACTCTCCGTGCAATTGCCATGGTATTTCAATCACCTTACATACACAGGAAAGATGGTCAATAAATGAGAAAGATTTAATATATTTGATTTATAGTAAATGTTAGTAACTAATATTCAATTTTCAATTGACTCTCAAAAGAAGGGGCAAATCTGTTTGTATGAGGTACAGTTACATGTTTTTCTGAAGTGAGGATGGCAGTACTTCCTCTTCTGGACATGGTTCCAGATGGGACTGGACCTAGGACATCACAATTGGGAGAGTAATGGATCAGCAGAAAGAGGAAGGCCCTTAACCATGCGGATTGCACAGTGCCTTCAACAGAGGACTCAAACCCAGAAATGATGGTGATGATGATGTAGGACCAGGTAGTGTCTTGTTCCATTGTCCATAGGGTTGCTTTGAGTTAGGTTTACTCAATGGCACATAATAATAACACATTTAACAAAACAAACCAACAAACAGAAACCAAGATTTAGCTTGTTCTTAAAACCATATCTTGGGAAAAATGGATTTCCCATTTTGAGCATCTCTTATCCCGCAAGAAGCTTGAGATGATGTATGTTTTAAAAGAAATTTTTTCAGTTTTCAGCCTTTATTCCCTCCTCTCATAAACCCCCTTCTTTTAGAGACGTGTCATGCTCTATCTAAACACATAGTCTGTAAATGTATTATTACATTTATTTCCATGGAGAATAAATGATCGCTAATTATTAATCAAACCTATTATTCAAGGGTTTTTAAAAATTTAATAAAAATTAAATATTGCCTATTTTTAAATTTTATAATATCAGATTGTAAGCTGTTTTATGGTGAAGCAGAAAACAATTGTACTTCGTTATTTATGAAATTAATGCCCTGTTGGTTTCTCTTTTTTCTTATTATTAGCTTCAGCTTGCTAAGGCATGGTAGGAGAGCTGGAAAAAGAGGATTTACATGGTCTCACTTTGGCAAATAATGGATAATCAATGAAGAAGTAATGTGTTCATTTTGTCTGTTAATTAGGTATTCATGGGATTTTAGTGAAATTCTTTTATTATGGGAAAAACTATAACTTTTTATTTGTTCGTTTTTTTAAAGAGAAAAATAAGGAACAAGGAAAAATAGGGAACCAAGGCAAAGACTTTGTTCTCCTTAATAAAATAGAACTATTTAAAAACCATCAAATAGTCCTATGAAGACTAGTCTTAATATAAACAAATTTGGTAATTGAAGTCTTTATTTTTATTTCAAAAATAGCAGAC
>NW_022111369.1:26405704-26420978 GCF_000313985.2 Echinops telfairi | reverse complement strand
TGGATGTGTGTATGGATTGTGATAAGAGCTGTATGAGCCCCCAATAAAATGATTTATTAAAAAATATATACATATTTTAAAATCATATACAGCAGTATAATAAAAACTCTATTATCTCTAAGCAGATTTCAAAGGCAATTTATAAGACATAAAAAATAAGTATAGCTTAGCCACTTAATGGTTAAAGGAGAAGATTTTCTGGCATATATCAATACATCCAGAAAATTATATTTTTCATGTTAAAACAGGTTTGAGTTTGTTCATTTGAATTTCAAGAATAAGTACAAATAATTAACACAATCAGAAATGAGAAGACTGATAACTGTGGAAAATTGAAAGATGACAAGAAGAAGCATGATCCCCTATCTAATAATATGATGGAAATATTAAACATCTTGAGCTATGGGGTGGTTAATTGAGAGTATTCATTTATTAAAATTAATCAAATTGTTAACTTAAAATATGCCTTTAAATTTCAATAAACTTTACCTTCATATGTACATTAAAATTGCTATTAAATATTAAAATGAATTTCATTTATTCATCTTTAAGACAATGATCCCCATTATTAACAAATTTATAATATTCACAACAATTATTTTCACATGTAACATAACTTATAGATGTCATATAGTTTTTCATCTTGCTATTATTTTTCAAGGTAATCAAATTTTGTGAAGGATTTCAGCCTGTTCAATAAATATGTAAATATTTATTTTGTCTAGTTGGCACCTATTCAAATTGTTCATGCTAAACAAACATACAACTTCTGGATTTTAACTTTAAATATATATCTTGATATTATGGTATGCAGATATAAAAATTCTACAAATATTTATTTCTTTGATACTTATTTATAAAATAGTTATACTACTTTTGGTCTATACTAAGCTAGATGAAATATTCTCAATTTGAAATTATTAATCATTGTCAAAAAAGATAGTTTAAGACCAATCAAATTTGAATTTTCAATAAATATAACTGGAGTTTATTATAATGATTGAATTCATGGCACTTTTAGGATGAATTTAAAACAAAATTTAAGAAAACCAATATAAAATTGAATGCTTAACCTCTTATGAAGAAAATAAGTATAATCATTTATCCTTTCAGTAAGATCCCTGGTGGTATGAATGGTTTAGCATTGGGTAGCCGCTACCCAAAATGTGGTGATTTGAACCCAATCAAGGCCTGGAGTTTGATAAACATCTTGAAATATACTTTCATAAAGATTAAAATTTAGCACTCTATCAGTTGATTTCCTGATGGACCATTTAAATTTGTTTTTGTGTTTAATATTTTCTTTTCAGTTGAGGTTTTTTATCTCTTCTACTTTGCTATTATTGGTAGTTTCTGTTGTTAGTGTGTTTTTAAATGTTTTCCTGTATATGAACTCCAGGACATATAAATCTATAGCGTCAGGATCTGGATGAATGGATTCTTGGGATGTGGCAGGGGAGGCGTGGGGCATGGAGAGCTAATACCAATGAGTGCATGAAGGAAGAAAGGTCCTCAAAATGCTGGTGATGCTGACGGTACAGCTCTTCTTGATGGGATTGAGCTGTTGAATTGTATGTGAATTATATTCCAATAAATCTGTTAGAAAAAAAGATTAAAATTTGGGACATACTACGGGACTGTTCGACTCTGTCACAGAAGATCTTATAGTCAAAATTAATGTAGTGGGACTCAACAGCAAAAACATTTTTTGAGTTGGAGCATGTCCAGATTAAGGCATGGACGGGTGCCAAACACTGGTAAACTTTGGCACCCTTTCTCCTACTTAGTCACACATTTGAATGGGATGTGTGAAATAGATAAATAGATAAGTAGATGTGTTGTACGCATTTTAGTTAGCCTTGATGTTATTTAAATGTGACTATAATATCTGTGTTTGAAAGGGGCATATTTCATTCTAATTGGCTAGATTAGAAAACTTGTATTGGGTGCTGGCTATTAAGCTTTATATTATATATCAAATTATCAAGAAAATATTGTTCTATATATTATGAAAAATTGAAATGAGTCAAGGAACTTAATTATCTCAGTAATCAATGTATCTTGATATCCCACAATGAAAAATTGACTTTCACCATTTTTGCTCTAAATGAATTCCATTTTAATACTTGTTTTGTAATAAAAGCTATAATTATAAATGAACAAATGAAAATATATTAAAAATTACAACTAAATGATTAGAAAATGAATGTGACAAAAATAATAGGGCATCTCTAACATTTATACATTGAAATATTTCTATTCCTTACTCTTCCAGAATTTAGTTGCTAAGGAATATCTACTTCCATATGTAAGAAAAGAATAATCAAGTCTTCCTTGCATCATTGTATGTTGAGTGTTTTTGGTCTCACTCCTCCTTTTTACATGAGTAGAATTTATCTTCCCTGAATCTATAAATTTAGTTCTCATGTAAGAATGAAATTTCCATTGTCACAACAGAAAAGTGGGTGAAAGGAGACATCGGACAGTGTAAGACGTGACAAAATAATAATAACTTATAAATTATCAAGTGTTCATGAGGGAGAGGAGAGCGGTGAGGAAGGGAAAATGAGGAGCTGATACCAAGGGCTCAAATAGAAAGAAAATGTTTTGAGAATGATGAGGACAACAAATGTACCCATGTACTTGACACAATGGATGGATGGATGGATTGTGATGAGTTGTATGAGCCCCCAGTAAAATAAATTTTTAAAAATCCTGTAAAATTGTCACATTTTTATGAAATGGTACTTATTTAAGCAATTGGGATAATCCTACGCTAATTTCTTGGATTTTTTCATGCATCCTATACCAGGTATAACAACAAGAAGAAAAATAATTTTGAAAAATTACATATCCTACAAGCTTTGCCTTTTTTCATGGAAGATTCAAGTATGTCAATGATTGTACAGCAGGTGGCCATGCAAAATTTCTCAGGAGCTCAATATTTCTGGAGTACTTGTGCTATTTGTTTTTCTAATGCTGCTGTGACATTTAATTGCTTCATAATCGGCATTTGGCACTATTCTCCACGCTGTGCTTTCAAAATCTTCTCTTAAATGATGTAAGCAGCCTGTTAGTAACTAGGAGAGACCTGGGCATGTCTTCAAATTAGCATCTGAATCCAAAGAACTCGACTCAGCAGATGAACATGTGTGTCTGCATAACCACTATAAATACATAGTCTAGTGTTTGGATTTTGTTGGTGATGTGCTCAGTCGCTCTTAACATATATTGGTGTTCAGAAATATTTTCTAAAACATCTAGAATCTGAGTGTATGATTCCATGATTAGGCTTTTTGCTACAGTGCACTCAAATCTGGGTATTAGAGAGACATTTTGCCAAAATATGTTTTTTAATTGCCCATTGGTGAATTGAGGTAGTAAAAAAATATGTAAATTTACTAAAAAGTAGGACAAAATACCAACTGATTTAACTGAGCTACCTTCTAAACGATTAAGTGAATTCACACAGCACTTGATATGAAAATGAATATTCCATTCTACCATTGTCCGTTGTGTGGACTTTTGAGGAAACTGTGGGTGCCACGCTTGACGTCTTCTGGCTACAAGAAAAGAAAAAGGAGAATCCAACTTCGCACCAAACCAAGATCAAACATCACCAGGGAGAAGTCAGGCATACCTGTCCTCTCCATCCTGCTTGACTCTATTTTGACACCAACTCTCACATCCAGGACCCTACTCTTTGCTGTGTTTGATCATTTGTTATAATGACCACTAAGAACTCCCAGAGAACCCTCACAATGATGGTTTCGACTAGGGGAGCTAGTAGAAACTGGTTATAAAGCATTAAGGGTTCTGTTTTTCCTTTTCTTCAATGCCTCTTCACAGCTGTGCTGGCAGGTCTCTCTCTTTCTGGTCCTCAGTCTAGCAGCCAATGGGTCACATGGCCTTGGCCATGTTCTGTGGGCTGGGAGACTGGTATTCTGCCTCACAATCTTGATGGCGCTCCTCTGTTCTGCCTTCTGGTTTCAGCGCAGGACCTCAGCCGTGTCTCGTGATCTCTCTGTTGTGGTCACTGATGTCTCTGCTTTCTCTGCCTTTTCAGACAAGGATCTTACATAATAAGCTCTGCGGTGGCTCTTTTTTTTCCTTGATAGTCATGAGATTCTCACTGCCTGCTTCCATAAAGACTCACTCTTATACCCAGCAGAATGGCAAAACTAACCAATCCCCAAGTTGGAGTCCTCTATATCTTATTTACAGGCTCCAATCTATTGGAGCTAGAAAAATATACAGAGAAAAGTCAGATTAAGCAATTTCACTTCACCAGACCTCTATAACGTCCTGAAATATAAGGTGCAGTGTCTTAGGACTGGACTGTTTAGCTACAAACATAAGTTGAAAATTTTATATGAATTGTGAAGTGCTTGATTTCCAAATTCTTCATTGATATATTTTATAAACAGGGAAATGTGACAAGTCACTAAAAAAATTTCTATTCTCTAAAGGTAAGTATTTTGAAAGTGCTTATCTGATCTGTATGAGAATGACCAGGAGTGAAATCTGCAAACAGAATGAAGTATTGAAGAACACTTATCTAATAAAAATTGCTTGATCAAGCTTTATCATTTAAGTCCATTATTATTTTCAAACATTGTTTTAGACCTATATAATCGATGGCTCTTTTCTGCATTATCATACTACTGTAAGGTGAGACCTGCTGAAAAACATTGGAACTGAAACAACAGGCTCACCTCAACACCCAAGATAGCTAGGTTGTGGGGACAAAAATACTTCCTTGATTCCTCACAAAGAGCCTCCATGTTAAGCGATTGTTCTAGTACGGGCAAGCATGCATTGCAAAATAGCTGTCCAGCACTGATTTGCTTCATTAATTTGTGTTTCCAGTTCATAAATTAAGCTATGTCTTTGGTAGCTATGACAACATAAAATCTCTCTGATTTGAATTTATTTCATGTTTATCAGTGATACTCAAGTTTTTCCCATTGCTAAATCAATCAGTAGTAAACTGAGAATTAAATCATTTAGAACTGAGTTCTTGCAAATAAAACACTATAGAGAGTCAACTGATGAAGCATAGAATAGCCACTTCTATTTGTCACCCTAGGAGTGCACCCTAGAAATAAATTCAGGACGCAGAACCATTTCTGTTACCATCCAGAAATTATCTGTGGATTTTCAAATAAGAAGATAATTTCCACCAATCAGTATCTGCATTTCTGCATGCAATATTTTCAAATTCTATACTGTTTTCACTTTGTACACTGTGATTGTTTGGTTTTATGTCAACTTGGCTAGAGTAGGGTCTTCAGTAGTTTCACAGTTGAGGCTTCTTCCATGATGTGATCTGACATAAAATAACCAGCCCCATGATGAGATCTTCTGTGAGAAGCCAAAGAGTAATGGAAAGATTAGAGTGAAGTTCAATCCTTTCCTCATGTCACAACTCTAATGATGCTTCCACAGGTATATGCCCTATTTCATATATAAGTGTACACTATAGAGAGTTGCTTCCCTTCTTGCTAATTTGGATCCTGAATCAGACTCATTGAACTCTTACACTTACACTTGAGCCCAAATCTTGTCATATCACTTTGCAGTCCCTGAGATCCATCAGAGTCTGCCAACTGTCCTATGACCTTGGATTCATCCTCCTCTGCCTCAACCAGCTGGGGTAAGCCTACTTCATATTCCCGCTTTCAGGTTCATCAGTCCAGGCAGCTACCCATGTGAGAAAAAACCTGCAAGTTTGTATCTGCCCCACAGACTTGAACCAGACTGGGATTTAAGCATTTCCACAACTGTGTGAGCCACTTTATTAATATAAAATTATGTCTGATCACTGGATTGCTTCTCTAGAGAGCCTCACCAAAAATATTGATACAGATTTTGAATCATATTGTTGTATTTGCATATTTGTGCCATTTCAGCATTAGCAATAGTAGGACCATTAAACTAGAGTGTTCAAATGGAAGGAGTCTCTTACAATTCATTATGTTTTTCTAAAAGGAAGTTAATTTTAGAATTCCTTCAGGGATTCAAAAAGACTTTTATATCTTTCTGCTAGCTGGTTTTTGTACTTCTCTGAAAAGCTGTCATTTCATTTTACCTAGAAATAAAATTGTGTCACTTTTAAAATTTGGTTTTACTGAGGCAAATAATTTAAAATAAATAGATACATCAAGTGAAATTCATCAAATACAATTTGCATTCAAAATTTTACATTGACGCAAAAAATTCATGTTTGAAAACGAGAACAGAAAAATGTTTTGGAACATGTAATTTTGTTCTTCAGCATGCTATAGTCAAAAGATAGAGCGTTTACAAGGCCGTTGGGAATCATCTCGATTGTTTCCCCCATGATGTTTGTTAATGCCCCTTCATAAGTCTCTGAGTATTTTCCATCTTGAAATAATACTTAAAATTTTACATACTCACTTCCTGTCCTTCCGGAGGTCAGTGGACAGTTGTTGAAATACAACAGGGGCAAAACACAACACAAAGAGCAGGATGCGAATACAACAGTGTCCTCACTCACTTCAATTTGCTTTTCTCAGGACACTGCCTATCTGCCTCAAGTTATGTGCTTATTTAACCTTTGGCAGGAAGAGTTAAATGTTAGCTTGCAACAGATAAGTCAAACAAGGAAAATACGATGGCTATTGAATGAAAAATATATAGAATGAACATTCTATTTTTATAGAATTCTTAAACATCCATAGTTTAATAGATATGCCTAATTGTTGCAACAATCTCACCACCTGTCAACAAGTGAGTTTGTTTGTAAAGTTACTGCAGAGAAGAAGACAAAATGCATTTATATATTTTTTATTAAATAAATGTTCATTTGCTTCTTCAAGGAATTGTTCCGTTTTCTCTTAAGAACAATATAAATCTTCTGATGAAAGACAAGTGTCGCTTTCAGGAGCCATGGAACTCTTCCAAGCCACAGCAGCCAGTGCCCCGCCGACGCAAACTCGGCCGTGTCCTTCACCGGTCTCCCCGTTATGATTGAGTCCATTGAGGCAGCCTGTATGCCAGTCTGTCTCATCAGGCCTCCTTCTCTTGCGTTGCCCTTCTACTTTAATAGTTCCTAAGTCCTTTCCCAAGGACTAGTCTCTCTTGATACCATATTCAAAGTTTTTGAGTTGCAGTTGCAAGGTAATGTGTTTGTTCTTTTCGCGGCCAATAGTACTCTCAAGAATCGTCCCCAGCACCGTGTTTCCAACGCATCGCTTCGTCTCTAGTCTTCCTTATTCCGTGTCCGACTTGCACATATACCCTCCTGTGTAAAACTACGCTCATATTTTAAACTAGACCATCTTGGGGAAAATCGGAATTCTAGAAAACTCCATTGTGCGCATGAGGAACTTTTATATGGATCAAAGGGGAGTTGTGGGAATAGAACAAGGGAACGCTGCGTGGTTTACAGTCAAGAAAGGCATGCATCAAGGTTGTCTTCTCGCCATACATGTTCACTCTATAGGCTGAACGACGTCAGAGAAGCTGGATTATATGAAGAAGAGTGTGGCATCAGATTTGGGCAGGTTTATTAACTACCTGTGGCATGCAGATGACAAAACCTTGCTTGCTGAAAGGGAGGAGAAATGGAAGCACTTGCTGAAGCGCTTCAACTGAAGAGCAAGGATTTTAGCTGCGAGTATGGATTACAACTCATGTAAGTAAGACCCAAGCAAACCCTCCCAATTGGACCAATAGGACATCATGATAAGTGGAGAAAAGGTTATAGTTGGCAAGGATTTTATCTGGCTTGGGTCCACAATCAACACTCGTGGAAGCAGCAGTTAAGAAATAAAAGGAAGTACTGCATTGGGTAAATCTGCTGCATAAGACCTCTTTTGTGTATTGAAGAGCAAGGATGCTACTTTGAGGATTGAGGTGCACCTGGCCCAAGCCTTGGTATTCCCCATTGCATCATAAGCACATGGAAGCGAGACATTGAATAAGGAAGACTGTAGAAAATAGAGGTATTTGATTTGTGGTGCTGGAGAAAACGATTGAAAGTACCATGGACCTCTAAACGAACAAGCAGAACTGTATTGGAAGAAGTAAGGCTGTAGTGCTCCTTAAAGGCAAGGACGGAAAGACTTCATCTTACATGCTTTGGACATGTTGTCAGGAGAGACCAGGCCATAGAGGACACCGTGTTTGGTCAAGTGGAGGGGTGGCGAAGAAGAGGAAGGCCCTCAACACGGTGGATTGACATGGTGGCTGCATCAGTGGGCTCAGGCAGAGGAACAATTATGAGGCTGGTGCAGGACCGTGCAGTGTTCTGTTCTGTTGTGCAGAGGGTCCCTATGGGTCGGAGTTGATGACTCCTGATAATAACAGCAACAACTTTGACATATCTATGAGATCAATAAATACACATGCCTTCAGTCAGGAGCACCTTAGTCCTCAAGTAACATCCTTGCTTTTTTTCAACATTTTAAGAGGTCTTGTGCACCAGATTTACCCAATGTAATAGGTTGTTTGAGTTCCTTTTTCAGCTTCATGGTTCTATTGATTTTTTATTCCTTTTTTTAAATCATTTTATTGGGGGCTCATATAATTCCTTTATCATAATCCATATATACATCCATTGTGTCCAGCACATATGTACAGTTGTTGCCATTATCATTCTCAAAACATTTGCCATCTACTTGAGCCCTTAATATCAGCTCCTCATTCATTTATTAGGTTATAAAATTGTCTGAGTTGGCAACAGCATAAAATATTTATCTTAAGAGCTAAATTATTTTCCTTCAATATCTTCTGTTGACAGTAAGTAAATTCTTAATGAAATATAAACTTCCTAACATCAGTTTGAGTGTATTATTATTTAGTTGGACAATTGTGTGTCTTTTTAAAAGGCCCATAAAATTCCTAAACACTTCTTATAAATACAAATTATGTTTGATCTGAATTTTACATGGTACAACCAGCATACATTTCAAAGTTTATAACCTGATTTACTATTAGAAAGTGTGCTTGATAATTTTAAAAATTGTTGCTGGTCTTAGGCGCCGTTGAGTTGGCTCTGAGTGATTACATGCACCACAGAACAAACCACTGCACCATTCTCATGAGCCTTCTTATGTTTCTGCCCATTGTCACAGCCACTGTGTCACTCTGTCTTGTAGAGGATGCCTCGTTTTCACGGTTCCTATATTTAACCAAGCATGGTCTCTCGTAAAACACCGAAGTACATTCTAAGGCGTATTCTGGTTGTGCGTTCTCCAAGAGAGATTTGTTCTTTTGACACCCCGTGGTACTTTCAAGATTCTTCACCGGCACTATAATTCAAATGCTTCTCCTCTAGTCTCCCTTATCCAATGCCTAACTTTCAAACTGCACATGAGATCACTGAAAATACCATTGCCTGGGTTAGATGCACCTAAGTCCTCAAAGTAACTCCCCTGCTTTTCAACACTTGATGGTTGAAGCTACAACCTTGTCTTATACCTTTTTGATATGAAAATATGCAGCATCGCCTTGTTCCGTTTGCAAAACTGCCTCCTGCTACACGTACAAGTTCTGCATGGAGCACAATTAAGTGCCTTATCACAGTCAATAAAACCCTAGTGAAAACATGGTTCTAGTGTCCTCGGATTTCAGCCAAGATTCATCTGAAACCAGCAATGATATATCCCTTGTTCTACATCATCTCAATTCTGCCCTGAACCTCTGGCAGCTCTGTGTCAATGTACTGCTACAACCATCGTTGGATGATCTTCATCAGAATTTTACTTGGATGTGATATTAATGATAGTATTCTATATTTTATCCATTCTGTGGGGTCACCATTCTTTTGAATAGATACAAATACAGAGCTCTTCCAGTCACTTGGCCAAGTAGCTGTTTTCCAAGTTTCTTGGCCTATTCAAGTGTGTGCTTCCAATAGTTCATCAGCTTGTTGAAATATTTCAATTGGTGTTCCATCAATTCCTGGTTAATGCCTTTAATCTGAATTCTTCCTTCAAGATCATTGGTTGTTGAACATATTCTACCTTTTCAAATACTGGAGTGATGAATAATTCTTCTTGGTACAATGATTGTTCATTCCTTATATCTTCGTTTGATACTTCTGGCACTGTTCAAAGTTTTGCCCACAGAATCTTTTACAATTTCAAAATTCTACTTGAATCTTGAATTTTTTCCCGAGTTCTTTCCGTTTAAGCATGTTGAGTGTTTTTTCATCCTTTTTGGTTTTCTAATGAGGCATTTGTACATTCCATTTTATTTTGTTTTGTCATCTCAAGCTATCCTTTGAAATTTTCTGTTCAGTTCTTTGGATTCAGGTACAATTAGTTCAAATTCAGTCTCTTTTGATATCATTTTCTCTTTTATTTCTCTCTTGCCTTTTAAATGACCTTTTCTTTCTTTATATATGATGTTCTTCACATCCCCCCAAAACTCATCAAGTTTTTTATCATTAATGTTCAATGGGTCGATTCTGCTCATGGGATGTTCTCAAGATTCAGGTGTGATATACTCAAGGTTGTATGTGAGCTCTCATGGGTGTATGTTAATTTCCTTCAGGTTCAACCCGAACTTACATATCAGCAATTCATGGTCTGGTCCACAATTTCTCTTTGGCTTCATTCTAGCTACCGATATTTAGCTTCTCCATTATTTCTTACCACAAACACTGCCTATTTTATTTCTGTGTATTGCATAAATATATAGTAGCCAATTGTGTTGTTGAAAAGGGTATTTGTGATGAAGATGCTGGTGGTCTTGCAAAACCCTGTAACGAGTGCTAACTTCAGTTCCATTTATCTCACCAAGGTCAAATTTTCCAACTATTTTTTTCTCCCCTTTGTTTTTTAACCGTTTAGATATTATTCTATCACAGATAGCACTGAACCTCAAGGTAGATCTTGATTTTTTAAAATATGCTTTTACATAGCCAATTAAACGTAAATAAACATATTCCTGGTATTGCCTCTTTGTAGCTATGATCCATCTGACATGAGCAATGATGTCTTCCCTTCTAACTCCTCTTCTGAATCACACTTGCTTTACTGAATGCATTCTGTGACTGTACTGCTGCCACTCATTTTTAATAATATTCAGGCAAAACTTTTTTTGCTAGTGATATTAAGGATATTGTTTAATAAATATGCATTCCATTGGCTCACCTTTCTTTAGAATAAGCACAAAATGTACGTATTACCGCTGATTTGTTCAGGAAACTGTCCACTTCTCTGGCAAAGGCTAGTAAGTGCTTTCAACACTACATCAATTGGTTGAAACATTTCTGATGGTTCTTCCTCAATCCCAGAGCTTTATTTTTCACCAGTGCTTTAAGCACCGCTTGACATTACTTGACACTACTTTAATACTACTAATTTCGATTCTGTCCTACCTCTTGAAATGATTGAATGGCAACCAGTAATTTTGGTACACTGTCCTGCTTATTCCTGTCGTCCTCTTCTGAGCTTTCCTGCATCATCCAAAATGTTGTGCTGCGAATCCTTCAGAACTCCTCTTCAGTTATTTCTTCAGTGTCTTTATATATTTCACTATGATGATTACTTTGTCTTCTGCGGCACTTTGACATTTCTTTTTAGGTATTTTACATAATTATTTCTTCTATATCCTTCAGGTACTTTATATTCTAAAGAAATTATCAGAGTCTCTCCCTACATCTAAGTTGATGTAAATTTTTAAAGTTTTAGTTAAATGACCTTTCATTTTTTCATGTCATTCCACATCATTGGCTTTAGTGTTTGGACCACAAAATTTGAATGATAGTTGCATTCATTGGGTTTCCTTGTAGGTTTGTAGATATTATCTTGCTCTATTCTAAATCTGGGTGCTCTGCTACAGCCTGGACACCCTGGTGAATCCTGGTGCCTCTTGAATCCTGGGAGCATAGCTCCCAGCACCACAGCAGCATTCAAACCATCACAGTAGACCAAACTAACAAAAGAATACTTTAGGATCTGGAACGACCATAGTGCATATTTCCTGTCATCTGCAAGGATGTGAAAGCACATGGCGCACCAGTAAATCATCGTATCAGAGGCCACCCTACACCTGCAGACCCTGACAGAGCCACTGCGTAGCTGACAGTAGACACAAAGGCAAGCCCAACCCCAATCAACCATGTCTGTCCAGATGAGCAGAATTCCTTCGCTTTCAGTATATTACGAGCGATAACGAATGGCTTCTATTTTAAGGCATAAAGTTTACAGTACTTTGGTAAATAACAATAGATAACTGATAAATCAGATTTTCATTAAACATGCTAAGATAGTAATTGCTCTATTTCACTCAAACATTGGGCAACATGAAATTAGCTAATACCTTGGCGCTTTGATTAGTTCAACAAATATGCTTGTTTTTTAAAAAAATAATATATAATAGTTATCATTCTAAATAATTTAACATTAAATATTTATTAAG
The DNA here is from genome assembly GCF_000313985.2 of Echinops telfairi. Taxonomy (NCBI): domain Eukaryota; kingdom Metazoa; phylum Chordata; class Mammalia; order Afrosoricida; family Tenrecidae; genus Echinops; species Echinops telfairi. The sequence goes on along the minus strand of NW_022111369.1, from coordinate 26,408,582 downwards.
TAATTATTATGTATAGACATTTTTATCAGGAGTGCCATAAGTCTACTTTTAGCCTTTCTAATGTTTTACTTAGGTTAACCAATTAAGTAATTATTGAGTAATTCTTTTAGGCTAGGTTCTCTAGAGGATAAAACCAATGATGTATACATACAAATATATAAGAATGATTTAGTTCTGGCATATAGTGCACAGAATTGGGGACTGGCAATTTCCAAATATGTAAGTCAGGCAGCAGCCTAATGCCTTCCTATGACTCGGTTATATTCCCTGAAGAACCCAAAATTAGCAGTTCAGATTGCAGACAGCTGGTTCAAAAAGTTGCAAAAGCTGGAGAATACAAATGTGCATAGAAAAATAAGAATATAACAAGTGGGCTTTGGAAATTTAAAAATGCAATGAATTAGCATTTATCATCTTTAGTGAAGGACAACATATTTGGTGCCTTAGAAAAAACATTGAAAAAAACTAAATGCAGAAAAAAGTGATTTAGGACATATAGTTGTACATAGACGGTACTCTTGTTTGTCATTGCTGTAAATACTCATATATCTATCACCCAGTTATTGTTAACTCAGGTGTTATAGATGTACAAATTATTATTGACATCAGTTGCAATAATACCAACCATCTAATAATCAGCCCTGAAATGCACTTAAAGTCCATAAAGAAGAAAACGAATAAATAAAATACAGTACACAGAGGCAATGCTCAAAGAGTAAGAGAAATGAACTATTGATACATTATATAATATGAAAGGATATTGACAACATAATGGTGAGTGAAATAAGTATACTAAAAGAACAAACGTGGTATTAACTCATTTAAATACAAAAACATGAAAAGACAAATATATCAATACTAATTCTTAGTGGTTATCAGAGGTGTACCTTGATCAAGAGACAGTTGTGCTGAGAAAACAAGAGCACACTGCATGGTTTAAAATCAGGAAACTTGTACAACAGGGCTGTATCTTCTCACCCTATTGATTCAATCTGCATGCTGAGCAAATAATCTGAGAATCTGGATTAGAACATGGCATCACCTCATATGCATGTGAAAGTTGGACATTGAATAAGGAAGCCCTACGAAAGAAACCGTGCATTTGAATTATGTGTCTGGCAAAGAATCGTAGAAATACCCTGAACTGCTAAATGAACAAATTGACCTTGTGATAGTCCAGGTTGACTAGAGAAACAGATCCAGGGAGAGAGTTTTATATACAAGAGTAGTCCCAGTCCAGATCAAGTTCATAAGTTCGATATTAGCCCATATGTCCTTTTGCAGACGCACACAGCACGTGCAATGATGCTGAAAGCAGGAAGATCACAGGCAAGGGGGTGGAAAGTCTTGTGGAAGCATCTCAGCACTGGCACGGCTCTCCATGTGGCTTCTCCAGCTCCAGGGCTTTGACTGCCATCAGCATAGCTTCATGTGGCTTGTCAACAGAAATGTGAAGCAGAGAAAGTGTCCTACCTCCAGGAAGGAAGAGAGGCAACTCCCAGAATGCTCATGAGAAGCCCAGGCCCATAGAGAGGAATGCAGTTGTGACCTAATTGACAGGCCAGACGTCACCCCTTTGCTCAAGTTGATAGGAGATTATGTAACTGCCACAGACCTGTCTTACAAAAAGTACAGTCAGAATGCTCCTGTGTTAGTTTGGATTATCTAGAGGAGCAAAGCAGTGACAATTATAAATAAATATATATAGAAACAGATTTATATAAAAATGGCTTAGACTGTTGTAAAAGTAGGTAAATCCAGTCTGGTTCCTGTCAGGCTTCTCCTGCCATGGGTAGCTGTCGAAGATGACAACCAGTAAGCAGGATAAGGAGGCAGGAGGGCCAGAAACCAGTGGATGCCGCGGTGAGGTAAACAAATCTGAGGTCAGCGGAATGAATCCACGGCGGGCAGCCCACGGACAGCTCCTGGGATCCACAGGACACAAGGGGAGGAGGGTGAATCCAACACAGAGACCCAGGGCGAAAGAAAGCTCGGCTTTGTGCAGCATCTCTCCTGACACCAAAGGACCTAAGGAGCTGTCATCAGTCTGTGACCTGACTGAAAGCGTGGGCTCCACCCCTGCTTTCACTGACCGTACTTCCCCTGAGGGTCTAGTTGACTGAACCCCAGCCCTCACACCATGCAAAGACGGTACTTCATTTTAGGTCCTTTGGACATATTATCGCGAGAGATCAGTCCCTGGGAAAATACATCCTGCTTGATAGAGTAAAGAGGCACCAAAAAAGAGGATTTTCATCAGGATGAATTGGCACCATTGCTGCAACAATAGGCTCAAATGTAGGAAAAACTGTGACGATAGCACAGGACTGTTTAATTCTACCGTACATGCGGTTGCCATGAGTGGGAGCATACTCCACAGATGTGTCAAATGTTAGGCTGGAGGCTTCTATGTTCACTCCTAGCCATGGAGATTAATGGATCTAAGATTAGCAGTGAGCCAACAGACTTGTGGGTTTAAAGTCAAGTGACTCCAAGGTGGGCAGGTAAGATGGAGGCTGCTGACTCCTTCCAGTATAGGGTCATATGGTAGGCCACAGGTTCAAGCCAAAGATCTAGAATATGTAGCTCACACACACATACACCTATATAAAAATAAAACAGACAGTGCCAGGCTAATTCTGTATATAAATATATATGATACGTGTAGTATAGTATATATATCTTATAGTATATTATGTATAGTACTCATACTTGAATATGTATTACATAGAATTAGCCAGGTGTCTGTTTTATATGTATAACAGCAGGATAATTCTATATATAATATATGATAAAGACACCAGACTAATTTTATGCAATATATATGTAGATAGTATATTATGTATTATGAATGATATATAATATACTACATATTATA
>NW_022111369.1:26400444-26404594 GCF_000313985.2 Echinops telfairi | reverse complement strand
CAGTGTTCACTTATGTATACTGGAAGCAGCCTGGTCCCGCCTTCCCTGAGGAAATGTACTTTCCAAATGTCTAATTGGTTGGACCAGAGTTGTGCTGCGTGTAAGGGTGATGCAGCCCACCAAAATCTTCTTACAACTCACTGGATGCTCATAACAGGACCAGTGTGGTATTTTATTACATTAAGTTAGAACACATCTTGGGGGATTACTAGTTCAATTGACAGACCACTAAAAATCTTGGCCTATCCATGCTGACACAACCTTAACTAAAATTCTTGCCAGTGGTTGTCCAAAGCACAAAAACTGGTCTCCATCTCTCTGGAGCAATAGTTGAAAAAAGGGATTTGAGAATATGAAATGTAGGGCCAATTACCTCTTTGAAAAGCTGCCTGGTTGGTCATGAAAGCAGAAGAATTGGATTGTGGTCAGTTACCAATACTGAACAATTTGATCAAAAATTTCTATAGAAGAATTCTCATCAAAAGTGGGGAAATGCTGAGCAGAATGTCAGACTCTGATGTACATGAGACTTACTGGAGTCATGGGTGCTAGATAGCCAATTGCAATGATTTCCACAAGATACTCTTGAAACCTGAAAAACAAATATATCTCCTGAAGTAATCGAAAACCAAACAATATTTACTGGAACTAGGAAAGAATGTCAGTCTTAAGCATTGTGCTTTTAAAATGGTATCCAATTAATGAAGAATATTGAAGTAAGTACCACGGACAGTCAAAGGAACCACCAGATCTATCTCAGATGAAGTGCAGCCAAAATACTCCTGAGAGACAAGGATGGCGAGACTTTCTCTTATAGACGTTGAACATTTTGACAGGAGCGTCCTACTTGGTATTGGGTATAAAACAGTGGGGAATTGAGAAAGAGGAAGGGCTTCGCCCAGATGGATTATCACAGTGGCTGCATTGAAAGGTTTAAACTTAGGGACAATTGAGAGGATGGCACAAGTCCAGGCAGTGTCCCGCTCTGTTGTGCAGTGAAGCTATGGATCAGAACCAACTTGTTGGGTCCTAACAATAACAAAAACAGGTTCACAAAAACAAATTGAAAGCTTAGATAGGAAGTTTGGGGAACTGTGAATTTATTTTAATGTGGGGAAAATAAATCAAAATAGAAGAATGAGAATTAATGTAAACCTTGACAAATGTAGTCCATATCACTGAATTGCATATAGAGGCATTATTGATTATTGTCTGCTCTGCCATGTATTTTATTGGACAACCACAAAATAAGTTATTTTTAATATGCATTACAGGTCTGTTGAAGGTGGAATCCTTGAGATCTAATCAAATTAATTGAAAATTTCTTAAAATCTCTAATGAATAGAATTTAATTATAAGCCACAGGATATATTGTAGACTTTTAACCTAGAAAAAGATTTACTATTCAAAGTTAAGCTGCTTTTATAATTGTCAGAATAGCAAAAAGGCAGTGTTCAGTTCAATTTTCATTTCCCAAATCTATTGTACCTCTCCCGAGTCCAGAAAAGGTATCCTATCATGGCCGAAATTATAAATCAGGAAGCAGCCAGCTTCAGACTCCTACAGCCTTTGCAATAATTTGTGCTGGCAAAATGGGTTTCCTTGCCACTCTTTATTTTGAACCCCTAAAGAACTTTGCAAATATGTATATGATTGCAATCATTTAAATTGCATGACAACTCCATAAGCACACCCACCTAGTCGATTCTTATTCATAACAAGTCTGTACAGCACAGGCTAGAACTCGCCCTCATGGGGTTTCTGAAAGTTTTTGCTGTTGTTCGACTAGGTGCCCCCAAAGTAAGTTCCTCCCCATTGCGGCCTCACGTGCAACAGAAAAGCACAGTGCCAGGGCTGTGCCCTTCTCGCAATTACTCGTGTGTTTGAGCACATCTTCGCAGCCACTATTTCAATGCCTGTTGTCAGAGGTATTCCTTTTTTCTCACTGCCCTGCAAATTTCCCAAGCATGATGTCTTTCTCCAGGCCCTGGTCTCTCCTGACAATACACCCCCAAGTGATCTTAGTCCTTGAAGGAACGCCCTTGCTTTCAACACTTGCACAGGGTCTCCTGAGGCAGATGTATTCATTGCGATGTGGTTTGGTTTTTTTCTTAATCTCTTTCCTGCTGAGTCCATGAGCATTGATGGTGGATCCAAGCAAGACAAATCCCTAACAACTTGAATCTTTTCTCCATTTCTCTTGATGCTACCCATTGGTCCAGTTATTGGGATTTTGGTTTTCAATACACTGAGTTGCAATCCATCCTGAGGGTTGCAATCCTTGATCTCCATCAAGTGCTTCAAGCCCTTCTCACTTTTAACAAGCATTGTGCTGTCATCTGCTTATTGCAGATTGTTAATAAGACTTCCTCTAATCTTGATGCTGCATTCTTCCTCATATAATCCAGTAACTCTGATATCTCCTCCATATACAGAGTGAATAAATATGGTGTGAAGATGCAACTCTGATGCACACCTTTCCCTGAACATATTCTGTGTGAGCACAATGAAGTGTTCTGGGATTCCCATTTTCTCAAAGATATCCATAGTGAATGATGGTCTACGCAGTCGAAAGCCTGTCAATAAAACACAAATCTTTCTGGTCTACTTTCAGCAAAGATCTATCTTAAGTCAGCAATGATATCCTTTGCTACATATCTTCTTCTCAATCCGGACTGAACCTCTGGCAGCTTCCTGGCAATGTACTGCTGCAACCATTATTGCATGATATTCAGCAAAAATTTACTTGTGTGTGATATCAATTATATTGTTCAATAATTTGAGCATATTGTTGAGTCACCTTTGTTTGGAATGGGCAAAAATATGGATCTCTTCTAGTCAATTGGCCACCTTCTGAATTTCCCTTGGGATAGATGAATGAATGTTTCAGTGCTTCACCTTTAAGAGACTAGAAAACCTTATTTTTAGCCTGAGAGGTGATTGGTGGTTTCGAACTGCTGACTTTGGTGTTAGGAGACCAATGCCTGGTGCTAAGAAATCTAGTTATATATTTTTTCTTCTCTGTGGTCTGCTACTGAGAGGTTAACTAAATGAATATTAAATACTTCAATCCCCAGTATTTGTCATGGTTAACTTGTTGAACTATTTAAAAGACCACAAATTCATGCCCTGTTTGTCCTGTGCTTAAACTTTGAGCAATAGGACAACACACACAGCCTCCAACCACGTAACCTGATACAGGGACTTCCTCATACATTCTCGCACTTTCCAAAATAGAGCTTGTCAAGCTCTCAAGTGTCGCATACACATTTTTGGGTGATGTTTATTTTCTTTTCAACTTCTGATATATCCTTCCTACATTTCCTAAGAATGAAATACTAGGTTTATATTTAAAAAATATAAAATATAGGCTGTAGTCTATGAACTATAATTTAGATTCAAACACTAGTATTTCATTGATGTATGAAATCTTTGAGGGTTTCCTGAAAGCCTGAAACCATTGTGGGTGGCACAATGGTTTATACATACAGTCACTAGGTAAGTGTCAGCAGGGTAATCCTAGCTAGAGATAGACCTCAAAACAAAGACCTTGGGATCTGCTTCCAAAATATCAAAGGCGTGAAGACCCTAGGGAGGGCAGTTCTAATCTGCTGGGTATGAGACACCATGCATTGAAGGAAATGAGAGAAAGGAGTTTGTTTTTAGCTTTGCTGCTTGTCCTATATAAATAATGTTGTCACAGGGGTTGGGGGGAAAGAAAATTAGCTAAAATATATAAATAAGCAACTAACATAATAGGAAAAATAGATATTGTGATCTCTGTTTCCACAAGAAGCTATAGACAAATGTTTGAATGCATAATTTTCCTTCCATATGCAGTCTACATATTCTTTTCTCTCATTTTGATTCTTAACTAAGCTGGGTTATTTATCTAATAAATAATTGTCTATTAAATAATCCACATATCCTTATTGATCTGAATTTGTGGGAATATCTCTATATTCTTTTGAGGTTGTCCTTTTAGTTTTTATTGTTGGGATTAGAAATAGGAGTACTCTTTCCACCTCCCAGTTATGCAACAAAAACACCCCTTCCTTGTGATAAGCTGTATAAATTATCCATATTAATACAATAACTTCTTTGTCAATTCCCTCAATAATAATGCCAGGGAGTGGGGTTGTGTTTCTTA
>NW_022111369.1:26396493-26398367 GCF_000313985.2 Echinops telfairi | reverse complement strand
ATTTATAATCAAATTTAGTCTTTTCTAAGTACATAGTATCACCACAAATAGTATTAATTTAGGAGTGCTATTCTGTCGAAGTTACTTAAGGACAGAGTATAATACAAAAATGTGAAGTGTGTATTTCAAGCAAAGAGAAAAAGAAGAAAAGGGAAAAGAGGAGGGAGGAGGGAGAAAAAGAAAGAGTGGCGTGTCAATAACCCCTCATTAGAGTTCTAAACACCTAAAATACATGCCCCCACCCCAGCATTTGTTGGGGGATCACAAATGGAAAAGAGAGCAATATCATGTAAATTCAATTAATCAGAACTAAATATACGAAAGGACTTCACGCTGAAAGGTATAAAACCTTTAAAACACTGTTGAAAAATATTAAAGATCCATGATTCATGAATCAGGAAATTTTAATTTACTAATGTATAAATTATACACAAAGTATAGATAGTATACAATTCATATAGAAATTTTAGCAATAATTTTGGTTGATGTTTAATTTATATAATATTCCATAAGGAGTAAAAGTAATTCTGAAGAAAACAAAGAAAACTGTAGGAGAAATCACATTTTCCAATTTGAAACTTATTACTTTAATAAAAATTTGACTGTATTATGTGTAAACTTACATAACAATGGAATAGAATTAAGGTTTTTCAAATAAACCCATTTCTTTATGGACTATTTATTTTTTATAAAGACACCAACACCATTAAATATGGAAAGATTGGTATTTTATAGAATTAATTAGGTTGGAGTTATATCTCAGACATATTATTTAAAAATTGATCAATATCTAAAGAACAGGAGCAGAAATTATTCAATGAAAGAGGAAAACATTAGAAGTAAGCTTAACACTCCTTTAAAAAAATGAAGTCTTATGAGCATCTAAGAAAAAATCCACTAGACATCATCAAAATTAAAAACATTTTAGATAAAAATATATTATCAAGAAAGTTAAGATACATGTCAGATCCAGCATGGGGTATATTTTCAAAGCAAAAGAAATTCCAAGTGTTGACAGAGACATTGAAGCAGTAGGGTACATCCATACATTGCCAGTAGGAATATAAAATGCTGCACCACTGTGGAAAACGGTTTGGTGAATTCTAATAAAGATGAAGATAGAATTATCATGTAAACATGAAACTGCATTTCCAGGTTTATAACATAAAATGTTTGAGAGCACACACAAAATCACACAAATTCAGAATATCTGAATGAAGGAGACAGTGCAGGTGGCCATTAACAGATGAATGGCTAAACAAATGGAAATATACATAAAATATTATTTTGCCAAAAATTGAAATGGGTTCTGAGACATGCCATAATGGGAAATTATCTTGAAAACCTGTACTCACTGATTTATCAGGCACAAAATAGCAAATACTACATGACCTCATGTACATAAAATATCTGGAATAGGAAACAATGTGAAATAAGATTAGTGGCTACCAGGAGCTAAAACGTTAAATAAAATTAAATAAATAATTAAAAGAAAATATGACACTATCTCACAGAATAGTAAATATTGATAAAGGGATAACATTTTATAAAATAAATAGAAATTGTGGATATGAAAATTACAGTTACTGAAATGAAAAATTTTACTGGTATGGATTAACAGAACAGATTTTAGCTAAATAAAGAATAAAATGTTATTTGAAATTATTCAGTCTATAGCACAATAAAGGGGAAAAATTACAGGGCAGCAGAGACTTGGGGAAGGCCATCATATATGCTGGGGAGAGAAGTGAATACTTGACATTCATAACAGCAAAAACAAAGAGCTCTTTATAGTATTGAAAGACAAGGATGCTATTTTTCAGGACTAACATGGGCCTGACCAAAGTCATGATGCTTTCCATGGCCTCATATGC
>NW_022111369.1:26393559-26395262 GCF_000313985.2 Echinops telfairi | reverse complement strand
AGCAGTCTCACATAATTTTAGTAAATAGCCCATGACACCTTTTTCCAATTCTATTACCCTCAATTAGTATTTTCCTATAAGATATTTCACCACAAATAAGGAGATAATATACAGCTTTTGCACTCCATCTCTATAAGGCAGTTTTCACAGTATACCCCAAAATGAAATGCTTTTATCAACTTTATGAAGAATATTAAAATTACTTTTTTTTAAATTACGTGATTTTTTTCCTATGGTGATTTTTTTATAAACATGATTTGAACTGATGATCGTTATCTACAATTGTCATTTCAATCTTTTAAAGTTTGTAAATTAATTATAAGACGATACCAATCATAGAGTTAGTATATTCGTAATGCTACCCTTATTGTATTTTGGCATTCACATGGTCCAGCAAAACCTTGACTTCTGTAAGTAGTTTATACCATATGTTAACAGTTAAGTAATTGTTACAGTAGTCCACGGTAGAATGCCATGGAATAGATGTGTCCAATAGTAATGGCAACTGAATCTTTACTAGCTTCAAAATTAAACAATACAGAGCCATATTTTTTGGAAGTTAAGTAACTAGAACCAGCATGCTGTGCAGTTCTAGTCAGGAAAAGCAAGCAGTGTCATTGGTAAGAGCAAAGGAGCAAGCTTTAGACAAAGCAGACTGACACTAAGATTGGGCTCACATCCTCTCTGCCACTTCAACAAATGGGAAACCTGCCATTTCCACTGTAAGAAGTACTTTTGCAAAGTCTCTCGCTAATAGAGTTATGGTATTAAAAAAAATAGTACTTTTGTGGTGGTAAACTGTGGAATCAAGTCTCAGGGTGTCAGAATTATCAATAACTAATAAAATTGAATGCCTACATCTTTCTTCTCTCCTTAAATACCCTTAATCTGAATTTGGGGATTATTTTTCAAAAACCTAAATTTAAGGAGATTGGAAACATATTTAAAAAGTCAACTGCATTGTTAAGATACAGTAAGACTATAATCTTTGCATCTATTTTCCATTTATTTACCACATATCAGGCTGACTGATTTAAAAAAAATAATTTCTGCTGGGACAAAAATCAAGACCAACTCTTCATTAGTTTGAATTTGAAACTGAAAGTCAGCATAAATTCAGAGTGTTATACATATACAAAGCCAACTTTAATAGATAAGAGATAGGGCAAAACTTTTAATAACATTCATTCACAAAAGCAGAACCATACCTTCCAGATCAATATATACAATAAAGCAAAAAGGGCATTAAATAGTAAATACATGGTAGGCTTCAGCTGCCATTCATTGGGCACCCTCACAATAAGAAATCAGACCCAAAGTCCAACTACTCTTAGATGTATAACTTGGAATAGCAGTCAACTGCTCCTCTCAGCCTAGGGATTCTCAGCCTTCAATCCCAGTGCTAAGGATGAGTTTGAGGGAAATCCCAGTTAACTTAGTAGGATTTCCACACCAAAGCCTTTTTCTGTGGCCTCTGAAGGATATTGTACACCCAAAAGGAACAATCTAAAGTCGCAGTCATCTTAGTGGAAGCCACTTAATATCCACACTTTAATTAATCCACTTAAAGTGTCCAAACATGGATTAAACCTCCCGTAAATCCCTTCAACCATAGTTGGTGGATGTGACTAGTCATATTGTCAGTCAGAAAGTATTGTAAAGTCAAATATGTAAAGTCAAATATGGCAAGAATAGTTAGGTTC
>NW_022111369.1:26392203-26393459 GCF_000313985.2 Echinops telfairi | reverse complement strand
CATTCATTGGGCACCCTCACAATAAGAAATCAGACCCAAAGTCCAACTACTCTTAGATGTATAACTTGGAATAGCAGTCAACTGCTCCTCTCAGCCTAGGGATTCTCAGCCTTCAATCCCAGTGCTAAGGATGAGTTTGAGGGAAATCCCAGTTAACTTAGTAGGATTTCCACACCAAAGCCTTTTTCTGTGGCCTCTGAAGGATATTGTACACCCAAAAGGAACAATCTAAAGTCGCAGTCATCTTAGTGGAAGCCACTTAATATCCACACTTTAATTAATCCACTTAAAGTGTCCAAACATGGATTAAACCTCCCGTAAATCCCTTCAACCATAGTTGGTGGATGTGACTAGTCATATTGTCAGTCAGAAAGTATTGTAAAGTCAAATATGTAAAGTCAAATATGGCAAGAATAGTTAGGTTCCAGGGTAATTTCTTATCCTTTGATCTCCCATTTGGCCTATTTTAAAGTTTATTTCAGTTTTTTAAATAGTAAAGGAGAAATATATATTGATTAAGCCTCTAGGGAAATCCCTCTGACCACAGACCAGGAATGTGAATCGTCTTGTTATTAAACAGAGTACATTTGAAAGTGGATAATTGCAGATTTAATTATGTTATAATTTGGCAGTTTATAATTTGATCTCCGTTTTGATTCATTTTAAATTTGTACCAGCTTTTAATATTTTGCACTTTCTTTTTAATTTTTTTTCTCTGATTTACTTTGTTACTGTTTCTAGTTTTTTAAAAACTAAATCTGGAAGCAGGATCAGTCCATCTACAGACACAGGATTAATGGCTCCTTGAGGGGATGGCAGGGTGGGTTGGGGAAAACTGAGGAGTTAAAAACAATGAGTACAAGAAAGAAGAACATGTTCTAAAATTGATTGTGATAACTGGGCTGTCTGATATGTGGATTATGTGGATTATATTAGAAAAACTTTTTGCTTTTTTGTTTTGTTTTAAAGAATTACGGTCTTGGAAAGCCATGGCAGCAGCTCTATGCTAGCCTCATTTGTTGCTAAAAGTCAGAATTTAATGAATTCAAAGGCAGTAAGTCTGAACTTTGTTATCTTTTTAAGTTTTTATAATTAATTCGATGAAATAGGTGTTTTCATAAGTTTTGCTTTCTGAAAACCAATTTGAAAATTGTATCTTATTTTTTCAACACTCTGGAATATGACTGTTCTAAAGGGGATTGTGGTGATTATTGGACAACTCTTCTTAAGATGATCGAACTATTGAACTCTGTGAT
>NW_022111369.1:26389198-26390494 GCF_000313985.2 Echinops telfairi | reverse complement strand
GCTATTATTTTCTTTGATATAAAGGTTTGGGAAGCTTGATGAATTATTGTCAGACTAAATTGTGTGTCATCACAAATTGAAAGTTTTATCCTAGTACTTTAGTCATTGAGCCTTATAGTGTGCTGTAAATGCATTTTCAAGAAACAGTTACAATTTTACCATTTTAAGCCATCAACGAAAGATAAAAAGAAAACTATACAAATATTAACCCTTTATATGTTTTGATATTGAAATTTCTATCAAAATATCAATTTAGCATTGATTTTACTGAAACGTGATTCAGAGCAAAATGTTAACAATATTGTAATACATCATTTGTTTCCTTTTACTCTCTGTATTAAAATCAAGTGTAAAGGCAACATGAGATAGAGAGGGTGAAGATTAAGCATGGTATAGAAAGAATATGTAATATGAAGTCAAAGAAGTTTCAGCTATCATTACATAAAAATGAAAATACTAAAAATATTTAATGGAAATTGCAAGTAAAAATACTATAATGTTGAACAGTTTGACTTCTTTTTGCAAATCTTTAAGGAAAAACTCAAAGGAGGTTAAGTCAGAAAAGTACAGTCTTTTCATCACATTGAATATTTTCTATGCTTTATATTGTTTCATTGACTTGATTTAAGGTAAATTTCAAAAACATATTTATCATAAAATTTATGGCTGTGTTTTTAAAAGTCTAAGCATCTATGTTCTGTTCTGATGGAACAATATTCCATATTCCACAATGAATTTCGAACTATTACTAGCACCTGTAATGGTTAGGTTTTTTGTCAACTTGGCTGCATCAGGATTCTCAGTAGGTTGGCAGTTAAGTAATTGCAACCTAGTAATCTCTTATGAGGTTATATAACAAAGTAAACAACTCAATGACAGGATATGCTGTGAGCAGCTAATCTATTGTAAAAAGATTAGGGTGGGATGCAACTGCTTAATGCAAATGAAACAAAGTCACCTTGAGAATATATAATTAGATGCTGTAGGGAAGCTACATAGCTTCTTACTTGGCCTGGAGCCTCCATTTGGCTCACCTAGCTCCTTTGGATTTTGATACTTTTAGGTATTTTTGTTTTATTTGTATTAGATTTGATTTGTTTTTTATGATTGTCATTTGCCTTCTCATCATCTCTTACTCTTAGTAACCTTATGAACAACAAAGAGAAATGAAATCCAGTTGTGACCCATCACCATGACTACTGACATCCTTGAGTTCATATTGGACAACTACTATGTCAATCAACCTCTTTAATGGCTTCCCTTGACGTTTCCAGCCCTTGACTTCACCACGCATGT
>NW_022111369.1:26385861-26387428 GCF_000313985.2 Echinops telfairi | reverse complement strand
GCCTGTAGAATAAAAGGTGAGGCTTTTGACTCCCATCCAAGTTGACAGTTGCAGGGACCCAATGCAGTTTTACTCTGTCCTCTATGTTGCTATGATTAGAGTGAAATTGAAGGCAGGGAGTTTCACCAATAAACTCCCTTGTTATCTGAAAGTTTGCATTTCTAGCAATAGGATACTATTTTGTGCATTAACATGTACCTGGAAATAATGAATCCCTTCTATGAAGCGTGAGTAACGTTGACTGTAATCCTTGCATTTACGGGTCAACATGGGTGTGTCGTGAGTCTAAGCTATGTAGTGATGAAGTTCTCTTTTATGTAGTCATGATTTCTTGAAGTCAACTTGCCATGTACTTGTATAAGCATTTTACTGCTTTTGATACTCTAGAGCAGGGCTTGGCAAACTGCGGCTCCATTGCCCTACAGGGCTCTTTTGGTCCATTCATGTGCCTCTGAAGTAAAATTGAAAAAGAAATTAAAGGATATTTTTCAGTTAATGGTGATTTTTTTTGCTGGTAAAAATATGTTTCTTGCTCTTAGATAATTTTTAAATTGTTGTGAGGGACAGGATTGGCTCTTCCATCTCAAAAATTTGCTGTCCCTGCTCTAGCAAATTCAGACCAAGATGATAATAAAATAATTAATTGTGATGCAACAATCTTTTATGGTTTTTATAATTTTTATGTTTCGGTACACATGACTAAAGTCATACTGCTCTGTTGGGTGTTCTTACTGACCTCTGGTATACATATCAGGTTAAAACTATCCCTATGAAATAAGTTTGTGAGATATCCCAATTTCAGCATTTTTTGTCATATTGTTCTTCCTTTGTCTTGTCTCAGTCTTTAGGTTAATTTAAAACTAATATTGACTTTGTTAGGCTATCCTGTTTTAAAATTTCTGTTCTTAGGTTTATGAATCTCTTATTTATTTTTCCACTGTAGTCCTGAAGATCCAGACTTACTGATTCATTTCTACAATATGTTTGGTTATAGTGGCAAATTTTCCATAACGCTCCCCTTGTATGCATATTAGTTCTCCTATGACATTTCATAAACATTTACATTTGTGACATTGGTAAGTACGTCCACAAGGTAACAGCACCCTTGGCCTTTCTTCACTGGGTTTATCATGTTCATTTCTCCTTCTTTCCTGCCTCATGAGTTTGATCCCTAGTCAAAGGCTGCCATTCGACCATATTGGTTCTTTGTTCTAGAGGGTATGTGACACCAATGCAGTCAATTATTTAACATGACTTTTCTGTCCAGAGTCTTTATAACTCCCAGCAAATGACAAAACGGGACCACCTACAATGGGTGTATTTCCTCTTTGTCTGATAGGTATGGGAAAGAGAAAGTGGAGGAAGAACACAAATTATATAATTCCGTGGTAACTTGTATGATTGTTAACATGGTTCATTGTGATAGTTAAAACTTGGAACTCTAATGGGAAGATCGGTCAGTTTTCACATCTTGCTTGGTGTAAAATGAGCTACCAATCTCTACGTGTTTCATTTCCTTTTTGACAACTTCCATTTTTCCTAGTGTGACAGTTAGATTTTATGTCTA
>NW_022111369.1:26383033-26385213 GCF_000313985.2 Echinops telfairi | reverse complement strand
ATAATCTGAGAACCTTCCAACCTCAGTTGCTGTTTCTTTTTTTAACACTGTTATCTGAGAATATTCCACTGCTATTCATAAGGTTTTCAGGTGTTAATCTCTCAATAGCAGACATAATTTTCTTTCTTCCTAGTCGGTATGAGCTCTGCTGAAGCCTATACATCATGGGTGACCCTGCTGTTGTTTGAAATACTGGGGATAGAGCTTCCAGCATCACAGCAACATGTAAGGCACCCTAGTGTAACCACATGACTGAGTGAGTGGTAGTCTCACACCTAGTATGCTTCTGTGTATAAAACTTTTCTGGACTTTTTAGAGATTTGGTTTTATACAATATGTACCCTTTTGTGATCAACGTTTTGACCAATTATCATGTCATTCAGGTTTACTCTTGTTATGAGACTCACATTATTCTTTACATTGGGTTGCATCTCATAGTGTGCTTGTGCCATAGATTGTATATCCATTCATAAGTGCATGGACACTTAGGTTGTTTCCATCACTTTACTACTGTTAATAATGTTTCTACGAACATGGGTTTGCATATGTGTTTCTGTTCATCTCATGGGTTTTATTTTCAAGAATATATACCTAATATTGGGATTGCCATATCATATTGATAAATCTATTTTCAATTTTTGAAGGAATTGCCATATTTTTTTTCAAGGATTATACCAATTTCCATTCCTATTAGCAGTGTGAGATTTTTCCAGTCATTCCACACCCTCTTCAGCATTTTTCTACCCATTATTTCATCTCTGTTAGTAATGTTAGGGTGAGATTTGGATCTCTCAATGCTAATACTTACAAGTCATTCTTCATGTGTTCGTTGGCTGTGCAAATGTGCTCTCCGGTGTAATTTCTGTTTATGTCCTCTGTTTCTATGAAGAGTGACTCAATTTCCCTCTGCATTTTAAATGTCCTGATTATTATTTATTTGTATGTATTTTTCCTATCATACCATAGAGATCTGGTTTATTTTTAGTTTGCTTTGTATTTGTAATTTTCTTATCTATATGGACGCCACAGAAATTTCCCTTCTAATAGTCTCCTTGGGAACCACAGTGGTGCAGTAGCTACCTGCTCTGCTGCTGGCCAATATGTGGTGGCTCTCATTCAGCACACACTCCAGAGACAAAGAGGAGGAGTCTCCTCCATAAAGATGCTTGTTGTTGTTAGATGACGTCAGGTCCATTCTGACCTGTCCTCTACGCACCCAGAACAAACACCACCAGGTCCTGCACAATCCTCACAATTGTTCCTGTGCTTGAGCCAGCCACGACGCCAATCCATCTCCTTTAGGGCCTTTCTTTTATTGGGTGTCCCTCTACTTCACCCACCATGATGTCCATCTCCAGGGACTGGTCTCTCCTGACAAATATCCAAAATATATAAGATGAAGTCTTGCCGTCTTTGCCGCTAAGGAGCACTTTGGCTGTACTTCTTCCAAGCTAGATTAGTTTGTCCTTTTAGACATCCATGGAACTTTCAATATTTGTTACCAGCACCACAACTCAAATGCATCCATTATTCTTCGGTCTTCCTTATTCAATGTCCAACTTTTATATGCGTCTGAGGCAACAGAGACTTCTTATTGGATAGTTCTACAGGGTTGCCATAGTTTGGAATCCACATTAGGTTTTGTTTTTAGAAGGGATTTGTTAATTAGCTCCTCAAATAATCTGACTATAGAGAGTGAGCTGACCTATGTGTTCCTGGTTCAATAATTTATATACTCAGTATATATTTAGATAGCAGGTACATGTATCAGTTAATACAATTTTCCATAACATTTCAAACATAAACACACACACAACATCAAGATTATTTTCCTATCTAGGGCCCTTTTCTTTTTAAACTCCCAGAGATTTTCTATAATATTGGAAATTTCATTTAGGAATTGTTAACATTGTGATGAGAATCTAAAGAAAAATATCAAGACAGAATGTGAAATCATATTGGTAAAAATTACACTCTAAATTTCTTAACATAAAATGAAAGACGCTTTATTATGTAGCTAATCTCTTATTTCTAAATTCAGATTTTGCCTAATACCTTACTTCAGTCATATGGTCTAGTTAGCTTTATATTTTTTTCAAATCTTTTCATCTCTGCTCTTTTCTACACATACAGTACTCCATTCTGTTTTCCAGGAAATGTCAAATCAATAAATTTAAATA
>NW_022111369.1:26377134-26381971 GCF_000313985.2 Echinops telfairi | reverse complement strand
TTTTTCAGACTGTAGTACAAGAATTGTTGACTTGTACAGATTAAACTCTTAAAGTTACTGGAAACTTAAATAACTAGGTGAATGGCAAGGCAAAACTTTCAACAGCACTCATTCATAGAGGCAGAACCATGCCTGCAAGACCGACAGATGTCATAAGAAAGCAAGGAGAGCATCAAAACGGTCGATATCTGGTATTTCCAGGCCGCAATGGAGTGGATACCCTCAAAGCAAGAGATTTGAACCAGAAGTCCAATGATCAGCTCTTCTGTGACCTTGGGATAAGATTCATCCACTTCTTTTCACACAAGGGCATTTCAATCTTAAGCCCAAGGGCGCATGTCAGTTCCTTAAATCTGCTGCAGGTGAATTTGAGGTAAAGCCCAGTAAGGTTGCCACGTTTTCACTTTACCCATAAATCTTACTCTGGTTGAGGAGGCCTTTCAGAAGAGGAAATAACATGTGTGTACTAATTATAGAAGGCACGTAATCATGTGATTAACTGATTCAAACTCTTTCAAGTGATACTAGTCTAATGCGATACAAATCTGACCCCCTCCAGCTCTTAAGACTGATGCCAAAAGGCACATTTAGATATCCCTCCACGCCCTGTCCTCTACTCCCTGTGCTGACACCACCATTCCTCCCAGGGCTTTCTCTTTCCACCTTTCCAACTGGGTTATAAACTTACTTACTTGGCCACACATGCTTCAGGATTGTTTATAGAGACATTAACAGGTTGTAATTCAAATGAGAAATGCTCTTGATACAGTTTTTCAATGAGACGGTCTCCACTGTATTTGTAAGCAAGTTTCTCTCTGGCCCTCAGCCGCTCTGTCTTGCTTCTGCCACAAGCTTTCCATGTTACAGTGTTGTTTAGGACTCCCAATAAATGCCCAAAGGGCTTGTCACTCTGCTAAAAGCCTGAACCTGCGGGCTCTGTGACTCAACACACCCAGCTCCCTCTATTAAGTTTCCAGAGTAGCCCTATTCCACATGGCAGTCTCCTACCCAAAAGTTTTACTTGCTCTATGGGTGGGGAAGTTCACCCCTCTGTCTCATATTCTAGCCCCAATTCTGCTGCTGCTCCTGTGCCACTCCCCTGGCTATTTCCTGCATCCACCAGGGCGGTTCTGTGTGCATTGATCTGGGGATCCAAAGAATGTGCTACTCATACCTCTTCTTTCTCACTGACAATGAGATCCCCCTCTCTGCTTCTGAGATTCACATCAGGATGGCGATTCAAAATAACCAGGTGAGCAAATAATCACAACCGAATCCGATCCATTTCTTTCCTCCCCTTCTCTTACCCAGACCCATCTAGAAAAGATCATTTGGTGAGCGTCACAGGCACTATGGCTGCAAGCACCACATGACATAGTTCATTGTACTACAGGCTTCTATGTCCTTATTGAAGGTCCATTAGAATTTACTCTCAGGTCCTAGAAATACTCTCCAGCTCTGGCATGTAGTCCCTTGCATCTTCAATCCAGCAATGACATGTCAACTTCAAGTCCCTAATCTTTCTGATTACCCAGGATGCTACTAACCAGAGGAATAGTATCCCTGCTTTAATGTCAATTTTTCTATAACCATACTGTGCTTACATTTGCAAAGTTACTTTTGAAATGAAAATTATTCAAATATAGGATGACATGTCATCATATTTATAGTACTACTGATTGAGACTAAAAATCTCGAGTGGCCTTTTGTAGAAATCTATTTACCATATTTTTTGAAGATCTATGCTAAGACATGTATGCCATTTCCATTAAAATAGTTCTATTTTGATTCACATATCAGTTTTAAAGGATTGGCTTAAGGTTCTTTTTCCTGTTCTTTTTATTTGAAGAATCTAAAGATATAGTAGAAAAACAATAGTGATCAAATCTTTGAAACAGGAAATCTCTCCAAAATACCCACTAGGCTATTTTCTTAGAGTTCTACAAAATCATGGGGGCACACAACATAACCAGATCCCACAAAAAAAGTGTTGGAAAATATTTCTGTTAGCTAGTTTCATTGATGGAAGACTCTTTGACTATGATAGATGGGTTTGGATAGTATCTCTCTCCTTTTTATTTTTTTTCAAACTTATCACATCTTCCTGGCAGTTTCAAATATTGAAATTGTCTTATTTCTAATCATTAAATTGTCTTATTTCTAATCATTAAAAGCCTTAAGTGAAATGATCTACCAAAATCACACAGATAAACTGGTTAACATAGAGATGGTGCAAGTTCAATATCACTGAATAATCACTTCTTTTTTTTAAATTATTTTATTAGGGGCTTGTACAATTCTTAGCACAATCCATACATACATACATTGTGTCAAGCACATATTTGTTGCCCTCATCGTTCTCAAAACATTTGCCTTCTACTTTAGCCCTTAATATCTGTTGCTCATTTTCCCCCTCCCTCCCCACGTTCCTCCCTCATGAACCCTTCATAATTCATAAATTATTATAGTTTTGTCATAAGTTACACTGTCTGATGTCTTCATCCACCCTCTTCTCTGCTGTCCATCCCCCAGGGAGGAGGCTATATTAGATTCTTGTAATCGGTTTCCCCCTTCTACCCCACATTCCCTTCACCCTCCAGGCATCGCCCCTCTCACCACTGGTCCTGAAGGAGTCATCTATCCTGGATTCCCTGTGTTTCCAGTTGCTATCTGTACCAATGTACATATTCTGGTCTAGCCAGATTTGCAAGGCAAAATTGGGATCATGATAGTGGGGGAGAGGAAGCATTCAAGAACTAGAGGAAAGTTATATGTTTCATCGTTGCTACACTGCACCCTGATTGGCTCATCTCCTCCCCACAACCCCTCAGCAAGGATGGACTCTGAGTCTCCACTTTGCTCTCACCCACCTTTACAATGACATGATTTCTTGTTCCTTGATACCTGGCACCCGATCCCTTTGACAGCTCGTGGTCAGACAGGCTGGTGTGCTTCTTCCATGTGGGCTTTGATGCTTTGGTGAGAACAGCTAAGCAAGAAAGGTTGTCTATAAAACTTATGCAGGAAACACCATTGTCATTGTTTGGAGTCATCAAGTCGGTTACCACTGACAGCCACCCTCTGAATAGAAGGAAACACCGTGTGGGGCTTCGCTGGCCTCAACATGCTATGGTTGAGCCATTGTTGCAGCCTCGGTCACTCTGTCTTGTAAAGGGACTTCATTTTCATCCCTGACCCTCTCCTTTACCAAGTACCCTGTCCCTTTCTAGGGATGTCTCTTTCCTGCTAACATTTCTAAAGAATATGAGATGACGTTTTGCCGTTCTCATCGAGAAGGTACTGTCTGAAATTCCTTCTTCCCAGACAGCCTTATCTGTTCTTCTGGCAGTCATATTACTTTCCATAGGCTCCACCGACATTGCATTTCAAACGCATCAACTCTTCCCTGGTCAACCTTATTCTTTGCCTAAATGTTACATGCATGAGAGGGAATGGAAAATATAGTGATGGTGTCAATATTCTTAAAAGCAAAACAATCATGTCCTGTGGTTGTCATTGCTAGGTGCCATTGAGCCTGTTCTAACACATAGGAGCCCGATGCCCAACAGAACGAACCACTGCACGGTTGTGTGCCATCCTCACACTTGTTCCTGTGCATGAGCCCATTGTCACAGTCACTGTGTCAGCCCATCTGGAGGAGAGGTTATGTCTTTTGTGCTGAGCCCCCACTGTAAGAAGCACAACGAACTCCAGAGCTTGATCTGCCAACATGTCCAGAGTGTAGAAGATAAAGTCTTGCCAGCTCGTCTCTACAGAACACCCGGGGTGGACTTCTGTCAAGACAAATTGTGTTGTACTTTCTACAGTCCGTGGTACTTTCAGCTGTCTTCTCCAGCACCACAATTCAAAGGAATCCATTTTCCTGAAGTCTTCTTTATTCAATGTCCAACTTTCCCAGGCATAGGAGGCAATGGAAAATACCATGGTTTGGGTCAGGCACACCTTAGTCCTCAAAGTAACAAGCTTGCTTTCTAATACTCCACAGAGGGCTTTTGCAGCAGATTTACCTAAGGAAACTTAACTTTTGATTTCTTAACTGCTGCTCCCATGAGCATTGATTGTAGATCCAAGCAGGATGCAATCCTTAAAAACGGCAATGCTTTTTCCATTTTCCATGAATTAGCAACGTCTTATTGGTCCATTTGTGAGGATTTTGGTCTACTTTGCATTAATTCATAATCCATACTGAAGACTACAATCCTTGATTTTCATCCATAAGTGCTTCAAGGCCTCCTGAATTTCAGCCAACAAGGTTATAGTGTCTGCATATTGCAGGTTGTTAGAAAGCATTCCTCTGATGCTGATGCCACATCCTTCTTCATCTAATCCAGCTCTGTGATCATTTGTTCAACACAGAAATTGAACAAGTATGGTGACAGTATGCAACCCTGCAGCACACCTTTCCTGATTCAACGCATCCAACATTCCCTAGTTTTTATTTTTTCCGACATTCCCTAGTTTTTATTTGTACAACTGTCACTTGAGCCATGTACAAGTTCTTCAGGAACACAATCAGGTATTCTGGAATTCCACTCTTCTCAAGTTTATCCATAGTTTGTTATAATATACACAATGGAATATCTTGGCATCGGCAATAAAACACAGGCACACATCTTTCTGGTGTTCTCTGTGTTCAGCCAAGATCCATCTGACATCAGCAATGACAGCCCTTGTTCTATGTCTTCTTCTTCATCTGGCCTGAACTTTTGGCAGCTCCCTGTCAATACACTGCTACAACTGTTGTTGAGTGATCTTCAGCGAAATTTTACTTCCATGTGATATCAGTTACCTAGTTCTATAGTTTAGGCATTATGTT
>NW_022111369.1:26374955-26376802 GCF_000313985.2 Echinops telfairi | reverse complement strand
TGGAGCCTTGTTTGTGGCTAACGCTTTCAGTGCGGCTTGAACTTCTTCCTTCAACATCATTGGTTTTGTTCATATAGTGAACAAACTGTGGAAAAGTTCTTTTGGGTTCACTGATTGTGTATCCTTTCCTTTTCCTTGTTTCCTGAATCATTCTAGATTTGTTCCTAGAATCTTTCATTATTGTAACTCGAAGCTCACATTTGTTCTTGAGTCCTTTCAGTTTACAGTATACTGATCATTTTCTTATTTTTAATTTTTCTGACTCTGGGTCTTTCCACATTTCATTATATTGTTTGACTTTGTCATTTTAAGTTTTTTTGAAGCAACTTTTTAAGTTGCTCTTTGAAATTTTCGATTCAGCTCTTTGAATTTATAATTTATGTCATTTATTTCAGCTACTCTATAACTAAGAGCAAATTGCATAGTCTCATCTGACATCCACTTTCATCTTGCCCTAATTCTGTGTTAAATAAAATTTTGAGCTGTGTATTCCTATAGAGCGAACAGTAGTGTCTAATTATTTCAATCTGCCAGTCAAACTCAATTTGCTATCACAATTTAATGATCATCATATATATTATCTAGTTGAATTCCATTTGTCATAAAAAACAGTAGTGGAATTTTTAGTCTTGTATAACTGAAAGGTTTTTAAAGTCTGCTGTGGTAAGACAATGCTACTACAACCACAAACCACAACATAACAGGCACTTTCTCATTTCTATCTTGCTTATATATATCTTAGGCTTTAAGAATTAAGAACAGTGAAGCTTATATCAAGGGAACGAGTCACATAGTTGCAGAGGAAGGCATGTTCCAAGTGTGTGGGTAACAGGTCAGACTAGTGGCTTCTCCTTAATCACTGAGATGTAGATACTGATGAACCCAAGATCACCAGGTCATGTAGTAGGCTTCTGGTAGCAGACATGAATGAATTGAAGTCATCAGGTAAAATGGAAGGCTGTTCTGGACTCATAGGATCAACAGGCAATATGGAAGAACACAGATTAATATCCATAGATCATAAGGTAAGCCGGATGCAGGAAACATATTCAGCAAAAAGGGAGTGAGCTTTCCCCACAGCCTTCACATATTTTGGATGCAGACAACACCCTCGATGAAACTTTCTTTCAGTTGATTGGATGCTCAGAGCACTTTTCATAATGGAGTTAATCACTTTATATTAGATTTCATCATGGGGATACAATGCTTTAAGTCTGAAATCACAGAGTATCCTGAGCCAGCCGAGTTGACACAAAACCTTCACTATCACAATTTGAAAGAGACCCATTAGACACAATTGAGAGATGAGCCTGTGATTTTTTTTTCTAATTTCAGGAGATTCCTGGAGCCGTTTCAAAAGATAGCATTACTCCCAAGAGAGCTAGGGATGTTTTAGAGGAAGATGTGGCCAGGAGAAGAAGACTTGAAACCCTGCAGATTGATCTCTGCGTAGCTCTTATAGCCGTGGGGAACGTTGCATCCACAGACGTCCCTGAAAGCTTAGTGAAGCGCAAGACGCATAATAAGCATGCATTCATATCAGCTATTAATTAAGAATTGGGTCATTTTCAAAGGAAAAATAAAGACACATCATTATCACACTCTCTGTTCAATAAAATAGATAGTAGGAATGAAAGTGTTTATGCGATGTAAATTATGCATTTTTACATTTGAATGTGTTATAAGTGGGTCAAATCATAGGGACTATATACAGCAGAATGAAACACCACCCAGTTCTGGGCCATCCTCACAGTCATGTTCGAGCCCCTGGTGACAGTCACCATGTCAGTGCATCTTGTCAAACGCCGTCCTCTCGTCCACTGCCCCACTATACCAGCGTGATGGCC
>NW_022111369.1:26371606-26372612 GCF_000313985.2 Echinops telfairi | reverse complement strand
TGTATCTATTCAAATAATTTGCTTAACATAAAAATGTACCCTTGCCCATGAGTCACCATATCTGTTCTTGTATCACTGAGGACAGCATATAGATAATATAAATCATTATGTTCATTTCAAAAAGGCTGAAGTGAATACAAAAAACTTGTAGTAAACTTGTTGAAAGACAAAATGAGCAAGAATTACTGGAAGAGTAATAAAGAACAGGTAATATAGTCTTGTCTTCAAACTGTTTGAACTAATTCAGTCTTAGACTGAAAAAAATGGGACTTACGGAGATGTCTAAATTGTGAATGACTGAAATGATAATAGATAGGAAAAATCAGATGTTGAAGCTTTGTATTGGGAGGCATAGGAGGCGTGGTGATCCCTTTAAGGAGACCGCCACAAGAAACTGGATTGCTTCCGGGATTGTGGAGAGCAGCACAGTCACTGTGGTCCAGTCAGAGGTCACTTTTGATCAGAGCACTGACCTGACTCTGTCAGGTAATATATTTGGTTGCTATGCAATATGGATACTGTTTTTGTTTTCCAAGAAGGAGATGAGATTTCTAGCCAGGCATCAAACACTAAGTCTCAGCATTTTTTAATATTGTTTCAGGCAACCACATTTTTCAAATTCTAGCCCATCCGAATTGTGCTTCATCAGCCGTGACTGAACTGGGAAAAACCAGTTCAAACCTCTGGAAGTGACTCAATGTCTACCTGATTGTATTTGAAGGATAAAGAAATTAAATCCAATCCAATATTTATAAATGGAAATATACATGTTACAAATGATTTGTGTATTATTTTATAATAAAAATCTAAGAAACCTTAAGAAAATGGAATCAGCTTTGAAAGATTTTTGTAAAACTATTCTTCTTTATTTATATATAAACATTTGCCCATATATGTCAATCAAAAGCAAATGTGATGTTCAAGGTGTGATAACACTTTGTTAACAATTTGATGGCATTACCAGAAAAACTATGCAAAAAATTATGATTCCTCATTTCTATGATTT
>NW_022111369.1:26368222-26369275 GCF_000313985.2 Echinops telfairi | reverse complement strand
TCCTGGGAAGAATAAATGAACAAACCTTTGGGGGCACTAATTAGAAAATTTTGATTATTCTGAACTTTTGCTAATCCAGATAAATAATTGAACTATACCAAAAGTTAAGATATATTTCATGTATAGAATGACAAACTCTATATTTATATACATACATACTGTATATACACTGTTTACATATCTGTCTATATATATATGCACACGCACAGTTTGTGATCTTATACATGAGGTATATCTTAAATTTAATCTCAGAATTAAAAATAGAACTGTATGTAATTGCGTCTACCTTTGTGAGAAATACCCCATGCTTGTGAATGCCTTACTAATCCCTTAAATATTCCTGACAGTGTGATTATTCCTGACATTTTGAAAGAACATGATAACATAAACACTCTTGAACTGTGAAAAATCTACCTAAAACATATACATAAGAGGTAAAAATAAGAATATAAAAGTTTGAAAACATATAAGAGCAATCTCTATAAACAGCTGTCATAAGAAAAGCAAAGCACCTGAGTGAGCACTACAATCACTCCTAAGCTGGCCTCCAATCCAGGCCATCAGGGCTAGTGTTTTGGTGAGTGAGTGACCAGCACCTGTGTTCAGTAGAAGCAGTCAGCATGACAACCGTGGCATGGGGCTCCAGGTTTAAGTGGAGAGGTATGTACATTCTCATTCATAAAAAAATTAAACAAGAGAAAATGACCCCACCTATTCACCTAGAATTCAGAGTAAAAATTATTTTTTCTAAACCAAAGAAAGAATCAAAAGTACACATAAAAACTGGGAAAAAATGCCAACCTGTGACTTCAAGGTATTAATGCAAAATTTATTTTGGAAGCATAACTCCAAAGACCTTGGGATGAAGCAAATGAAAATAAACCTAAAAACTGCTAAACTGAAAACATAACATTTTGATACAAGTTCAGATCTAAAACAAAACTACAAAATAATTTAAGAAAGCCTGTCATGAAGTCTTAGAGTCAAAATAAGAAAGCTTTGCTTCTCATCATTTCTCACGAGGATTCCATCTGTATGATTCCAATACAGAGT
>NW_022111369.1:26358903-26368122 GCF_000313985.2 Echinops telfairi | reverse complement strand
AATTCCATGATAGTCTCTCTTTTAAATAACAGTTTTATTGGCATATACTTCCTATAAAATACAACTTAATCATTTAATCATATTTCAAAGAATCATGTAATAATCACCACAATTTCATGAGATTTTCTTCTCATACGCATTGTTGAGAAGCCCCCCATTTCCCCCAAAACCTCCACTGACATTTTTCTTATTCATTCCTATTAGTTATTTATTAATCGACTTATTATTTATTATAAGGTAATTATTAATTATAAGGTCATCATTAATCATGTCATTATCAATCCACTTACTATGTCTAAAAATTTACCTCTCCTGAATTTTATATACTGAAAATTATACAAGAAACAAACAAAACCAACAATAACTAGACAAAACTGAGAAAAATGTCAATCAAGAAGAAAATAATCAAAACTGAAACTTTCAAGTAGATGAAAAAGAAGGGATGAAAGGATAAGGTACTACAATTATTTAACCTAAATACATCTGTTCCAATTGACTTTACAGTGTTCTCTGATAGCTCAGCTTCACCAGCACCATAATTCTAATACATCAATTAGTCTTCATTCTTTCTTATTAAATGTCCAACTTTCACTTGTATATGGGACAACTGAAAGTACCAAAGTGTGGGTCAGGGTCACCTTAGTCATCAAAGTAGCCTTATTTCTTTTCAATACTTTAAAGAGATATTGTGGAATAGATTTACCCAATGCAATATATTGTTTGATTTCTTGACTGCTGGGTGCTTTATCATTGATTGTGGATTTAAATAAGATTAAAAACTTGCATAATTAAAAATTTTATCTCTTTATTATGATGTTGTCTATCGATCCTTTTGTGACATTTTAAATTTTATTTTCTTCACATTTCGTTGGAATCCGTATTGAAGGCGGTAATCCTTGATCTTCATGAGAATGTTCTTCAAATCTGCTTTGCTTTCATCTAGCAAGCTTGTATCATCTGGTTAGTGCAGACTATTAATCAACCTTCCTCCAAACTGATGCTGCATTCTTCTTCATATAGTGCACTTTTTCGGATTATTTGCTCAACAGAGTGAGTAAAGATCATGGAATGATACAATCCTGACACACATCTTTCCTGATTTAAACCATACAGGGCTCCCTGTGTTTGAATGACTGCCACTTGGTCCATGTGCAGGTTCCACATGAGCACGATAAAATATTTGGGAATTTCCAATCTTTTCCACGTTATCCACACTTAGTTCTGATCTATACAGACGAAGGTCTTTGCATGGTCAATAAGAGCATAATGCGCAGAACACAAACAGCGACAGAATAGCATCCATAAAATTACAGGGACATCTAAGGCGTCAAACTCATTTCATTCCAAATTCAT
This sequence comes from Echinops telfairi, assembly GCF_000313985.2. Lineage (NCBI taxonomy): Eukaryota > Metazoa > Chordata > Mammalia > Afrosoricida > Tenrecidae > Echinops > Echinops telfairi. The sequence continues at coordinate 26,366,769 of NW_022111369.1, read as the reverse complement.
GTTTGAACACTGAAAGTTTGAGACCTGAACATATTTTCCCTTAAGAAATAATAGAAAACCAATAATTGTTTCTGAGGCCCAAATTACCCTTATAAATTCATTTTTCCAGTACTTTAGCACAAACTTGATAGCTCAAGGTTGTGGAAATACCCCCCTAAAACATCTAAACAATAAATACAGTACATTAAATATCAATACACAATACAGTAAGTAAATATAACTTGTTTACAAACCAATGGATTTTGGTGTGGCACACTAACATGAGCTTTACTTTAAAATCCCACTAGAATTCCCACACAACAACAGAGTGAACCTATCTTCCACAGGCTTGTGGCCAGACAATGCTTTTTCCTTCTTCAGTAATGAAGGTCCTGTTGGACAGTTCCCCCCACAAAAAATGTCTGGTTTCGTGTCAGTTGAACACTTGCTAAGGAACTAAACCCTCAGCCTCCACATAATCAGCAAATTCAGCCGTGAATATATCGGTTTGCACCCACCTCTGCTCCCTGCCTCACTACAATGCCTGTTCTCTCTGATGATTGAAAACTGACTAGGCTGATTTTAAGCCTTTGGGCTGCTCAGCAGTATTTTCATTAAGTCCTTGTGGAAGGTTTTAGTCTTTGCCATTTCCCTGTGGACGTGTGATCACCACCACCATCTAGTTGTTTCTGATTGATCCGGATGAACAATAACTTTCTACCCTCTTTCATGGTCGGGGTTCTTTGTTTTGTGGTTAATGATTTCACACCTTTTGCTACATTAGCCACTTTGATAACTTTATCCCTCCCAAAAATGTGGATGTCAACTTAGCATTTTGTATTCAGCCACCAAATCAGACAAGTGGTGGTCTGATTCAAGTTTGCAATGATTTCTCTCCTTACCAAGGTTCTCAGCCTTCCTCTGTGCTTACCTCCTGCCGTCACTAACTTTCTTTGGAGTCAAGTACAAACTAGCGCAACGATGAATGTTTGAATGCACGAACACAAATACTATATTTCTCTGATGGAGAGGAGCTCTGCGACTGAAGTGTCACCGTTTTATCCAAGAGATAACAAGACTCTCCCTCGACCCAGGCAGGTTTTTCCAAGTTGAATTTTTAGTTCCACTATGAGCAAAATTATAACCATTTGTTTCCTCAAATTTTTCTGTTTGATCTTGCAGCTGTTTGACAACCAAGTATCACTGTACAATGAAGACCAGCAAATACAACTATTCTTCATATTTATGGACCACGTACTTTGGACAATATTTTCTATACTTTGTTATGATCCATATAGTCGATACATCTGCAGAGTCAGTAAAACACAAACTTTTCCTGGTAATCTCAGTTTTAAGCCAAGATTCACCAGACTTGGGCATTATATCCTTTGTACCATTATCTCTCGTGAATCTGACTTGAGTTGCTAGAAGCTACCTAAATAAGGTCCATGACAGAGAGGAAGCCCTTCAATGCGATCCATTGACACAATTGGTGCTACAAAGGCTTGGACATAACAACTATTGTGATGATGGTACAGGATGGGGCAGTGTTTCCACCGTTTTTCATCCAGTCCCTATAAGTCTGAATCTCCACTAGACGTAACACTTCCTTAAGTACTGATGCAACCATTTATGGATTGCTTTTAGGAAAGTTTTACTTGTGTGAGCCATTAATGATATTGTTAAATAATCCCTGCACTCAGTTGGCTCTCCTTTCTTTGGAAAGAGCACAGATATGCATCGCTTCCCATCAGTTGGCCCGAAAGCTGTTTTCAAATGCATTGGTATGAACTGCTAAGTGCTTCCAGTGCCGCTTTGTTGTTTTCAAACAGCTCAATCAATATTCCATCAAATCCTGTTTTTCTTTTTCTTTTTTTTATTATTTTATTGGGAGCTCTTACAGATATCATAACATTCCATAGTTCAGTTACATCAAGCAGTATTGTACACTTGTTAACTCAATTTCAAAACATTCTCCTTCTTCTTGACCTCCTCGATAGCACCCCCCTTTATCCTCTTTATCCCCTCCCTCCCTACCCCAACCATCCATATATATATCTTTCTGTATCTTTCACCTACATTTCTGTTGTTTGCTCTGCTCAAGTATGGTTGTACAGTCATCATTACCATTAGCTCCCCTTTCCCTCCCTCTCTTCCTGTACCCTCAGGAAATTGTTAATTTTTCAGGGGGGTTACTTATGTTAGCTTTCATGCATCAAATGACCTTAACTTTACCAATGACCATACGCAAGTCTAACAAGATTAATAAGGTTGAACTGGAACCATAATGGTAGTAGGAGGAAATATTAAAGATTATTCCTACCCCTACTGTTATAGTTTCAGTTCTACCTCAAAGCTTTTTAAGGCTAGAGAGCAGGAAGCAAAAATTAAATGTAATGCCTATAACCCTATACCATTTTTTCTAATATCTTCAAAGTTTTTTTAAAATTAAATCATTTGATTGGGGATTGTACAAGTCTTATCACAATCCACACATCCATCCATTGTGTCAAGCACTTTTGTACATTTGTTTCCCTCCTCATTCTCAAAACATTTTCTTTCTACTTGAGCCCCTGGTATTCACTCCTGATTTTTCCCTTCCCTCCCACCTCCACCTGCCCCAAGAACCCTTAGTAATTTATAAATTATTATTACTTGTCATATCTGCTTTTCCTATATCTATCAACACAGAGTAGATTCCTTCCTTCCTTCAATTCCATCAGCGATTGACTACGTGCTACCTCTCAAAATGATTAGATGTTGACCAATTCTTTTTGTTGACCAATTCTTTTTGTTGCAAGCACTCTGTGTAATCCCTCCATCTTCATTTGATGCTTTGTTCATAGTTCAACACTTTACCCCTTGAACCTATAAAAGTTTCAACTTGAAGCTTGGATGTTTTTCTATGTTTCTCTCATCCTGAGAAATGTCGATCTTCTTTGCTTTTTGTTTTCTAACAATGTGTTGCTAAATAGTATTATAATGCTTTATATTATCTTCTTGAGTTGTCCTTGGAAACTTTCTGAAAGATCTTTACCAATGTTTTTTTTTGTTGCTGTTGACTAGCCAAAGAAATTCCATCATGTGGATCATAACAGATTTTGAATAACAGCGTGCAGAGTGGTAACTCCACCACACTTAACTGTGCTCATGTGAAACGGTACATGGACTGCAAGGCAGTTGTTTGAGCATAATATAAATCTGTATGCTGAGTTATTAATCAGAGCAACTGCACCACTGAAGAAAAATGAAGCATTAATAAACTTCCATACAGAAAAAAAAATTGTTGTTGCTGAACGTTAAAATGCCTTGAAATTCTTGCTGAGGAAAATCAAAGGCTATATCCTTAGTGATGGATATTATTTTCTTAATTTTATAAATGGACCAATAAGCAACATGATGATTAACAGAGACAAGATTGACATGTTCAATAATTCCATTTTTCTTGGATGCACACAATGTCCATAGAGTCAGCAGTCAGAAAAAAAATCAAATGAGGTATTGCATTGTGCAAATCTGCTACAAATTAGATCTTTAAAGTACTAAAAGTAACCATGAGATCTTAGTGCCATATGCTTGCTGTTTCATATGCCCAGAACAAGTGGGAAATGTATGAGAAAGAACAATGAAAAATTGTTGCATTTGAATGATAGTATTGGTTAAGAATACTAGACATATCATCAATGGCCAGAAAAACAAGCAAATCTGTCTTAGAAGAAGCATAGTCATAAGTGCTTTAGAAACAATGTGGAGAGATTGTCTCATGTACTTTGAACATATTATCAAATGAGAAAAATTCATGGAGAAGCACAAGATGATTAGTAGAGAGTTATAGAGGAGGAGGAAAACTCACAATACAACTAATCAAGAGGCTGCGACTATGAGCTCAGAAAATTCAATAATTATAATGATGACCACCCTTAGTCAGAACCAAGTCAACAACACCAAATGCCAACAGCATAGAAACTACTTTCACAGCAGCACAAAGCATGGATTGTTGCACTTTGCCATCCACACAAACCTGTAAAGTGCACCTCCGGGATGCACCAGCTTCAGAATTAATTTTGAATGAGAGCTCGCCTCTCAGTACTGACCCTTCTCATCCGGATGATTGAGCAGCTCCATGAGGACTTTGACTAGGTGGATCAATACATGAAAAAGCAACTACTCAATTTTTCTAATGATTCTACCTTCACCACCACTTCCTTGCTCTGGTAAGATAGATAGAGGATGGAAAGACAATAGATGTTTTCTTAGGTGCAATAGAGCCTGTAATGACTCTGCATACAGCAGAATGAAGTATCCCCCTGTCCTGAAGCATCCTCACAATTGTTCTTTGTTGCAGCCACTTGTTGCAATCCATCTTATCTAAGGTCTTACTCTTTTATTTAATGCCCCTCCAGTCTCCCAACCAGTATATCTTCCTCATTCTGATGTATCCTGACTAACTGTGCAGAGTATGAGAAACGAATCTCACCATCCTGGTTTGTAAGGAGAAATCTGGCAGTTCATCCAATACAGATTTGCTTGTTCTTTTTGTAGTCCTCAGTGCTTACCATAGTATGTTGCCAGCACCATAATTCAGATGTATTGTTTCTTATTCAGTCTTCCTGATTCAGTGCCTAACTTTCACAAGCACATTTGGCTATGGATAATATCATGGCTCGGTGAAGACACACCTTAGTTCTCAAAGTAATATCCTTCATTTGCAACCCCTTAAAGAGATCTTATACCACAGATTTACCCAATGCAATGTGTTTATTTTGATCCCTTGACTGTTGCTTCCATGAGCATTGTTGGTGTATCCAAGCAAGACAGCAACCTGGCCAACTGATTGGAAAATATCCTTATTTGTACCCATGGCAAGAAAATGATCCAACAAAATGTGGACAGCACAGTATCATTAATACTGTATGCAAATTAAGTACCATTGATTACTTCAATCTTTTCTCAACTTATTATGATGTTACCTACTGGTCCATTTGAAAGGATTTTGGTCTTCCTTACATGGAGTTATAATCCATACTGAAGGCTGCAATCTTTGATCTTCATCAGCAAGTGCTTTAAGCCTCCTCACATTCAGCAAGCAAGATCGTGTCATTTGCATATCTTAGGTTGGGCATAAGCTTTCCTCCAATCCTGATGTTAAATTCCAGTTTACAGATTTAATACGTATTATGAGAGAACTTGATTCATTTGAGTGATCATATTGGTAAAGATTATCGGACATATTCTTATACACACCTTTCCCGATTTTAAACCAAAACGTTTTCTATTGTTCCTTTCACAAAACTGCCTTTCAGTCCTTGTACAGGTTCTGCATGAGAACAATTAAGTGTTCTGGAATTTCTTTGCTTCCAAAGGCTATCAATTTTTTGTATGGTACACAGTTCAATATCTTCGTATATCTTTCTGATATTCTCTGCATTCAGCCAGATCCATCTGAGACCAGCAATCGTTCTCTTCTGAATCAGGCTTGAACCTCCCTGTCAATAGACTGTTGGCACAGTTGTTGGACAATCTTCAGGAAAATTTTACTTTCATGATACAAATGGCATTTTACAATAATTTGCGCATCCTGTTAGGTCGTCTTCTTTGAACTGGGACTAGTGTTGAGGTCTTCCAGTCAGTCAGCCAAGTTGTTGCCTTCGCGTTGCTTGGCAAAAATGGTGATTGTTTCCAGTCTTCATCTGCTTGCTAAAATCTTTAAAATGGGTTCCTATCAATTCCTGGCACTCTGATTTCTGCTAATGGCTTCGCTGTAGATTGGACTTCTTCCTCAATATCGCTGGTTCCTGGGAATATGCTACCTCTTGAAATGGTTGGCTTCCAGCGAGTTCATTTTGGTACAGTGACTTTTGGTCTCTGTGTATTCTTTCCATTTTCTTTTGATGCTTCCAACATCATTCAATATTTGCCATAAATTTTTTTCAATATTTCAGCTCAAGGCCTGATTTTTTTTCTTTTTTCAGTTAAAGATCTGCTAGAAATATTCTTCACTTTCAGTTTTCTGATTCCAGGTCTGTGGACATTTCATTATAATATTTTACTTTGTCCTCTAGTTGCTTTCTGAAAATTTATGTTCAGTTCTTTTATTTCTTCATTTCTTCCATTTGCTTTCACTACTCTAAGATTAAGAGCAAGTTTCAAATTCTCTCACTTCCACTTGGGTTTTATCTTTCTTGCTTGCTTTCTTACCTTTTTAATAACCATTTGTCTACGTCAGATATGACATTCTTGATATCATTCTACATCTCATCCAGTCTTCTGTCATCAGTGTTCAATGGTTCAAATCCGTTCTTGAGACGTTATTTTGATTCACCTTGAATCTTTCATTCCCAGCATAGTACTCCATATGATTTTCTCATTCAATAGTAATCCGTTTCAGCTCATGAATGACTAGGATATTGGTCTTTTTGTGTTTCATTTCATTTTTGATTAGTTCAAAATTTTCTAGATTCATACTTTGTACATTCGAGGATTAAATTTTGAGTTGTGCCCTATCAGCACATGACGATCCTGAAGGCTTTCCTCCTCCAAGTCATCGTGGTCAGCTCTACTTTGAGAAGAGCGCTCTTCCTCCGTCGTCTTTTAATAAACTTTTAATCAAAGTGCATCTTCTGGCATTATCTTTAACAATGTTCTGTTGCTAGCCCTGAGACTTACTGTTTCTGAAAATGCTTTGATGCTATCTATAGGGTTTTCAGTAGCTGTTTCCTGTGGAGTGGCCAGTCTATTCCTTTATTGTAAGATTGAAAGCTCAGCTGAAACCTGTCCTATTTGTTTGGCCCTGCTAGTATATTAAAACACAAGTAACTTAACTTCCCGCAATACATCCATGGCAAGCCATCACAGTACAACAAGTGGACATAAGAGTGTTGGAAGACAGTATGTATAAATGTGAGTACATGTTTTATATATTTAAACATTTTATATAATGTTATATAATTTTAATAATTTTATCAGAAGTCCTGCTGATGTAGCAGTTTAAGATTTTGTCATCTCAATGAAAAGTTGGTATCCAAACACAACCCTTGATTCTCTGGAGAAAGACCCAGCAATCTTTTTCCATAAATTTGCAGCACAGAAAATCCAATGAAGCTATTCTAGTCTATACATATTGACTGCACAGTACCTAACATATTCCTTTAAGATGTTTTTGGTGGGAGCATTAAATATGAAGCATGAAAACAGCAATTTATAAAAAATTCTATGATAACCAATACAATGAAATATCTGAAAGATAAAAACCCATATTGGATGACATGTTCTAAAGTTGCATCAAAAGACAATGTAGTTTCATAATTACTAAACATATAATGCTCCTCTGATTTCACATCCAGATTTTCGGTAGTGTATAAATGTTAAAAAAAATTGTTCCAGAACTTGTTTCTTTTATTTATATTATGGAGAAGAGAGATAAGATTTGGGGTTAGAGTTAATATTGAGCTGAATCTGATGATTTGCTTGATTTGAAGTGTCTGTGCCTTTATTATTCAGTGGACGTGTATACGTGGTTTACATTAAACTGGAAAGAGTCTAATTTATGATAGTAAGGAAGGTGCTCTCCCGTCAGTGTATCTTGAGAACTGAGAACATATCAGAAATTCTTTGGGTTAATTTATGATACCCGAAATACCTGAAGAAGTCTAATTTGCCTATGCTTTGCTATGCTAAAATATATGAGTTTTCTCAAAAACTCAAGATTTAAGAATAAATATTAACTTTGGTTACATCTTTCTGAGACATGAATAACATAGAATTTTTCCATTATTTCATTTTCCTACAAATTTTGAATTCAAAGGCTGAGTCTATTTACATTAAGAATAAGTTACCATTAGAAAAGAAACATGAATACTCAAATGCCCATTTCCTGAACTCTTAAAT
>NW_022111369.1:26354164-26358803 GCF_000313985.2 Echinops telfairi | reverse complement strand
GGTTCCTATCAATTCCTGGCACCCTGATTTCTGCTAATGGCTTCGCTGTAGATTGTACTGCTGAGTCTATTTACATTAAGAATAAGTTACCATTAGAAAAGAAACATGAATACTCAAATGCCCATTTCCTGAACTCTTAAATATACATCTTCAATCCTAAAATGAATTTGAATAGACCAAAATTTAGTTCAAAATAAATAATGCTCAACAACATAAAATAAGTATACTTAGCTTACCTCTCAATTTATTTTATATAAATTTACTTTATACCAATTAATAAGAAAAATTAATTGTGCATTGATAAATACTAGCAACTCATAAATAGTCATACTTTTCAGTCAGCCAAACACTTTATAAATTGTTTGAGTTTACAAATAGGATCATTATCCACATGTTATATGAAGGGTTTCACACATAATACTTGTTAACAATAAAATAAGCTTGATGACTAATTCCCTTCTCTGTACCAGTCTGGAAAGTTTCCCATACATTTCGTCTGTGTGCCTCTGCGACAACCTTCTGCTTAGACTTCACATGAATTTTTTTTTGGTTTCAGCCAGGATAAAATTAAAATTGACAGAATAGCTACCATAAAAAAGTAGGACAGTTAATTGGGGAGTGGAATATTGTGTGCAACATTGCTGTTGCATCCAGCACCCTCATTATAACACTTTTCTGCATTCAAACATCCGGTGACTGGCTGTGAAGGATTAATTTATGGAGCAAGTGTTTAAATATATTGAAATGCAGTTTAAGTGTTTATTTTATCATGTGAAAAATTTATCAATTTAAAGTTTTATACTGACTGGGAATGTACTGCTGTATGAAACCTGGACTGAGAAAAACAAAGTTAAGCAACACATATTCTTTTTCTGTTATACTTAGCATCCATATCTACTATCATTACTTAAAAACACATAAATTATTTACTACTCAATTTGGAAATCAAAGGTCATAACAAGCTCTATAAATTCTGAACTGATCAGTTTGTTAGTATAAAAGAAGAAAATTAGAACGAAATAACAACCTGTAAATCCCCATAGTACGTAATATCAAGTTATTTTAAGAAGGAAAATAATTATATGTAATCTACTGAAACTTTTTAGCTGAAATTTAAATTTATTAAAACAAAATGCATATGTGTTATTTCTAGTCATCTGTATTTAAGAATAAGTAAATGTCTTAGTCGGGTAGACTAGAAAAACAAATCCATGGAAATTCATATGTGTATAAGAAAGAGGTTTATATATAAGAGCAATCGAATATTGAAATGTGTCGAAGGCCAGTCCAGATCAAGTCTTTAAGTCCACTATTAGCCTATATGTCTGATACCAATCTATAAAGTCCTCTTCAGACTCATGAAACACAAGCAATGATGCTGAGTGCAGGAAGATCACAGGCCAGTGGGCTGGAAGTCTTGTGGATCCAATGACATTGTAAGCAGCTCAGCACTGGCAGGGGTCTCTGCATGGCTTCTAGAGGTCCAGAGGTCTGGTTGCAACAGGATAGGTCCATGTGGCTTCTCCAGCTCAGGGCACTAGTGGAGTTCCATGTGTCTTGTCAGTTGCAATGTCTCCCAGGGAGTAGCAGTGAGAGAGAAGTGTCTCCTGCCTCCAAGGAGGAAATACAGGAGTTCCCAGAATTCTCAGGAGAAGACCACGCCCACACAGAGGCCTCATTGGTTATATGTTTTTTTTTTAACCATTTTATTGGGGGCTCATACAATTCTTATCACAATCCATCCATCCATCCATCGTGTCAAGCACATTTGTACATTTGTTGCTATCATCATTCTCAAAACATTTGCTTTCTACTTGAACCCTTAATATCGGCTCCTCATTTTCCCTCCTCTTTCCACACTACCCCCTGCCTCATGAACCTTTAGTAATTTATACATTATTATTATTTTGTCATATCTTACACCATCCGATGTCTCCCTTCACCCATTTTTATGTTGTCCATCCCCCAGGGAGGAGGTTATGTGTAGGTCCTTGTAATTGGTTACCCCTTTCTACCCCACCTTCCCTCCAACCTCAAGGCATCACCACTCTCACCACTGGTCCTGAAGGGGTCATCTGTCCTGGATTCCCTGTGTTTCTATTTCCTATCTGTACCAATGTACATCTTCTGGTCTAGCCAGATTTGTAAGTTAGAATTGGGATCATAATAGTGGGGGGAGATGCGGGGAGGAAGCATTTAAGAAGTAGAGGAAAGTTGTATGCTTCATCATTACTACCCTTCAACCTGATTGGCTTGTCTCCTCCCCGTGACCCTTCAATAAGGGGTTGTCCAGTTGCCTATAGATGTGATTTGGGTCTCCACTCAGCACTCACCCTCATTTACAAGGATATGATTTTTTTGTTCTTTGATGTCTGATACCTGATCCCTTCGACACCTCGTGGTCACACAGGCTGGTGTGCTTCTTCCATGTGGGCCTTGTTGCCTCTGAGCTAGATGGCTGCTTGTTTATCTTCAAGCCTTTAAGACCCCAGAGGTTATATCTTTTGATAGCCAGGAACCATCAGCTTTCTTCACCACATTTGCTTAAGCACACATTTGTCTTCAGTGATCCCTTTGACACCTCATGATCACATAGGCTGGTGTGCTTCTTCCATGTGGGCTTTGATGCTTCTGAGCTAGATGGCTGCTTGTTTACCTGCAAGCCATTAAGACCCCAGAAACTATATATTTTGATAGCCGGGCACCATCAGCTTTCTTCACCACATTTGCTTATGTACACATTTTTCTTCAGTGTTCCTGTCAGGAAGGTGTGCATCATGGAATGCCAATTTAGTAGAACAAAGTGTTCTTGCATAGAGTAAGTACTTGAGTGGAGGTCCAATGTCAATCTGCTACCTTAATACTAAACCTATAAATATATGCACGTTGATCTATTTCCCCACCATCCTATATAAATATATTTACATATGTACATGCCTATATTTAGACCTCTAAAAATACCCTTTGTCTCCTAGTTTTTCCTCTATTTCCTTTTACTTTCCTCTTCTCCCACTATCATGCTCAGCCTTCATTTGGGTTTCAGTAATTTATCTTGGTTACATTGCCCTTACCAGGCCTCTCCCACTCTCCTTGCCACTAATTTTGGATCATTTGTTGCTCCCTTGCCCCTGGGTTGGTCAACACCACCTCCTTACCCCTGAATCCCCCTCTCCCATGTCTCTCATGTCCCATGGTGTTCTCCTCCAGACTGTTCATCCAGCCTATCTTATCTAGAGAGATCTGCAGAGATAATAATATGTACCCAAAAAACAAGGCATAGCAAGACAAAGCAACAAAAGAGAACACAATGATGACAACAAAAAATAAGAAAATGGAAACATTTTTAATTTTTTTTAAAGAAAGAAAAACTTGCAAATAGATCAAGGTCTGATTTTTGAGCTCTAGGCATGTCCTCTAGTCAAGTCCAATGGGGTGCCATGCTCTGGCCCCAGAGTCTATCCTTTGCACTCCCTCAGAAACTCCCTGTTCTGCTTCCCCTGTTGCACTGCCACATGCCTTTCGTGTTTTGCCTCAATGTCGCAAGGTTAGTCGGGCCAATCCAGACACTGAGTCTCCAGTGTTGTCCCCCATAGGGTCATGGGTCAGCGAGGGATGTCATGTATCATAGTGAGATTAGCCATGGTCCACCCTGTGCATTGGCTGTTTGGAGCAGGGATATCGTCCTCCAGGTCTGGTGGGCCAGGATGTGCTCCACTCTCTCTTCCTCCCCATTCATTTGCCTAAGTGTGCCCTGATCAGACATGTCCCTCTCCCCTAGCTGCAACTTCAGTGCTGTCTTCTAAAGTAAATTTTTCTGGGAGGAGGGGCAGTTGTCCACATAGCTGGTATGGAGGCCAAGCCCTCAGGCCATTCCACTGGCTCTCCTCTCCATGACAGCTCGCTGAATTCACATCCCAGAACACTGGATTTAAGTCTTGTCCCTCTTTCCCTGTTGAGACACAAACAATAACCTCCCCTTGGGTGGGTCATTGCACTATTCCCCCACCACGCATCTCTCTTTTTTTATTTCCCTTTCTTCCGCCACCCCTTCCCTTTTAGTTGACTACCATGTACCCATGGATTTGGTCTGTCCCCTGCCATACTACCTGGACCTCACCCCTGGAGTGTTTGTATACAGTAACTTTTTCCCTTTCCCCCTTTTGCATTTTTCTTTTCTTTTCTTTTTTATAAACTTACCTCAGTGGACTCTTGTCCTTTTGTGCTTGGCTTACTTCACTTAGCAAAATTTCCTCTAGGTCTTCCTATGAAGCAATGTGCTCCATGCATTCATCACTGCTTGTTAGCTATGCATAGTACTCCATTGTATGTATGTACGGCAGTTTTTTAATCCATTCATGTGTTGATGGAAATTTGGATTTTTTTCCAACTCCTTCTAATGTTGAATTGTGCTGCAATGAACACTGGAACACAGATGCCTTGCCGTGGTTTGTTTCTTGCCCCTTCTGGGTATAGTCACAGTAGGGGGACTGCTGGGTCATATGGTAGCTCAAATTCCATCTGTTTTAGAAATTGCCAAATCGATGTCCATAGGCTGTACATACCTACATGTCTGTGATCCACCTTGAGTTTATTCTTGTGCATGGATTGAGATAAGGGTTTTCCTTCATTTTTCTGCAGG
>NW_022111369.1:26351977-26353636 GCF_000313985.2 Echinops telfairi | reverse complement strand
TCCAATCCATGACTATGGGATATTCTTCCATTTACTGAGGTCGCTCTTCTTGGTTTCTTGTAATGCTGTTCTGTAATTTTCCCCATATAGAGATCTTTTGTTCTTTTAGTCAGGTAGATCCCTAGAAATTTCAATTTATGCTTGCCTATTGTGAAGGGCACCCCTTTTTTGAACTCCTCTTCTGTGGTCTTACCCGATGTGCATAACAGTCTGATTGACTTCTGTTTGTTGATCTTGTATCCTGCCACTCTGCCAAACTCCTCTATTGCTTCCAGTATTCCCCTTGTGGAGCTTTTGGCATTTCCCATATATAAAATCATATCATCTGCAAATAACGATAATTTTACCAGTTCTTTCCCCAGATGAGTACTTTGATATAATTTCTTTGCTTATGCGGTTAGCTAAAACCTCCAGTACGATACTAAATAAGAGTGGGGACAAGGGGCATCCTTGTCTGGTCCCATTTTTTCAGTGAGAGTGTGTTCTTCTTTTCTCCATTGACTGCCACGTTGGCTGTGGGTTTTTCATCTATAGCTTGTATTGTCTTGAGGAATTTTCCTTCCATTCCTATCCTCTCAAGTGTCTTAAACAGGAATTGGTGTCAGATGTTGTCGAATGCTTTTCCTGTATCTATTGATATTATCAGGTGGTTCTAATAGTTTTTCATGTTAATGTGGTGAATGATACTAATGGTCTTTTGTATGTTGAACCATCCCAGCATCCCTCTTATGAATCCCACTTGGTCATGGTGAATTAATTGTTTTATATGCTTTTGTATTCTATTGGCCAGTATTTTGTTAAGGAAATTTGCATCAATGTTGATTAGGGATATTGGTCTGTAGTTCTCAATTCTTGTTGGATCCTTGCCCAATTTAGGTATCAGAGTTATGCTAGCTTCATGGAGTTCGGGAGTTTGCTTTTTCTATGTTCTAGAAGAGTTTGTAAGTAGGATTGGTGTTAGTTCTTCCCTAAATGCTTGGTAAAATTCTCCCGTGAAGCCATCTGGTCCAGGTGATTTTTTTTGTTGGTAATCCCTTGAAAACCTTGTCTATTTCTTCTATTGCTATGGGTCTGTTGAGATTCTTGACGTCCTTTGGGGATAGTCTAGAGAGGGATTGTTTTTCCAAGAATTTGCCCATGTCTTCCAAATTGTTGAGTTCATTGGAGTAGAATCCTTCATAGTGCTGTGTAATTATCCTTTTGATTTCATTATGGTCTGTAGTAATGCCCCATCTTTCATCCCTCATTCTTGCTATTGAAATTTGTTCCCTCCTTTCTTTGGCTAGGTTTGACAATGGTCTGTCAATTCTGTTTATCCTTTTAAAAGAACCAACTTTTATAAGCATTAATTTTTTACCAAGGTTTCTTATTTTCCCTCTCCTGATTCTCAGCCTTGATTTTTATTATTTATTTTCTTTTGCTACTAGCAGGATTATCCTGCTGACTCTGCTCTAGTTGTTGTAAATTTTATGCCAGCATGTCAATCATGAGTCTCTCTTCCTTTTTCAGGTGTGCATGTATTGCTATGAAACTTCCTCTGATAACTTCCTTTTCTGTGTCCCATAATTTTTGCTACATCGTGTTCTCATTCCCATGGGTTTCTAGAAATCTCCTAAATAAAGAGTTACTCATCCTCCAATTGATTGCTCTTGTTTTTTT
>NW_022111369.1:26349692-26350669 GCF_000313985.2 Echinops telfairi | reverse complement strand
GTTGCCTGGTTTTTATTCATTAAGCTGGGGAAGTTTTCCTCCAAGAATTCTGTCACTATTATTGCAGATGACTTCTTTGTTGTGTCTTCCTCCAGTAATCCAATAATTCTAATGTTGTTCATCTTCATAGCATCAGGCATAGCTCTTAGGTTTTCTTCAGCTTCTCTGATGATCTTATTAGATTTTTGTTCATATTTGTTAAAGTCTGCTTGGCTGTCCTCCAAGTCACTGGTGCAGTTCTCTGCTTCCTCCAGTCAATTCTTGAAGTCCATGAGTCTGCTACTGGTTTTGGTTATCTCCTCCCTAAGCTCCTGTATTTCCCTTTGGTGTATGGACTTTATCTCCTCTATCATATCATCCTTTTTCTGTATTGTTTCCTTCATATTCTGCATGACTCCAAGCAGCCTTCTGAAAATTTCCTTCTATTGCAGATCAATGTCTGCTTCTTCTATGCACATCATTAGATACAGGTGATCATCTGCCATTTTCTTTTGTTTCTCCTGTTTTTTCGTTGAGGTCATTGGGGCTGATGACTGTTTGTGTGGCTTTGTTTTAGAGGAGCCAGGTGCCATTTTCCAGGGAGTCAAAGAGTACTGGTTCTCTCTGGGGGACTTGTAGGAATGCTTCTTTGAACTGCCTACAGCAAATTTCACTATGGAATTAGCCTACCACTTTATCCTCTTGTGGATTCCCTCTCAGGGCAGTGCCCCAGAAGGCTGGTGGGTTGCCTGGTTTGGTGTAGAACACTGAATTGAGGCAGAATTGCCCTGGCCAGGTAGACCACTGTGGAGGTTGGGCAGAGGTTTCTGCAGCAGCTTGGAATGTTGGCAAGTGTTGGCTGAGCTGCCTTAGGCCATGTGAGGCACTAAAATAGGTGGGAGGAAGTTCCCTCAGATATGTGGGACAACAGAGGAAAAATTGGG
The DNA here is from genome assembly GCF_000313985.2 of Echinops telfairi. NCBI lineage: Eukaryota > Metazoa > Chordata > Mammalia > Afrosoricida > Tenrecidae > Echinops > Echinops telfairi. Next base: position 26,349,746 of record NW_022111369.1, on the reverse strand, counting down.
TCTCCCCCAGTAACACAGGCAGAATTCCCTAGTAAGAAGTTGGGCGGAGTATCC
>NW_022111369.1:26344599-26349091 GCF_000313985.2 Echinops telfairi | reverse complement strand
AACTCTCCTGGGCTGATTTCCCTGGAGTCCCTCTCGTATGTGTTACTCAGTTGCCATCTTCCCCTCATTGGTTATATGTTAATTGACAGGCCAGAATCCACCCCTTCACTCATAATCATATTGACACCATATTATGTAACTACCACAGTAAGCTAAGAAGCTCTGGTGGTGTGGTGGTTAAGATGTAAAAGCTGAGAATCGAAGGGTTGAGAATCTAACCTTTTCTTATGCCGATTGCCATCTAATTAGTTAAAAACTACAGCCTAGGGGAGCCTCTGAGAAAGTTTTAATACTCCTATTAAAAAAAAACCCAACTTGCTGCCATGGAGTCGATGATGATTCATAATGACCCTACAGGACAGAGTAGAACTGCCCTTGTGAGTTTCTGAAACTCTAACTCTTTCCAGAAGAAGAAAGTCCCATCATTCTCCTATGGAGTGGCTGGTGCTTTTGAACTGCACAACCACAATGACAATCAGAACTTTTCTTTGTCCTATAGGGTCACTATCAGTCTGAATATGCTGCAACAGGTAAGGAAAGAGACCTTCAAAAATGAGGTCTTCTTACTCTGCCACCATTCTTTAAAGGAGATTGATTTTTAATAAGTGTATTAATTTAAGATTGGTCATTAAATCCACCTATCATCTGTTTTTATTTATTTATTGTATATATTATTGTGAATTAGGAGGGAGGGTGTTATATTTTAGCCCATCAATGTTTTGTTCCATGGCTTAAACTTTTTAGCAACTAAATATCAAATAGGAAATGATTAGTACTTGGCTTTATTGCTGTAACTCTAGAGGAGCACCATTGCCCATAATAATTGAGGAGTATGAAATGAATCAATGAATTTAAAGTTCATATTGTTGTTCTGGTGGTGGTGGTAAGCTAATTGGTTAGTCAGTCAGTTAGTTTTGGCAAATCAGTGTCAACTGATAGCAGCCGTACGCCTACGTGCAACAAAACAAAATCATGTCAGGTCCTGCCTACAGCATCCTAATGGTTAAGTGTAAATCTGCTCTTAGACATGTTGCACCAATCCAGTTTGTTTTAGTCTCTTTTGCTGACCTTCTAATTTACCAAACACCATGAACTTTCCCAGAGACTGGTCTCTCCTAATAACATGTTTAACATATTTGAAACAGAAGTTCACCATCCTTGCTTCTTGGGAACATTCTGGTTGTATTATCTCCAAGACAAATGTGTTTGTTCTTCTGGTAGTTTATGGTACTTAAAATATTCTTAATCAAGACCAAATTCCAAACAAATCAATTATTTTTGAGACTTTATTACTCATTGTGCAACTTTAATACACATATGAGGACATTGAAAATACCATGGCTTAGTCCTAAAAGTGATATACTTGCTTTTTTCCACCTTTGTAATGAGGTTTAGTACAGCAAATTCACACAATGCCAAAGTTCTTTGGGTTTTGTTTTGACTCCGGGTTCTGGATAATTTATTGTGGATGTAAGCAAAATAAAACACTTGAAAACTTAAATCTTTCTCAATTTATCATGAAGTTGTCTACTGGTCCAGTTATGGTTATATTTTTCTTTAATGAATTTCAGTCTGCACTAAACGCCACAGTTCTTGATCTTCATCAATAAGTGCTTCAAGAACTCCTTAATTTCATTAAGCAAGGCTGTCACATGTGCGTGCTTCATGCTTGAGATATGCTGTGTTCCTTTTTTCAATTTTCTAAATCCAAGTCTCTGAACATTTTTTTATACTTTACTTTGTCTTTTAAATTGCCTTTGAAATTTTCTGTTTAGCTCTTGAAATTAATATTTCTTCCATTTGCTTTAGCTACTCTATGAACAGAAGCAAGTTTCAGAGCCTCTTCTGAGTTCTACTGTTACCTCTTATTTTTGTTTGAATTTTAGTAACCTATATTTTCTCTCCACCACTTGTCTGTCAGTTTGTTGTACTGTGGTGTCTTGTGTCCTATTGTGATGTTGGGAGCTATGTCACTGGTATTTAAAAGTGACCAGGTCTCAAGGAGCTCCCACCTAATAAAAGACTGCAAATAATTAATCTGCTGTTCAGTTCAGAAGAAGTGGCTGTGAAAAACCTTATAAAGAGATTTGAAATGTCTGTCAGATATTAAAGGCATAATACAGGCAAGCAGAACATTTTGAGAAATAGTGCCAGAAGATTGGTACTTGAGGTTGGAAGGCATTTAAAATATGACTGAGGAGGAGCTACCATTTCAATTACAGTTGATCAGGGTGACATGAATGAAATAAAACCCATGGGAGTAAAGCCTTCAGGACCTTTTATGGTGAGGCACAACTCAGATTAAGAAGAAATACTGTAATACTAGCAATCATAAATTAATAATCCAAACTTGGAACCTAGGAAAATTAAAAGTCATAAAAAAATGAAATAAATGTATTGATATCATAGGTGTTGTGAGCTAAAATGGAGTGGTATTGGGCATTTTGAATCAGAAAATGACAAAGTTCAATTAAGACATAATGAAGAGAAATGGCATTGCATTCGTCTTCAAAAAGGATATTCCAAGGACTATTTTGAAGTACATTGCTGTCTGTGATAAGATTATATCTATATACATTCAAAGAAATCCAATCAATACAACTTGATTCAAAAAAGACATTCAACAATATATACAAGCATATACAAATTGCTTTATATATGTATTTACATATTTGTATGTTGGTTTTAGGTGTCCTCAAATTGGTCTGATTCAAAGTGATCCCACATAAAATACATAAAAAATTACCCGGTCTTGATAATCTTCATAATTTTTGTTATGTTTGAGTTCATTCTTGCAGCCATTATCTCAATCTCTGGAGTAAGCAGTCTCCAACATATGTACACAGACACACACACATACACACACATATATGATAGAAAACTTTTGATTCAGTTGTACAAACTATATACTGAAATTAATAGTTTATGTTGTTATTGTGACCAAAACATAATTTTGAGTCAGAGAAAATTGAGATTTTGCTTTTTACAAGTGTATGAATTATGTAGGGTCCAGGCATTTTATCTTGTAAAGATATGATTTGGATATTATTTGACAATTGTCTGAAATAATTACATAATAGACATTTCTACTCTTCTGAAAATGAATTGTAAATTCTTGTTTTGTGCCTTGAGTCAATTCTGATTCATAATGATCATATAGTAGGACTGCCTACGAGTTTTCATAGGATGAAATCTTCACAGGAGCAGATTACCAAATCTTCGCTCTCCTAGAGACCCTAAGGGTTTCCAAGTGATGATCCTTTGGTTTACTACTGTGCCGGCAGGGCTCCTGAATGTTACATTGGTAACTTGTTTAATATACATTGAACATATAATAATCTGTGTGCATTTGAATAACTAAATATTTTTTAGCTTTCTTTAATTCCCTGTCAGTTATTCTAAGTATTTATTTAGGCATAACAATAGTTAAAGTGCACACAGACATGTTTATTCTTAAAGATTTGTGGACCAGCAGCCCTGACCACCACCCACCAAAAATAATTAAAACTTTAAATCAAATATGGATAACATTTTTTTGGTTTAAGAACCCAGTTAATTAATAATATGGGAATATAGGGAAGTAGACAAAGTTATGAAATTTGTTTTTTGGTTTAAATATATTTAACAAAATATGCAAACATAACTTAACTTGTTGATAAAAATCAATAATTGCAGCCTTCAAAATGGATTACAGCACATTGTTAAAAAGACTATAAACTCCCTTCTCTCGGACAAGTGGGTGAAGGGAGACATAAGATATGACAAAATAATAATAATTTGTAAATTATCAAGGGTTCATAAGGGAGGGGCCATTGGGATGGAGGGGAAAAAATGAAGAGCCGATACCAAGGACTCAAACAGAAAGCAAATGTTTTAAGAATAATACTGGCAACAAATATATAAATGTGCTTGACACAATCAATGGATTTATGGATTGTAATAAGAATTGCATGAGTCCCAAATAAAATTATTTAAAAGAAGACTAAACTCACAACTGGACCAAAAAGTAACATCATGTTAAACAGAGTAAAGGGTGAAGTCATCAAAGATTTTGTCTGATGTGGATCTGCAATCAGTCCTCATGGAAGCAGCAATCAAGAGGTCAAAAGTCAAGGTACATTAGGTAAATCTACTGCACAGACCTCTTACAGTATTGAAAAGCAAGGCAGTTACTTTGAGGACTAAAGTGGGCCTGACTAAGCCATGGTATTCTCCATTGCCTTATATGTCTGTGAAAGTTGGATGTTGAATTAGGAAGACCAAAGAGTAATTGATGCATCTGAATTGTGGTGCTGGACAAGAATATTGAAAGTACCCTGGGCTATTAAATGGACAAACAAATCAATGTTGGAAGAAGTAAGGCCAGTGTGCTCCTTAGAGGCAAGGATGTCAAGTCATTGTCTTACATATTTCGGATTTTTTGCCAGGAGAGACCAGTCCCTGGATAAGGATATCATATTTGGTAAAGTGGAGGGAGACTGAAAAAGAGGAA
>NW_022111369.1:26340397-26344139 GCF_000313985.2 Echinops telfairi | reverse complement strand
ATTAAAAGAAAGAACAAGTAAACATAAATATATGAGTAAATTTAAAGTAATTCATTCCATAAAATAAAAATAATAGTGTCTTCTAGGTTTAAGTATATGTAAAAATCCAGGGTTGCTTACCACGAAGAGTGTTTAAGATTACAATATGATTATATTCTTTAATTTAGGACAGTAGTAAGATATAGAATTTTTTAGACTTTGATGATCTAAGCCTTAGTCTTATAATATCCAGAATAACCACAAAAGTTTGGGAATAATTCAAAATTAACAATCCAGTAGAAAATTATAGATTGGATTTAAATGCTCAGGCAATCTAGTGCAAGGCAACAGAGGGAGTCTAGGGAAATGAGCCATGTAAATCAATCAACGGAGCATGCAAATTTCAATTATACAATAGGATATTCAAATATATCAATGCTAAGATCAAATTAAAATAATAATGTAATTCCTTTATAAGAAGCACATGTAAAATTTGACACACCCATCATTTCATGTTTAAAGAGATTTAAGTAATTAGTCTAACAAAGGGATATCACAGGCAAATATTCACAATATCTTTACCTATTTTGCTTCACTTTTTTTTTTTAAGTCTCCAGCCTACTATGATGAACTTCATGGAAACCTGAAAGATTCCTTTACGCTTTGAACCAAGTTCCACAATTCCTTTTGCTTGTTCCTCCAGCTTGACTCCTCTTTGACCAAATGGTGGGGGGAGGAGGGGGATTCAGTTCTCAGACCTAAAGTACATCTGGACCTCATCTTACAAGGTACATGGAAATATGAAAAGTGAGACAGAATGAGAATTGAAGGCCATATAAAATAATGGGATAACCCTCTGTGGATTTTATAATTATTTTCCACTTCCCTATTAAAGAACTACTGCATATTATATTAGCCCAAGTGTGACTGATTATAGATAGCCTCTTATATTTCATTGCTAACATTAAAGCATGTTATTTTTCATTCATTTTAAAGGATAGCAAGTATTAGTGCTCTGTGCTGTTCTATTACTTAGAGTGTACAGTTAAGTCATTATTTTTCACAACACCAATTGAAAATATACCGTCAGGAAAATAGAAAGTAAGTCTGAAAGAAATTGGTCAGTGTTCTGTCTTTATATCAATTATGAGTAAATGAACACTAGGTTTATTTTTAAAAGAAAACCTTGGTATGTGATGCAGAATATTACAAAATAAGAAACCAATGTCAATTTCTGAAAACATTCATCCTGGTTAAGGTATTCAATCTTGACTCAAAATGATGCTATGCACAACGGAATGAAATAATTTCCTGTCCTGAGCCATCGTCAAAATATACTCATTGTTTTAGCCACTGAATTGATCCCTCTTGTTGAGGGGCTTTATCTTTTCCTCTGACTTTCTAGTTTACCAATCATGATGCCTTTTTCAAAGAACTGATCTCACCTAAGGACACGTCCAAAGTACATGAGACCAAGTCTGGCCATTCTGATTTCCAAAGAACATTCTGAGTGTACTTCCTCCAACACTGATTTATTTGCTCTTTTGGCAGTTCCTGGGACTTTCTATGTTATTCACCAATTAATATCTTAATTCGAATGAACCCATTTTTCTCCTGCCTTTCTTATTCATTATGCAAATCAAAATCAAGGTCTTTATATGTTTCGTTAAAATATTTTACGTTGCTTTCTTACATGTGCCTGGACGAAGTCTTTATTTTCCTTTACTTGCTATTTTATTTTGGTCATTCAGAACATGTCAATACTTTAGGTATTAGCCAGAATGCTGAGATTTCCTACAAAACAAACCCTATAATTATACTAGAAATCTTTTCTAAGTAGTACAATTTTAATAAAAAATACATCAAATCTATTTCCTCTTCTTGCTGACAAGAATTGTTAGAATATTTGCGGCGAATGGGAGTTATTGTTAGAGTATCTGGAATTAATAATGCAGATTCTAGAAAACATAAAAGTTTATGGGCATATCATGCATGAATGTAAGAATAATTTTAATTTGTTGATGCTGGTAAAACCTTGCTGTACTTTCTGAGAGAATTTATAAATTGCAAGGTAAAAATGGTTCAAGGAAGCAATATTAGACACTTTCTTTTAAAACTTCTCATGTATTTGAAATTTGTTCTTTACCTTTGTCAAGCCAGACCTCAAATGCACTGTTTGTATACATTCATAAACATAAAAGAACATTCAAATGATATATGATGACTATTTTAATACCAATAATTTAAAAATAGAATGTGGACCTTTTTGATTACTTGTTCACAACTGGGCTAAACAAAATATTTGTTTGTTGGAAATTTGTTTACTTAGCTAATATAAATTCTAATTTCAGATAAATAAACATCTGTGCATTAAAATAATTTTTTACATTTATAGTTCATATACTTCTAAAAGATTGGCAGTCATAGTTCACTCTAAACTGGTAATAGAATACTACCCTAGAGTTGACACTGATGTCATGTTTTTTTTTTTAATTTTCTGAGCAAAATTTATTTTGAATAATCTTTATAAATATAATCAAGACTTATCTTTCTGAATATATATTGTTGCTGTTGTTATTAGGTTTTATAGACTCAATTTAGTAATTACTTTGCTAACTTAGGGGAACATACATTTTGGTGTCTCAAATGTAAAACTTTTTTCCTAATATATTTTATTTGCTGCTTCCAAAAATGGCAACAGTTTTCCCCGTCCAATCTAGTATTTGAGATACTTAACATGTGCCTTATACCACTCTACACTCTGCTCCCCCACAAGAAATCAGCATATTTTAATGTTGTGTTAGCTAGCCTAGCTGGAGGAAGTGCACCCTGGCTTTCTTGAAAGTTGTTTTTGTTGTACCAAATATTTAGGTCAAGTTATACTTCACATGGTGCCATTTGATCAAAGACATATTTGACCAGTGCAAATTACATGACTTGAAATTTTTCCCAAGTATCACTTCACCTTTATTGGGACCTGAAGAGTAGGCAGTTCCAATTTGTTATCTAAAAGGGGACTAGAAATAAGAGGTACTATACCATAAATAAGGATCCCTGCTGTAGTGGCTTATATGTCCTTTCTCCTGTGGAGCACCTGGTAGTTTGAACTGCTGACCTTGTGGTTAGCAGCCCAACATGTGACCCACTATGATTATGCCACCAGTGCTCCTTAGTGAAACTAAGATTTAGTTGGTAATAAAAACTAAATGAAAATAATTCAAAGGAAAATGTTAACTGATGCAAATTTAGGTCTAGAGAAGTAAAAACTGATTAAAATGATAAGTATTTATATCAATTAAAAGACCTATGTTATTAAATTTCTTCGCAAGGTAATTGACAGTTTTAATTTAAAATAGTAACTAATAGAATGTATGAAATAGGTAGAAATAAAATGTCTGACAATAATATTACAAAGAGTAAATGGAAATATACTTGTTCTGCTGGTAACAGTCTCATACTCCACATCAAAATTACAATATTACTTGAAGACATTAAGCAAAAGGCAAGTCAAATAGTTATATTTAAAACTAAACAATGTCCTTCTAAATGTGTGGGTTGAAAAATAAATTGTAGAGAAAATAAGGACAAGGTTTAAAGCAAAATGAATAAAAATGGAATGTATCCAAATGAGTTAAAGTTTATTGTGCCAACATGGCCGATAAACACATGTGGGGTTAATTGAAGCTCTTGCTTTGTGATGGTCAGACCAGAGTACAACTGCCTTACTCAGTTCCCTCCTTCAGCTGGCAAGGCTTGCTTCCTG
>NW_022111369.1:26338444-26339382 GCF_000313985.2 Echinops telfairi | reverse complement strand
TAAGGGCTCAAGTAGAAGATAAATGTTTTGAGAATGATGATGGCAACAAATGTCCAAATGTTCTTGAAACAATGGATGTATGTATGGATTGTGATAAGAATTGTATGAGCCCCCAATAAAATGATTTTTTTAAAAGTATTCAGATTTTTCAACAATGGTTGCAACAGTGCATTTATAGGGAACTGCCAGAGGTTCAGGCCAATTTAAAAGAAGATTTGGCACAAGAGATATCATTGGTGTCAGATCTATCTTGCCTTAAAGCAGAAAATACCAGAGAGTTGTTTGTGTTTCGACTGTGTGGATCATAGTAAATGATGGATAACCTTGAGAAGAATGTGAACTACAGAACATTTGACTCTGCTCGTGAAGAATATGTACATGCATATAAAAGGAATTGTGAGAACAGAACAAAGGAATAGCAAATGGTTTCCAATCAGGAATAGTCTGTGCCAGTGTTGTATCTTCACACCACACTTACTCAATCTGTATGCTGAGAAAATCATCAGAGAAACTGGAGTATATGAAGAAAACAGCATCAGAATCCGAGGATGGTTTGTTAAGTAATTTGCATTGTGCTGATGGCACATGTTGCTTGCTGAAAGTGAGAAGGGCTTGTAGTGCTTGATGATGAAACAAGGTTTTCAGCCTTCAGTGTGGACTACAACTCACTCTAAACAAAACCCAAATCCCCATAATTGTACCAATAAGTAGCATCATAATAAATGTAGAAAGGAATAGAGTTGTTAAGAATTTTGTTTTGCTCGGATCCAATTTAATGCTCATTGAAACCATAGTCAAGGGATCAAATGACATATTGCACCTAGTCAATCTGCTGCATAAGACCTCTTTATAAAGCACTTAGTAGTTTTACTCTGGCCCTATTCCATAATTACCCTTATCAAGAGGCCATTGATGATATGAGTGCTATAGGAAAATGT
>NW_022111369.1:26337184-26338009 GCF_000313985.2 Echinops telfairi | reverse complement strand
TAATGTGCACTTAACCTTTATATAAAACTCTCTCTTATACATGAGTTTCTGTGGATTTGCTTCTGTAAAATACCCAGCTTAACACAGATCACACAGATTTTCATAACAGTATGGGTATCAGTGAAAACTCAGTGTTCATTTGCACGATTTCTGCATGAATTGTCTTCTGAGAATCCCCTCTGACCTTAGACTAAGGATGTGAATAACCTTGCTATCAAACAGTGAATTGCAAAGAAGATGGTTGCAGATGTAATTAGGCTAAAATGTAACCTCTTACCATTTGAGCTGCCTTTCGACACATATTAAATTAATTATTTATTAATATGTTCTGCTTTCTTCTCAATTGAGGTTTTTTTCTGTTTTATTTTGTCACTGTTGTTTTGTTTTTAGTAGTATTATTTTACATGTTTTTCTGTATACAAATTCGAGGATAAGTAAATCTATAGAGGCAGTAGGGGTAATGGAGGAGTGGTTGAGGAGAAATGCAGCACTAACAACGAGTGTAAGCAAGAACAAAATATTCTAAAAATATGTATGGTAATCAATGAACAGCCCTTTTAAATATGAATTGACTATTGAGTTATATAATGTGTGAATTATATGTTAATAAAATTGTTAAAAAAGCAGCCAAAAAAACAAAACAATGAAAAGCAAGGATATTGCTTTGAGGAATAAGGTGCAAGGTTGACACTGAGTGAGGAAGACTGAGGAAGAATCAAAGCATTAGAAGTGTGGTACTGGAGAAGACTGGAAGGACCAGAACATTCCTTAGAGGCAAGAATGGTGAGATTTCATCTCACATACATTTTTTAAATATCATTTTAT
>NW_022111369.1:26334264-26335455 GCF_000313985.2 Echinops telfairi | reverse complement strand
TGAAACATATCAATAATTGATAGTAACCCTGTTGGCATTTGAAATACGAGTGAAATAAACTCAGTGGCAGTGAATTTTAGTTTTGTGTTATAGTTCCTGCAGCAGAGCAACAAGTAAGCCACTACCATATGACTTACTGGCAGACAAATGTTGGAATTTGTCCTATACCATATAAATACTAAAGGTTTTATTAGATAATGTCATGAATAAGCTTTGGCAATAAATTCAACAACATAGATGAATTGGATGTTTATATTGAAAGAAATATTACCAAAGTTCACTAAAAAAAAAAAAGATAAACCAAGTCACTTTATATGTACTAAAGAAATCGCTGTGTAATTTTTCTATTACCTATTTAAAAAAACAGATGAATCCCTCATAGTGCTCTGAAATTATAAACTTAAGGACTAATTAAAACTAATCCTACAGTTATGATCATTCTATGACAGAAAATCTACAAAAGGAATTCTCATAGCAAGGAACCTCAATTCCTCTCATCAAGGTAGTTACAAGATGATGTGCCTACAATTTATTTAGAGTTATTTATGTTGTTGCTCTGCTGGTGATGATATATTTCATCTTTTTTCCTGAGTGACAAAAATCTGTATTACTCCTTGCTATAGAAATATATTCTTAGTAGATATAAAATTGTAAGTAGAGAAAAAGTTGTGGTAAACTAAATCTAAAAGTGTATGAAAGACATTAAAACCAATGGAGAACGATCTCAGGAATGCAAGGTTCATGGGAAATTTCATAAGGAATACACTTCACTATAGAAATGAGAAAAATTAACGATCACCACCATACATGCAGAAAAAGCTTCTAACAAATCTTCAGCACTTTTTTGTGATAAAAGGAACCTGGGTAGTACAGGGTTGAAATGGTTAACCAGTGACTGAAAGGTTGAAATTTGAATCCCCACACTGCTCTGTAGTGGAAAGGTCCTGAAGGTTTATTTCACTAAACATTTCAGATTTGGAAACCCAGTGGGGACATTCTACTCCTTGAAATAGTGTCACTGTGAGTTGAAATTTACTTGACAGCAAAATATTGACTTATTTTTCCAATGATAATAAAACTAAACTTTTAAGCAAATTAGAAATAAAAGGAAATTTCATAAGCATGATGATACATCTATTAAAAAAAATGAGGAGCCGATGCCAATGGGTTAAGTGGAGAGCAAATGTTTTG
>NW_022111369.1:26326336-26332463 GCF_000313985.2 Echinops telfairi | reverse complement strand
GTACATATGAATAAGCACAAACACAGGAACAAGAACAGACTCATATATAAGATAGTTACCATGGAATCAACATTTTTCATGTCAATGTCATATGTGTTACAGTAGAAATATACTCTGTTATGGTTTTCAGTGAAAAATTTTTAAAAGCAAATTATTGACTTTCTTTATAGATATATAGATAGAATTAAGGAAAGAGGGATTATAGGCAAGTAGATACATAGATATGCAGGTAGACATAAGACTATATCTAATTCTGCACTTTAAATACTTTGAGTGTCTTATAAAATTATGTAATACAAGTATAACAAAGAAACTCATATATTAAAAAGCAATTTAATGGTTTAAGTCACTATTTCTCTCTGACTGTTATTAAATCATGGAGCATAATTAAGCAAAGTAAAATGAGGAATTAATATAAGGTATCATACTTACTTATTTTTGCCATAAATTTTCATTCAGTTCCCTGTTCCCCAGAGTGACCCTGCTAGAATTTGAAATCCTCACAGCAACACAAAAGCCACCACAGGAAGGCAAAGATAGAGACATGCAGTGCTGACAGACAAGTGCTCTACATAGGTAGAGTTCAAAGGAATAGATTGATCCATTATGATCCACGCCCACACATAGACTTCCATTAAGCCATGTCACCAGCGACATATACTTATATATACACAAACATATCGGAAGGCAGTTCAAAATATGAAACAAATTTTTAAAACATGAAACAAAAAATAAAACTGTTTTAGTATTGCAAAGACACTTCCATTTGATTTTTAAGTGTTTATTTCATAAAAAGGAGATATCTTGTGGGATTCCATAGGGATAGTCTAATTTAATATTCATTAGAAAAATATTTGAGTAAAAGTAGAAGGAGAGAGCCAGAAAACCACAGGAGATGTTAGGTAATGAATATTCCAGGCAGAAGCAGTCGGTGCAATGAACTGACTCAGAGGTGGAAGTTTGTTTGTCATGTCCCAGGAACGAGGAGGCGAACAGAGCCAGATCGAGACGAGTAGCGTTGCCGCTGTTGGGTGCCAGCGCGTCGGCCCTGAGCCGTAGCAACCGTGTGCACAGCAGAATGAAACACTGCAGCATCCTGCCCCGTCCACAAACGTCTCCTATGCCTGAGCCCATTGATGCAGCCATTGTGTCAATTAGTCTCAAGAAGAGCCTGCCTCCGTTTTGTCGCCCTTCCACAGTACCAAGCAAGATGGTATCTTCCAGAGACAGGTCTCTCCTGACAATATTCCCAAGGTATGTGAGACACACTCTCACCATCCTGGACTCTAAGGAACACTCTGGTGTAACTTTCTCCAGTACAGATTGGTTGTCTTTTGAGCAGCCCATGGTACTTGCCATATTCTTCCCCAGCACCGCAATGCAAATGTCTCCATTCATCTCTGGTCTTCCTTATTCAGTGTCCAACTTTCACATAAATATGATGCAATGGAAAATACCATGGCTTGGGTCAGGCACACGAAGTAACGTCCTTGCTCTTCCATAATCTAAATAGGCCTTGTACAGCAGATTTACCGAATGCAATTCATCTGTTGACCTTTTGACTGCTGCTTCCGTGGGTGTTTGTGGATCCTAGATAGACAAAATCCTCGACAACATCACCCTGTTCTCCATTTCCCATGATGTTACCTATTGGTCCAGTTGTGAGGGTTTGAGTTCTCCTTATATACTAAAGGCAAAAACACTGGATCTTCAACAGCAAGTGCTTCAATTCTGCTAAACTTTCAGCAAGCAAGGTTGTGTCATCTGCACACTGCAGGTTGTTCAAAAGCCTTCCACCAATCCTGATGATGCACTCTTCATATAAATCACCTTCTCCGCTGATTTGCTCAGCATATAGATTGCACAAGTATGGTGATAGGTTACAACACTTATGCACCTCTTTCCTGCTTTTGAACCATGTAGAATGCCCTTGGTCTCTTTGGACAAATGCCTTCTGATTCATATTCTGGTTAATGACTGAGCACAATGAAATGTTCTGGAATCCTCATTCCTCTCAGGGTTAGCCACAGTGAATTAGGCTCCACACAGTCAAATGCCTTTGCCTAGTCAGTGAAATACAAGTAAACCTTTTTTTCTGGTATTCTCTGCTTTGAGTGAGGATCTATCTGACATCAGAAATAATATTCCTTGTTTCATGGCCCCTTCTGAATCCATGCTGAATTTCTGGAAATTCCCTGACAATGCACCACAGAAACCATTGCTGCATGTTCTTAAGCAAAAATTTACTTGTGTGCGATACCAAGGATATCATTCTATACTTTGAGCATTCTGTTGGGTCATCCTTCTTTGAAGCGCACAATTATGGATCTCTTCCAGTCAGATGGCCAAGTCACTATCTTACAAATCTCCAGGCATAGGCGAGAGAGTGCTTTCAGTGCTCCTTTCATTTACCTGGATAAACAATAAATGCCCTTGGAAACAAATTAAGAAATCAAAGACTACCTTGTGTGGGACAAATGTGTAGTAGGTGCATGTAGATGAATGGATTATGAAGCCCAAGAGAGAGAATCTAGGAGCTCAAAATGCAGGGCCATTAGGCCGGTTCCCACTTCCAGCAACCCTGTAGGACAGGGCAGAATTACCCCTGTGGGGTTCCAAGACTAAACCTTAGTAGGTATAGCAAGCCTCATTTTTCTCCGGCAGAAGGAGTAATGGTTTTGAACTTCCAACTCTGTGGTTAATAGTCTAATGAATAATGCACGATGCCACTCAGTTTTATGGGCTAGGTTATATATATTTTGGTAAACCTTTGAATTTTCCTAGAAAAAAAAATGCAATTTTCATTCAAGGAATTGTTGTTCTTAAATAGTATGAAAAAAACAAAACCACAAATTTCATATTAGAAGACAACAGATGTTTAAATTGAATAACATGTTAGCTATTGAAGTAGATAATATGCTGTTCGTTTCTTACCTACTTTTTCAGTTCCAGGATACTATATTTGCTATGGATCAATGGTAGAAAAGATCACAATACACAAGGCTTGGCTTCCAATTTTTTATTTTGGTAATAAGAATGATATTCTCTAACAGGACGCGATGTTTGACATTCTAAGGAGTATATATTAATTACCAAGATTAGTGATTTAAGCTCTCGATCACAAATGACAACACATGCATTATGGAGAGATGTACACTTCTCTGTAAGAGGCTTTGGGCATTAAGCCAAACTCACTTAATGTCTTCATTAATAATGATTACTGAGTTCTTGAAGCGAAGAGCATCAGGTTGTACATTTGCTAAAAAGGACACCAGTGAAAGCAACTTGCCAGTGATTCTAAATCAGGGAATATGAATATAGAAATGGAAACAAACGTATCTCAAAAAACTGCTGCCTTAAGGTATATTTGTTATTTTATCTATGAAGTCAGTTGATGGGCTGTGAATTGTCCTTTTAGTAGTATCTCTTCCCGACTAACTGCAGGTAGACTTGTGTGATTCCATTGGGGTCAGAGTAGAATTATGTAACTCAGAGCTTTCAGTAACAAAGAATTTTCAATGACTGATTTTTTCTTTTTCTCAGAAGAAAATAACCAGGCTCTTCTTACAAAGCACTTCTTGGTAGACTGGAATTTCCTGTCTTTCAGTTAGCATTCAAGTTAATGTAAGTTCCACTCTAGAAATCCTGGTGGTATTCATCCATGTTGATAAAGCTGTGGATGTGTTACTAAGAGATATTATTAATCCTGGTTCGGCCAGGATTGTCCCAGGTTTGAAACGGAAAGCCCATCATTCCAGAAACCATTCAATCCTGGACGTGCCACAATGGCTACTCCCCGATTAATATACTCTGTAAGGAAGTCATAGATGGTTGTGAACAAGCTTTCTAAATTTGTATTAAGAAATATCTTATATAAAAAACATAATTTTCCAGTAGGTTATAATAGTAAACATTATTTTTACCACTGTCCAATTAAGAAATATTTAAATCACTGCTCCCAACCAAAACAGTAAATGACAATGGAATACACATAGAAAATATTAAATTTTCAAAGATTTCATCTTATGTGGATAAGCAACAAATGCTCTTGTGAACAAATTAAGACATCAAGAGATGCATTGCATTGTACACATCTGTGGGAAAATACTTTATTAATGTGTTAAAGAGTTATAAAGTAGAAATTGTTACTTTGATGACCACTGTGCACCTGACCCAACCCAGAGTATTTGCAAGAAATTTATATGTATGTGTAAACTGAGGCTCAACATAAGTGTAAACATACATACAATTGCTAATCTTCATTGCTAATGATAATAATAAACATTGCTTACTTTTACCTTCCAAAATAGTCTATGCTCTTTGAACATTCAAATTCTCTCATTTTTTGCTTGACTTAAAGTGGCAGGAAATATCATCACCTATGTTATATATATAAACAGACTGAGGAATACAGAGGAGAGATAAATATAAACCAAACTTACTGCCATTGAGTCAATGCTGTGCCATGGTGACCCTTTTGTACAGGGTAGAACTGCACCTGTGCGTTTTTGAGACTGCAAAGGTGTTAAGCCCCATCTTTCTCCCACGTGGCAGTTGATGGTTTTGAAGTGTGGACCTTGCAGATCACAGCCCAATGTGTAAACACTATGCTACCAAGGTTCCTGATATAAGTGAAACTCAGATACATAATGTCTGAATCCAGAGGCTTCATTCTTAGTCATTGGATAATGGGTCATAATCTATAGTTTCTGAGACTAGCACTGACTTTGTGGTTAATCGCCAAACACTCAAACCATTCAGCAATCCTTAAGGGTCTGATATCTAATATTATATTTATTGATAATATCTAGTAAATATAACTTCAACAACTAAACATCAAATAATAATGGGCAAAGAACCAACATTTCCTAAAGCACATATTCGAATGATCAACAAATCTAAAAAGCTCTCAGCAGACACAGATCAAAACCCCCATTTCTCCCCACTCGGATAGCCCATTGTTTCATCCGGCATGGTAGCTGGAGTGTTCTTGTGAGGCTTGAAGCTATGCCAAGGTCTTTAAAATATTAGTATGTTACTCACAGCAAAAAGGCTTCAGTGGAGCTTATACATGAAAAGTAGATTAGGAAGAAGGAACCCGCTTTCTGCTTCTGAGAGATTAATCACTGAAAACCTTATGTACAGCAGTAACAGCAAAACACTGTCATATATACTACGAGAATATGAAATCTCTGAGTTGGAGGGTACTCAAAATACAACTGGGCCAGAGCTGCCTCCTCAATGTAATGCAAAGTAAGCCTTAATAGCATAATTTGCTGATGGGACATGACTCAAAGTAGGAGCAGCTGTAAACATCCATTAATAATTTGAACTTGGAATGTATAAACTATAAATCTAGGGAAATTGAAAAGCTTTAAAAATGAAATGCATGAGGATTGAGATCATAAGAATTAGTGAATGATGCAGGAAAAATCAAAAGAGGATAGATTAGAAGTGTGAATAGCCTTGCTATCATACAGAGTACACTATTCCAATATGGCAGATGTAGTTAGGTTTAAATCGAACACCTTATCCTTAGATCTCCCTTTGATGTATTTAAAGTTATTCTAGTTTTTCTTATTTTATGCTTTCTTTTCAACAGGTGTTATTCTGAATTTTATTTTGTCATTATTGTTAGATTTTCTGATTCTTTGCTTTTGGTTTTGTATGTTTTTAGGCATCACAATGTAGGATGGGTAAACCTGAAGTGATAGCAACTTGAGGCTGTGGCTAGGGAGTAAGTGGGAAATGGGAAGCTAGACACAAGGAATACAAGAAAGAAAGAAATGTTCTAAAATTGACTGTGGTAATGAGTGAACCCTTTTTCTTGATATAATTGAACTGTTGAAATGTATGCTATGTGGATTTTGTCCTAATGAAACTATTTTTTTTTAAAGAAGATAAAGGGAATATGCAGAGCCAATGTACAAAAGTCTTGAACGGCTTCTAGTTCAATCACGCTCATGTTATTCACTTATTATTAATCATAATTCCCATTGAAATCCAAAGTATGTACAACTACAGGAAGCTCTGAAATGAATACTCACTTCCTCACCATCTGTATACATCTCACCTATAGTGTGCATTTGAATTTATTATTTCTATCTGCTTGATTAGTTTTCATAAA
>NW_022111369.1:26322020-26325536 GCF_000313985.2 Echinops telfairi | reverse complement strand
TGTGCTCACGATGTGATATAACTAAGGTAAGGCTGAAAAATTAAACAAGAAAACAATAAGAACACTTTTATTTTAATTATTTTTGTAAGTTTAAATTTTCTTGAGTTACTAAAAAAGTGAAAAGAGGCTATTTGTAAATTTTACATTATCAAATATATAAAATTTATCAACTATTAAATACAAAAAATATCTTCCTCTTAGGAAAATATTTTGATATCCTGCATAAATTACTTAAGTTTGATATTGTTCTCCCATTAACAGAGTAAAATAGTCCTAAATATTCTCCATTGTCCAAAATAATGTATTTTACTCTGAAAAGCATTAGTCAATCAACAACAAATTGGAACTTTCAAAATTGAACTATGGTGCAATTCTCTTTGTCCATCTTTCTTTGATGAAGATGATCACAATAATTATGACCATGATAGTAAGAATCGTGATAAAGAAGCAACAGACAACCCACCATTTATTGAGCACCTAAGTGGCAGGCACATTCCAGATGTCTTATTTATCTAATCATACTAATTACAATAATCATATCTGGAATACACTCAGAATCTTGCATCTGTTACTTATAAGTATCTTAAACCTCATAATATCTATCTAGTTTTAAATTGACTCTAATACTTAGTGTTTCCTTAGGAAATCAGCACATCTCAAAATTTATTGAGAAATTATTTTCTACCTAGTATATTTAATATGCTTTAGTATTTCCATGTTATAAACAAAAATGGAAGCTAAGTAAAAAAATGAATTTGTTAGTCACATGACTATGACTTGGCATATGCCCAATTCAAACTCAAATTAGTCTGTCTTGGAACTCATCACGTTATTCACTATACTCTAAAATCAAAATGGCAAAAAAAATATTGTATTAAAAATTCAAAACTTGACAGGAAATGTATGTTACTTGATGGGGCTAGGGGGGCAATGCTTCTAGACCTATTAAGCAGATGTGTCTTATTTCATCTTATAACAGTGTGGGCTAATATTTATTTTCAATAGAGATTTCACTTACATATTCACACAACAATGTTTACTAAAAGCTTACCATAAGGTAGAAATGATCTAAGCATTGAGTGCAATGTGGCCACTTGTGTCAGCAATGAGAAACATAATAAAATGAGATGATGATGAATATTCAATTAAGATAAAAACTATAAACTCATCTTAAAATATAGAATTCACACTCAAATAAATGAATTAAATGTGTCACCATAAGTAAACAAGTTTGATTCTTGTAAAATGAAATTAAGATTTCATTTTAATTGAGTATTGTTTAAACAAACAAAACTTCAATACAGTTAGAGTAACAAATAGTTAATAATCCAATATTCAGCATCATCAACCATGGGCATTGCATTAGGGAAAGTATCCTTAAAATATTATCACTTACGCTGAGGCCTGAACAATGAGTAGCAGGCAGATGGGCAAACAGTATATTAGAGAAATAATAAGCCAATGAAAAATTTGACACAGAAAATTGTTTTATGCCTTTGGTGAAATAAGTAATGCAGATGAGATAAAAGGAAAGTAATTTTTCAAGAAAGGGTTATGAAATGACATTCAAATACAATTAGCCATCAGTTTTTTCATAGTCTTATAATTATTAAATTTTATTTCATTCTAAATAACACAGAATGCTATTTTGAAGGAAGTAACCAACTTACATTTTTAAAAATTGAGAGGGTTTAAAAGGTGATAAAGAAGTGGTCCTGTTGGTACTCTCCTGCAAACATTGAACTGCTAACCGCAGCTCCTCAGGAAATAGGAAAGTCTGTCTGCTCCCATAAAGATGGACAACCTCAGAAACCCTATATAAGGTTGTATTGAATCAGATCGGCTCCCTAGAAGGAAGGGGAAATGCAAAAAGACAGGCATAACACAATGGTGGCATGAAAACAAATGTTCTAGTAGATATAATAAGATAGAAATAGAATAAGGTCTTATTGTAAATGTAAAAACATGTTAGTTAGAGAGATATAAGGGGAGAAGAGAAAAAGATTCAGAATCTTGAAAAATGAATTTCAAATTCCTGTGGAAGATCCACGTGCAAATGCCATCTATGTAATTGTGTATGAAAATCCAGAGTTAGCCTTGGTCAAAGGTCAAACATTAGGGCTTTCCAAGAATACAAATGCTTTTAAAGCCCTATCCATAACTGGGATCGTCAGTAGGAATGTGTAGAATTAAATTTGTAGGGACAAGGACAATGGCCCTTGGGCAATTTGATAATGTTATGGAAAATCCAATAGAAAGGAGATGGGGAAAATACTGTCTGAAAGATGAGGTAAGTACAATCAATTGGATCTGTCATATGAAATACAAGATGCTATTAATGAGGGACAATTAATGAAATGCTAAAGAATAGGAGAGCCTAAAGCAGAGCATTAAAGGTATATAACTATAACTGTGCTGGAGAAACAAAGAAAATCTAAAAATATTAGCAGATTGAAGAAAATCTATCTCAATAGCAGAGTAAGAGTTGTATCACTGTTGTAGTGACTTGTGCCTTGCCTCACTGTTTAGAGATATTATACGTGGAAAGGACGGGTTCATTACAGGGTACACACTGCTATTGGGGGTGGTAGGAGTCTACAGGGATATAACCAAAACCCATCGCCACTAAGTCGATTCTGACTCAGAGACGGCAAGTTCCCCACAGAATTTCCGTGGCTATAATATTTACATCTTTCTCTAGTGAAGGAAGCTGGTGAGTTACAACCGCCTACACCTCAGCTGGCTTAGCACTAACAGGGTTTACCTTTCCAAGCAGGGATCAAACACCAAGCTCACTGCCACTGAGTACATTTCAACTCACAGTGACTCTATGCAAGGTTCCCAAGACTGTAGGTCATCATATTTATAGATAGACTTATCTTTCTCCCATGGAGCTGTTGGTGGATGTGAACCCCAACCTTGCAGCTCGAAGCCTAATACACACCTGAGAGCACTGCTGGGGCTCCTTTACAAAGACATAGTACAATATTGCTACCCAGATATAGGACCCTTGGTGATGTCGTGAGTTATGAGTTGGACAGCTAACCTTAAGGCCAGCAGTTCAAACTCACCAACTCTCATCAGGAGAAAGATGAGACTTTTTGCTACAGTCTCAGAAACGCAAAGAGATATATTCTATTCTATCGCATCCTTATGAATTGGAATCTACATGATGGTGGTGAAACTCTAGCTGCAAGTAAGAACAAAAGAACAAGAGACCTAGACATATTTAGTCTTATTTTTCTCCTTTCATTAAAATGTGTTAAGTAGAATGCTATGTAAACATATTTCCAATATTCTCAGCTTTCATTCATCCATCCCACATTCAGCCTACATAAGCAATGATATCCTTTCTGTGAAGCCCTTTTCAAAATCTGGCTTGACTGTCTGGCATCTCCTTCTCCTTGTATTGTTGAAAATGTTTTTGAATTATTTTGATTATAATTTTACTTGCATGTAATATTAAGGAGATTGTTCAAAATTTTCCTCATGCTATTGGGTCACTTTTCTCTGACA
>NW_022111369.1:26320221-26321284 GCF_000313985.2 Echinops telfairi | reverse complement strand
CAAAGCCTAATACCCTGATCTGTCAAAAATACTAAATCAATAAATCATGGGTTAATGACAGTTTCTCCCCTATATTTGTCTGGCAAATCAATCAAATCCACCTCCATTGAGTCAATCTTGTCTCATAACAACCCTGTGGGACAGAGTAGAAATGCCCCAACAGATTTCCAAGGCCCTGGTTTTGCTGTCAGGTAAGTGTTGGAGTGTTAGCCCCATGGTCACATGAACTCCACAGAAAAATGATGAGACTACCTGCTTCCATAAAGATATGCTCTCTCAAAACCATATATAGAATTGCTTTAAATTGATATGATTCTATATGAGTTAGAATCATCTTGACTGCAGTGGTTTTAATTATTTATATATTCATTCATTTATTTGCTTGTTTGTTTATGGATGTAATCCTTACAGCAACAAATTGCCACACCTTTTCCTGTAGAGTGACTGGTGGATTTGATGGTGTAACCCACTGGACCCTCAGAGAAAAGATGAATACTTGGACAAAGAAGTGCTGACAGAGTGCTGACATTTTTAACACAGTGATAAACAATTCTACCATCAGGTATTATTCTTATACATGTCATAATCATTTGTCATATTTTCTGAAAGGGCAGCATTATAGGATATATTTTAAATAATGGTCTTTCTGTTCTTCACTACTTGTTTCCCTACTTTAGTAATTCTACGTTATTTTACTATAATTATCTATGTAAAGTGTTTAGTTGAAAATACAATGTCATATCATAAATACAGATATTTAATTGTTTTATTTAGAAAAGTGCCAAAAACAACTTCCTCTACAAAGTATTGAATTTAAATATTGGTTTTATTATTGTGTCTTCCATTCCATCATTCTGTGAATCGAGGGAGTGGGCAAAAAGGAAAGGAAAGAGAAGAGAAGCAGAGAGATTAATAGGGAGGGAAGGATAGAGACTAATTCATTGCAAGAAGCTGTTTTCCCCCCTGTAATATTGGATATATTTTTAACACTGTTTTGTCAAATACTGCCTAAGACAATATTTGTTAATCCATACATTTTTTCACTCTTTATTCCATTTCCCCC
>NW_022111369.1:26317123-26318235 GCF_000313985.2 Echinops telfairi | reverse complement strand
ACAGGTAATGTGGAGCTGACATCAAAGAGTACAAGAAGAAAGAAAATGTCTTGAAACTGGTTGTGTAGTGATTGTACAACACTGCTTGTTATGACTGAACTATTCATTAGAAGGTATGATGTCTGGATTATACCCTAATAAAATGATTTAGAGGGAAAAAAGTAAGACAGAGAAATAGTCACCTTCACAAAGCAGAGTTGATCATGATAACATAAATGGAGTAAAGTCTTTGAGGCCTTCATCTGCTGATAGACATGACTCACAAGGAAAAGAAGCAGCTGGCAACATCTATCGCCCAATGGTTGTCATAAATTAAGAACCATTGTGAGGATGACATAGGAGTGCTTCATTCTGTTGACATAGAGTTGCTGTGAGTTGAAAAAAATTGCTGGAATCTAACTCTGTGTGTGTGTATAGTTAAGTATGGATTATCCCTCAACATAAAGAAAATGAAATTCCTCACAAACCTATAACCAACAACATGATAAACAAAAAATATGTATCAAGGATTTATTTTACTTGTATCTGCAATTAGCATCCATGAAAGCAGCAGTCAAGAAATCAAATGCCATGTCTCATAGCTGCTGCAAAGGACCTCTTTAAACAGTAAAAAAAAAAAGTATGTCACTGTGAAGAATCAATTGTATCTAATCCAAGGCATGGTATGTCAATCATCACCTATGCTAACGCTAAACAATAATCAAGGAAGACTAATGTAGAAACAATTCATTTGAATTATGGTGTTAGTAGAGAATACCGAATGCCAAGAACATGGACTGCAAGAAGAATGAATAAATCTGCCTGGGAACAAGTAAGACATCATGCTCCCTAGTTGTGAGACTGTAGAGACTTTGTCTCAAGTACTTGAACATGTAATCAGGAGGGACCTGGCCCTGGAGAAGGACGTCATGCTTGGGAAAATAGATGGGCAGTGAAAGAGAGGAAGAGGAAAGGAAAAAGAAAAAGAGGAAAGAACTGGGTGACAAAGGGTATGTATAGAGGTCTAAAGACTGGAATGTACATATGTAAATATAGCTATATAAGAGTGTAGGGAAACAGACCTACGTGCATATATTTATAAGTTTAGTATTAAGGCAGAAGACGGACATTGG
>NW_022111369.1:26314238-26315784 GCF_000313985.2 Echinops telfairi | reverse complement strand
TAGCAGTTGCTGTGAGAATGCCACAAGACCAGGCAGGAGCTCCCTCACTTGTACAGAGCACCATTGTGAGTTGAAACCAACTTACTCGATGATGGCATCTAGCAAAAGGGAACAAGTTATACACTGGTTTTTAGTTTAGTTGGTTTTTATTCATTTGTTCAATGGTTTGAAATGGTTCTTATTTAAAATTTGTAGTTTAAATGGAATTCTATCAACATCTATGAAAACATCGGGTGAAATGATAGATGTGATTTGAAGTAATGGCTCACATATTTTGTTCAATTCGATGTTCCATTTCTATATCATTTGTATTCACAGAATCAAGTCAAAATTTTATTTCCAGATTAGTTTGTGTCCTGAGGAGTTTTACAATAAAAATTTAAAAAGTATATGAAACATGAATTTCACTGCAGTGTTATTCATAATGTAAGATAGAAACAAAGTAAATTTGAATAAAAATAAGGCAGTAAAAAATTGGTGAATATTATATAGCCATTAAAATTAATAATTATTTTTAAAAGAACAGTTCCACATCATATCAAAAATTCATCTTAATAAACAACTCAGAGCTTAACTTTCCATCTCTTCCTTTAATCATTACTAACATGTTAAATGTAGACAAGCATTCCAAGAAATACAGTGATCAGACACTCCAATGAAAACCAAAAGGTTGACAGTTTGAACTATTCAAATAGTATCGACAAATGATAGTAATCTGCTTCCATCGAGATGATGATTTTGGAAAATATATTGGCCAATATTACTCTGTCTTAAATGGTCATTGTGTTGTTGTTAGGTGCCTTCCATTCAGTTCCGAATCTTAGAAACCCTATGTACAATGAATTTAAATAGCATCCTGCATCCTCCTCACAATTGTTCCTATATTTGAACCTGTTGCTGCAACCACAGTTTCTATCCATCTTGTTGAAGACCCTCCTCTTTTGCTCTGCCCCTTCACTTTACCAACCATAATGCCCACTCCAGGGACCAGTCTCTCCTGATAACATGTCCAAAGTATGTGAGACAAAGCCTCACTATCCTTGTTTCTAAGGAACACTTGAGCTCTACTTCTTCCAAGACAGACGTGTTCTTTTGAAAATCTATGATACTTTTAATCTTCTTTGTCAGGACCATAATTCAAATGCATCCATGCCCTTTAGTTCTATATCAATGTCCAGCTTCAATATGCTCAAAATATCTTACAATGAAAGTATAATACCTTAAACTGAAAGAACTGAAGAAAAGATTCAAGCCTCAACCTGTAATATTGAAAGAGTCTATTGGCAAAATATTGGATGATGCAGGAAGTATGAAAATGACATGGGGAGAATATAGAGTCATTGTACCAAAAAGAACTAGTTCACAGTCAACCATTTCAAGATGTAGCATATAATCAAGATCCAATGGTACTGAGGAAGAAATCTAAATTGCATTGAAGGCATTAGCCAAAAATAAGGCTTCAAGAATTGGCATAATACCAATTGAAATGCTTCAACACGCTGATGAAGCACTGGAAGCACTAACTCTTCTGTGGCAGGAAATTTGT
>NW_022111369.1:26311373-26312525 GCF_000313985.2 Echinops telfairi | reverse complement strand
TTCTTGGCCAACTGACTGGAAGTGATCCATATTTGTGCCCACTCCAAAGAAAGGTGATACAACAGATTGCACTAACTACAGAACTATATCATTGATGTTGCACACAAATAAATTTTGCTTAAGATTATCCAACAAAGGTTACAGCAGTGCATTGAAAGGGAACTGCCAGAGGTTCTGGCTGGATTCAGAAGAGGATGTCGAAAAGGGGATATTATTTCTGATGTTAAATAGATTTTAACTCAAAAAGAGAATACTTGAAAATGTTTACTTGTGCTTCACTGACTAAGCAAAGGCATTCACTATGCAGACCATAATAACCCGTGGATAACCTTGAGAAGACTGTGAATTCCAGAACATTTCATTGTGCTTATTCAAACTTGTATATGGACCAAGAGTCAGTTGTGTGAACTGAACAAAGGTATACTACATGGTTTAAAGGGTATACTATAAGAAAGGTGTGTATCAGGGTTGTATCCTCTTACCATAATTGTCCAAACTGTATACTGAGTAAATCTTCAGAGAAGCTGGATTATATGATGAAGAGTATGGTATCAGGATTAGAGGAAGGCTTATTTAAAATGTGTGAAATACAGATGAAATGACCTTGCTTGTTGAAATTGAGGAGGACTTGAAGCACTTACTGTTGAAGATCAAAGATTGTAGGCTTCAGTATGGATTACAATTCAATGTAGAGAAACCAAAATTCTCACAACAGGACTAATAGTTAACACCATCATAATTGGAGAAAAGGTTGAAGTTGTAAAGGGTTTTGTCTTGCTTGGTTTCACAATCAATGTTCATGGGAGTAGCAGTCAGGAGATCAAAGTATATTGTTTTAGGTAAATCTGCTATATAACTTCTTTTGAGTATCAAATATCAAGGATGTTACTTTGAGGACTAAGCTGCACTTGACCCAAGCCATGATATTCTTCTTTGCATCACATGCATGTGGCAGTTGGCCATTAAATAAAGAAAGCCAAAGATGAATCGATACATTTAAATTGTGGTGCTGGAGATGAATACTGAAAATCCCATGGACTGCAAAGGAATAAACTGATCTGTACTGAAAGAAGTAAGCTCGGAGGCTGTGATAGTTCCGTTAATGGTGCCAACCTGGCCAATAGGAACATGTGGAATTAATCAGGTCGCAGT
>NW_022111369.1:26308685-26310445 GCF_000313985.2 Echinops telfairi | reverse complement strand
TTGTGGCGTCAAAGAGCAAAGCTGTTTCATCACGTCAATGTCTCTAGAAGCTATTATTGGTCACCTGTTTTCAATGACTGTAAGGAGTAATACCTGTTACCCATGGAGGGGGCAGGTCTTTCCCTTTTCTTACCTATTTAACTGTTTAGCATACCTTTCTGTACATGGTCTTGGGCAAGTCATTATTGGAGCTTGCTAGTTTATTAACCTTAGGGAGTGCAGGACTTCAGGAGCTTCTCCTTTGATGCAAAGTAGAGCAGGCAAGAATGTTATCATAGATTGAATTGTGTCTTCCAGTAATGTGTCAACTCATTAAGGCTATGATTTAAGTGGGTTGACACTGATGTATGGATGTAATGTGAGATAGATAGAGAGATATAATTAACCCCCAAATATGACCTGATATAATTAATCAATTAATTGTCAAAGGAGTAAAGAGGGATGCAGTATTCTGACGCATGTTGTTACCATGATTCAGTGAAAGGAGAAATGTGTGGGCTGCATTACCCTGCGAGAAAAAATGGGTTTGCTACCATGAGAACATCTGGGAAGCAGAAGACTATTAATGGTAAGACACAAAAACCTCAAAGGAGCCTTCAGTTCACAATTGTTGAAAGTTGACAGAGACCTTTCTGCAGAGCCAATAGAGAGATGACAGCATCAGCTACAATTAGTGTCCTACATTTTGACTTCTAGCCTTCTAAGTTGTGAAAGCATATATTGCTGTATTTTTAAAACCATCTGCTGTGGCATTTGATAGAGCAGCATTAGAGAACTATGTAAATGATATGAAATTATGCCTTCACATTCAGGAATAGTGCTCTAATTTGAAGGACCTTGGCTGATGATAATAGTTACTGTTCTACTCTGCTCTGTTTATGCTGTTAAAAATAAATACATGTTGATCATGACATTAGAACAGTATCTAGTCATTTTCCTGTTCAAAATTGTCTTTCACTTAAGAACTTGCAAATACAGCAATGGAAATAGGTTACAATATTTAAGAATAGTAAGAGACATGTCAATGTAAATAGTTATAGAATATTGGTGGATTACAAGATGAATTAGACTAGTTGAATATATAGAATGGGATAAAACCAACAAAGGATTACCTCTGAACATAAACACTGACAATTTTATCCCTTATTGTTTTGGTATAAATTCAATTTCCATCTTCTTACTTTGTCTTGCTTCTATTTTAAAGAATTATTTTATCTCTCGAATTTCAACTGTGCATGAACTCCAGGTTCATTCTGGGTTCTTTTTCATGTCATACGCAGGTTTTATAAAATATTTTACATATTATTGGTAAATGCATTCTTTTTGACACTTCTGCAAGGTGTGAAAAAATTCACAAATCTATTTCCCCTTTGATTAAAATTACTGTTATCTTGACAATTTTATATACTTTGGGAATCAACAATGCGCCACTTTGTTGGCAGACTACTTCCAAAGAATAGCACAGAAATCTCCAAACCAGCTGCAATATGTTGTTGAGCTATTCAAATAGTATTTTCCATTGTATTTCTCTTTGTGCCTTTGTCTTTATTTCCCCCCGTGCTTTTACATCAAGCTACACTATTTTCTGGAGGGAAATGATCATATCTGTTGCAATTCTAAAGTTTCTTTAAAGTAAAGGGAATTTAAAAATCTCATATTATCTATAACTCTGTGTTTGGAACCAAATGGCATACAAGTTATTGGATTAGCCTTGCAAACTCATTAGATAAAAGATATTATTATTGTCTAGAATTTTTTTT
>NW_022111369.1:26298802-26308311 GCF_000313985.2 Echinops telfairi | reverse complement strand
TCTTCCTAAGCCTTTGGATAACTCATACCATACCAAGGCAATTTTAGCATTTCAGTTTCATCTAATGTAGACTACCTATTGATTTGTACTGCTGTCAGCCAAACTGATAAGGGACTGTATAACTCATCAAAAAGAAACGATTGAAAAGAGAATCACCTTTCAGTGGGTCCATGCCCATGAATTTGTCTTGATTCAACTTTATATTTCTTTACAGTTATATTGTATTTCTACTCTCCATCCTCATGCATATTCTCTTAGATTCTAGTCTGTTTAAAATAGTATTTTTCATTTTGAAGTATAGTTCACTTCCTCCTAGGTCACACTTCCTACGATTTATATTATTTTATACCTTGGAGTCTGTTAATATTTGAATCTAATTTAGGTCTACAAAAAATTTCAAGCGTTAAAGTGTGTTCCAGTGTCAAACAGCAGTGTTTCCCTAGGACACGTCCTCAGGGAAGGCCAGCCAGGTAGATGGGGTAAAGTGAGGCTAGGAGGCTGCTTCTATTGCCCACCCCCCACCCCCCAAAAAAAGGCAGAAAATAAGGCTTTTGTATGTGTAGGTTTATCATTATCCAGACATGTGTCCCATTTCAATTTTCAGGTTCCCGTTTCTCAATCAGTGCCCTGGGGATGACATTGCTTTGTTTGACTCAGGGTTAGTATGAGACTGTGAGTTGGTTTGGTTTTCAGCACCCGGATTTGTGACTACAGGACAAAAATACAAAAGCTAATTTTTGGAGCCATAGAATACATATCTTGTCATTTATCTGGTTTCTGAGCTGAGAATTTTAAGCTCTGAATTCATCTTTTTCTTTTCTCCCCAACCACCCTTAATTTGCTCAAATAAATTAGGAGCAGTCAGCCAATATCATTAGAATTATCACTTTTAAAATGTTCTAAAGAATCATCAAATGCACAATCACTAAAAACTTTGTCTCATAAATATTTGATGCAGAGTGTGTGAAGATGATATTTTGTACAGCTCGATTGCCACATCATGTCAGAGACTTCTGTGCCCTAAGTACTTCCTAACATAAAGCCATTGATATTGTAAGATGCCCTGCAGGTGATCTTGGCCAATAGTGACCTCATGTACAAGACAACATCTTGCCTAGTCTTATGCCACCCTGACAATTGTTATTAAATATAAACCCATTGAGACAGTAACTATCAAACCATCTCATCAGTGTCTTCCTTTTTCTCTCTGTCCCTTCACTTTACCACGCATGATGTCCTTCCCCAAGGACTGGTCTCTTCTGATAACAGGTTCAAATGACCTGAAACGAAGTCTCAATATTCACACCTCCTAGGAGTGTTAACTTTGTTTGTTCTTCTGATAGTCCATAATGCTTTTAATA
This sequence comes from Echinops telfairi, assembly GCF_000313985.2. Classification (NCBI taxonomy): domain Eukaryota; kingdom Metazoa; phylum Chordata; class Mammalia; order Afrosoricida; family Tenrecidae; genus Echinops; species Echinops telfairi. Next base: position 26,306,950 of record NW_022111369.1, on the reverse strand, counting down.
CAAGCATTCATTATTCTTTTTCTTTACTCAATGTATAACTTCCACATGTATATGAGGCTATTAAAAATACCATGATTTGGGTCAGGCACACTTTAGTTTTTACAGTGAAATCTGCACTCTTCAACACTTTAGAGAGGTTTCAGGGAGCAATTTTACCAAAAGCAAGACCTCATTTGATTTCTTGACTATTACTTCCCTAAACATTGAGTGTGGATCCTATCATTATTCCCCTCCATTTGTCACTATGTTATTTAATAGTTGAATTGTAAAGATTTTTATTTTCTTTATACTGCAATTTAAATCACACTGAAGACTTCATTTCTTGATCTTCATCAATGCTTCAAGTCCTTTTCCTCTGAAGAAGCCAGGGGAAGGCAACTGCATGCCACAATATGAAGAAGCCTTCCTCTAATCCTTACATCATATTTTTTTCATATGGCCCAGCTTCTGGTCATTTGCTCAGCATGCAGATTGTGTAACTATGATGAGAGGATATAACCATAACATACATCCTTCCTGATTTAAATCACTTAGTATGCCCTTTTTTTGTTTGAATAATTGCCTCTTGTTTAATGTAGATGTTCTATATAAGCATATTGCAGTTTTCTGGAATTCTCATTCCTCCTAATGCAATACATAGTTTACAATGACCCACACAGTTAAATGCCTCTGCACCGTCAATAAAACACAAGTAAATATCTTTCTTGTGTTTTCTGCCAAGATTCATCTGACATTAGGAATGATATCCCTTGTTCTATGTCCTCTTTTTTTTTTTTAAAGGGAGGGAAGAAATTCATTGAAGCTCATATGGGGAACAGGAGAGGGGCCCAGTATACCCTAATATGTAGGCATGCCCTAGCAAAGGGTCACACCATCTACCTGGGAGTCCCCTGAAGGACTCCCCTTGAGCCAAGCCCCAAAGGCCCAGGACTGGCTGGGGGTTCTATGTCCTCTTTTGAGCCTGAAACTCTAGTATCTCCCTGTCAATGTACTGCTACAACTGTTGTTGGATGATCTTCAACAAAATTTTACTTGCATGTGATGTTAATGATACTTATCTATAATCTGAACATCTTACTAAAAGATATTAAAATATCATTTTGATGATAAATGTAATACCATTCAATGGTCTTGAATTTGTCATCCTCATACAGTAAACCATGACTGTCTGATTCAAAATGGTCAATGCCAGTCCAAGTCCATTCACTAACGCCTACAATATATATCTTTATGTAAACCATATCATTTTAGTGGCTTCCAATTCCTAAATTCATACTCCAAACATTCCAAATTCGAATTATTAGAATTTTGAGTCATGCCCCATCAACAAATGAAAGCTCTGAAACCTTTGCTCCATCCACAATATGATGATTGATTCATCAGGGAGAAGGAGTGCTCCCTCAAGTCATATTTTGAGTGCTGTCCCCTGTCAGGGGCTCTTATGCTAGCGCCATATCTGACAGTGCTCTGCTGCTGGTCACAGTGTTCTCAGTGACTAGCTGCACAGGAGTAAACAGTCTCGTCCTTCTTTAGAGTTTGTTCTTAATCTGGAGGCTCTGCTGAAACTGGCTCTCTTTGCTTGACCGTGCTGTTATTTAAAATACCCGTGACATATCTTTCTGCATCATAGCAACATGCAAGCCATCACAGTGCAAGAAAAGAAACTGACAGACAAGTAGTGGTGCAGAGTAGCTATCATTGTGTTGTTCTTGTGGTCAGGCACCCTCAAGTCCGTTCCTACCTGTGGTGCCCTGCTGCACAACAGAGTCCTGCTCAGTCTTGTGCCTTCTGGCAGTTGTTCCTATATCTGAGCTGATTGTAACCAAGATTAGATTGTGCTATTTTCATTAATATAAGTCATTTTAAAATATGACAAAGTTGATACCATTGTTCAACTTGATTAAACTTTTTAAAGACAATATAGAGAGTCAGAGGAGACCTGCTGACATTGTGGTTAAGGTTCTAAGCAGCTACTCCTAGGGAGAAAGATTTGACTGTATGCTCTGTTAACATTCAGTTTTGAAAACTCAATTCTGCCCACATGTTTCCTCTGAGTCAAATTGACTTGAAGATGAAGACACTGGTTTGGTTTTGGAATACAGAGAGTACTGTAGTGGACTGATAAAAAATATCGAATCCCTTTATTGTCCAGTGGTTCTGGCTAACACTTCCAGCAGGAGGTTGAATAAGAGCGATGTTTCCTGGCTCGGGTTTTCAGGGAAATGTTTTCAGTTTCTCCCTGTTAAGCACGATGTTGGCTATAGATTTTTCATATATGGTCTATATGATTCTCATGAATTTCCCTTCTATTCCCATTCTGCTGAGTGTTTTTTAGTATAAAGAATGGATGTTTGATATTGCCAAATGTCTCTTCTGTATTTATTGAGATGATCATGTGGTTCTTATTTTTGTCTTGTTAATGTGGATTATATTGATTAATTTTCTAGTGGTGAGCCTTCCTTTTGTCCATAGTATGATCCCAGTTGATCATATTGAACTATGTTTTTTGATATGTGAGTGGACTATATTGGCCAGAATTTTGTTGAGGATTTTTGCATCTATGTTCATGAAACATTGGTCGATGGTTTTCTGTCATTGTTGGGAGATTACCTGGTTTTGGTATCATGGTTACACTTGTTTCATAGAATGAATTTGGAGTTTTCCATCCTTTTCTATATTCTGAAATAGTCTGCGTAGAATTGGTGACAGCTCTCCCTGAATACTTGGTAGTATTGGTAGAATAATTGGTGACAGCTCTCCCTGAATACTTGGTAGTATTGGTAGAATAATTGGTGACAGCTCTCCCTGAATACTTGGTAGTATTGGTAGAATAATTGGTGACAGCTCTCCCTGAATACTTGGTAGTATTGGTAGAATAATTGGTGACAGCTCTCCCTGAATTCGTGTGAATCCACCTCATCCTGGGCTTTTCTTGGTTTAAAGTATCTTGATGACTTTCTCAATTTCTTCTTTTCTTAGTAGTCTTGTCATATTTTTCAATATATTTCTCCTTTAATTTTAGTGTATTTCTAGATATCTGTCCAATCATTTAAATAATGAAAGTTGTTGGAATACAGTTTTTCAAATAATACTTAATTAATTTTTACTTCATTTGGATATATTGTAATTTCATCCTTCTCAATGCTAATTCTAGATATTCGCAACTTGCTTTTCTTTTCCTTTATTAAGTTAGCCATTCACCAATTTTGTTAATCCTTTCAAATAACTAACTTCTTATCTTCTTGACTTTCCTCACATTTTTTTCCTATTTTCTACACATTTTTCATGTTGGGGAAATTTTATTCCATGATTTCTCATATTATTTTCTCTATAATTTGTTTTCTTCTTGTCCCAAGTTCCCAATGAGAGATAGCCTGTTTTGTTTTTTTTTAGTTTTTTTTTATAGTGGCCCGTGACAATATCAGGCTTTCTTCAGATTCCTCTGCTTGGTTAGTTGATTTTCCCCCCTCTATCATTGGCTGTAATCAGATTAATTAGCTCATTGATTCAGTTTCTTTTTCTTCCATTCTATTACTGAGCGCTGTTAGCATGTTATTTACTGCTGTTATCTTACTGTTTATCTTCTGATATTTCTTTTGGTGTTGGGTTTCTAGTTTTTCTATTCATACCATTGTTCTTGTGAGCATGCCCCACATCTTTTGAACACCATTTTTCTGAATGCCATTTCTGGTAACTCCAGAGCATTTTTCCCCCCCAGAGCCTTTTTTATCCCAGCATATTCCATTGAGTTTGGGCAGTTTTGCTTGCTTATATTTTGTTTCCTTAATTTTTTGGCAGCTGTCATTTTTGCATCATCATAGTGCAGCTATTAGTGGTATATCGGCTTCTGTGTCATTTAGGGGTAGATAATTCTCTCCAGTGATGCTAGAGATGTCTAGTAGGAGCCAGAAAACATACAGTGGGGGAATGCAGAAAAGAGGAGATAATTAGGTGAAGGTAAGATGTGTAAAATAAGAAGGGAGAATAAAATGTAAGTAGCAATAAGAATAATAGGGATTCATCTGCTTAGACCAAGAAGTTTGTAAAATTAGTCAAAAGTATATTCTTAAAGAAGTAATAAGAATTAATAGGTGCCTTAGAAATAACTTTTTTGAGGAGAAAGAGAATAGAAAGTAATATTGTGAGAGGTTGATAAAAATGTAAGCAAATAATCAGAGCAGAGGAGAGAGAGTGTGTGTGAGTGTGTGTGTGTATGTGAAATATAATTAGAGAAGAAAAGAGAAAAATAAATGGAAAAGAAGAGTAAAGGACAAAAGTGGGATGAAAAGACAAGGAAAAAAAGAAGAAAGAAAAATGCAGAGACAGAGAATAGAAGGGGGTTGGGGGGAGACAGGGCAGTGGCTTGGGTATGTTGGGTGCATTCTGTTGCTCAGGTAATGCAAGCATAGATGCGTCTGTGCCCTATAGGTAAGCAGGGGAAACACCTCTGGGAAAAAAACCCAAACTTGGTTTGGGTGGGGGTGCTCACATCTGTGGGGGTGATGGCAGGCATACCTGGGTCCTCCTTTGAGACACACGTGTCTGTAGGGTATCAAGGCCACATGGCAAGAGGATAAAAGGGAGAGTTGAAAACGAAAATAATTAATTAAATTGAGTTGAATTAAGTGTAATTAAATTTAATAACAAACAAAAAGCCCGTCAACATCCCAGTTTGAGGGAGGATTCCTGATCCTTTGTCAGTGTTCATGTGTGTGAGCCTCCTTCACAGGGAGGGGTGGGTGAGTGGAGGGTCAAAGGACCAAGGAAAAGAAGGGAGGGCAGAGAATTGGCTGGAGGGGGTCACCCAAACCAGATCATGAGGATGTCTACACCAAGCTGTTCACATGGTCTGTTATCTCCTCCAGACCCCAGGGCCTGAGAAGTTGGAAGTTTGGCCGGGTGTCTTGAAATGGGGACCAGAAGGATCAGAGAGAACTCCCTGCACATAGATGCTGAGAGACCGAAAAATTGACCCTTGAGTCCATCTGAGAAATGCTATTTTATTATGTTGGGGGGTTTTGTGATGCAGAAGGAATAGCACTGTTTCTTTCATCTAGCTGCAGGACTCTATTGGAAAGTTTCTGTGAGGGAAGTCATTCAGAGACTACCTTTTATATGGACAATGAGGTATTGCTGAAGCCATTAATACCCAAAACTGAGATGATGGGGAGGGAGCAAGCAGAATTCACAATGCCTCTGCTTCTGCTTGGGACCTCTGCTATCTGTGGGAGAATCATTCAGGTAGGCAGAAAAACACAAGTAGTGTCTGTTTAGCTTCAGTGGGCATTTTTGGAGGGTTAACTTTTGTTCCTACAGGTGTTTACAAGTAGTAATTTGCCTTGGCTTACACTTAGAACTATCCTTCTAATTTTGACTGGGATGTAGCAATTTCGATTTTAGATATTCTGCCCTTGGAACTACAATGGGATTCCCTACAAATGCAGGTTTTAATGAAAGTTCAGCTGTCACTATCAAATTTCATTTCATTCTTTTTAAGTTTTATTTTTTAATTGAAGTTTAAAAATTATTAATTGGGAGTTAATGCATATGTCATATCACTTCATCATTCAATCATATCAAGCAGTAGTGCACAATTGCTACCACAATTAGTTTCCAAACATCCTTTTGCTTCCTGGAGTCCATGACATCATCTCCCTTTTACCCTGCCTCCACCATCACCACTGTGCCCCCTGCCCCTTATTCTACTGGCTGTTTCCATTGGTTCATCAGTCCTGGGTTTCCTATAGCAAAAAACAGGAAAACATACAACACAACATCAGGAGGGTGAAGCCCAATGGCATAGCACCTCTGAGACAAACCTAAAATGAACAACCCCCCCCTCCCTCGCCACAAAACTACAGAAAATGTTCAAACCAGATCAGATCCAGCGTGCATCAGAGGCGGGGGCGGGGGAGGGGGGGCCATTCTTGTGTGTCCTAGATGGTATTTTTTTAAAACCCAAGTGTCTAAGAATTCACCTGGATTACTGGTCCCGCCCCCCCTTCATGTAAACTCTAAACATCAGTGTCTTATGCTTTTCTTAGATGGTGATTATTTCTCTAAGTTTCTTAGTTCTTCATAAATTTTGTGAAAGACATTTCACACTGATTCTAGACCAATCTCTCCATTCTCTTCACACTTTTGAGTTTTAATATCATTTATTGTAATGCAACTTTTATAATACTTTAAATAGAGATTTTGGATGGAGAATAAACTCAAGTTTATATTTAGCCAACATCTTAAGAACTGCTGTTGAAAAGTAAGACTTATTAAAGCGGTAATGGAAATATGGCCTCTGGTAGCCTAGAAAGCTGCTTCTTCCTTAAATGGGTAATTCATTGTGATAACAGTCCTGGCAAAGGAGCCTGGTCCAACAGATCTTATGGTTTCAAAAATATATCAGTAATCCAAATTGTTACAAATAATTTCTTACTTTCTAAATGTTGGCTTAAACGTTTTTTGTAGTTAGCACAATGTGAGCTGAATAAAACATGTCTGGTTTTTGTTTCATTTGTTTGTTGTAAGAAGTATTGCATTTGTATGATATGGTTAATGGTTGTTTTTTAGATAAATTATTTTACTAATTCCAAAAAAATATACTGAGAGTGAGGGACTTTCCCCACATTTTAAAGATGAATAAACTAAGGTGGTTTATTAAGGATAAGTAGCTTACCAGACCACTCCTATCTGTCACTCGGTCATACTGCTGTGCCTGGGGTAATGCTATGATTATGGATGCCATGCCCCTGGTATTTCAAACACCAGCAGGCTCATCTATGGTGAAAAGATTTTGGAGGAACTTCCAGACTAAGGCAGGCTCAAAATAAAGAACTTTTACTTTGCTTCTGAAAATTAGCCAATGAAAAATATATGCATCATAACCAATTACAGTCTGATATAGTACTGGAAGGCATTTAAGTTGGAAGGCACTACACAGTAACAGCAATAATAATTTCATACTTAACAGTGATTGTGCAGGATTGGACAATTTTTCATTGTGTCATTACCATGAATAGAGTCTCATTCAAAGGCAGCTAAAAATAACAGATAGCTTAATATTCCTTAATTTTTGCCTACAATTTGTATCTAAAAATTCCTTAATTTGTGTCTACAATGGTTCTTATCTTGAAAAAGAGAATATATTTTCCTTTAGTAAGTCTTAACGTGGCACTCTTGTGGCAATGTGGATTAAGTGTTGGGCAGCTAAACTCTAGGTTGCTAGTTCAAACCCAACAGCCACTCCACAGGAGAAAATTAGCCTGTCAGTTCTCATACAGAATTATAGTTTGGGAAACCTATAGTTATTACATTAAATAAAAATAGAATCCTGATTTTCTTTTAAACTGCTATGTATGCTTTTTTGTTTTTTAATCATTTCATTGGGGGCTCGTTCAATGCTTATCACAATCCATACATCCAACCATTGTGTCAAGCACATTTGAACATTTGTTACCATCATCTCTCTCAAAACACCTGCTTTCCACTTGAGCCCCTGGCATCAGCTTCCCATTTTCCCCCTCCCTTCCCATTCCCCCCTCCCTCATAAACCCTTGATAATTTACAAGTCATTATTATTTTGTAATGTCTTACACTGTCCAAAGTCTCCCTTCACCCATTTTTCTGTTGAACGACCTCTAGTTTTGTAACAATTTTGAAATCTGGGCAAATGCATTGTAATCCTTTAATTTTATATATTCAAATTACTTCAAATAATTGTGTGACTAATTAGAAACTATTTATTAATTTAATATCAAATATGCCTGTGTGTGAGATCTTTGATTTCCATGCAAACATGATAAAAATTACTTCCATAAGGTATACTAATTCAATAAACTTTATCTTTTAATCATCATTTGTACCGTTAATATATTTCTAGCATTTAGCATATCTCCAGCAAAATTGTTCAGATTTCTGATTAAACACTCTACCCCTCTACTGTAACTTTCCGCTATAAGCATTTTGTATATAACTGAGTTTTCAAAAACCTGTCACATCTTGCTACTCTTCTGCTTACAATCTTCCAGTAATTTTCTATAAAATCTCACATAAAAATCCATTGTCCTTCTAATGACCCATGGGAGAAAGATGGGAATACAAGGCTTTCTACTCCTCTAAGAAGTCCTAGTCTCAGAAACCCATAAAGACAGT
>NW_022111369.1:26296777-26297703 GCF_000313985.2 Echinops telfairi | reverse complement strand
CTTGATCAATTCCATATTGTTATTATTATTTCATATCTCACACTCTCCATTGCCTTACTTCACCTACATTACTGTTATCCATCCCCTTCGAGGTGGGGGCTATATATTCAATTTGTGATGGGTTCCCTCTTTCTTAACCTTCCCCTTTCCCCAACCATTCCATACTCTCACGGTATCATTACACCTACTACTGTTCCTGAGGGGTTTATATGTCTTGAATTCCATGTGTAGAGAGTTCTTATCTGTACCAATATGTGTTCTTTGACTTGTAAGGTAGAAGTGGGTCATGGTAATGGGGGAGGAAGTATTCAGGAACTAGAGGAATGATATGTGTTTCTTCTGTGCTATACTGCACCTTGGTTGAATCATCCCTCCCTTATAACCCTTCTGTGGGGATCCAATTGTCTACAGATGGGCTTTGGATCTCTACTCCACACCCCCATGTTCACATTGGTATAGTTGTTTGTTTGGGCTCTTTTGATACTTGATACCTGATCCTATTGACACCTCATGATCGACTGGTACGTTTCTTCAACGTAGGCTTATTTGCTTCCCAGCCGGATGTATGCTTGTTTAACTTCCATCCTTTAAGACCCCAGACACTGTATCTTTTGATATGCGGGAACCATCCATTCTCTTCCCCACATTTGCTTTTACACCCATTTTGTCTTCCCCACATTTGCTTATGCACTCATTTTGTATTCACCCATTTTGTCTTCCCATAATGTTGGGAAGGTGAGTATCAAAGAATGCCAGGTCTTTAAAATGAAGTATCCTTGTGCAAGGGAGGCCTTGAGCAGAGGTCTAAAATTCACCTGCTATCTTATACTTAATGTGTAAATATATGCACATTAATCTCTATCCCTTTCATTATAAATTAGTATATTTACATACATACATGCCTATAGCTATCCCTCTATAAATAT
>NW_022111369.1:26293986-26295460 GCF_000313985.2 Echinops telfairi | reverse complement strand
TATTTGATTTACAAATAAGGAATCCTACTTCGCGGAATTTCATTTATCACGGTAGGGTCTAGAACCGATTAACCGCGATAAACGAGGGTTCACTGTATATTGTGGGTTGTTAATTAGCCTTCCTTAAATCCTGTTGCTACATTCTTCTTCATATAATCCAGCTTCTCTGATTATTTCTTCAGCATAAAAATTGAATAAATATGATAGGATACAACCCTGATGCACACCTTTCTTGATTTTATACCATGCAGTATCCCCTTTTGCAAATCCCCTTTTGTTCCATTTGCAAATCTGCCTCATGATCCAGTTCCACATAAGCACACTATCGTGTTTTGGCATTTCCCGTTCTTCTCAAGGATATCCATGCACAGAGTTGAATGCCTTTGTATCGGTAATAAAACAAAAGTAAATGTCAGTTTTGTATTCTCTGTTTTGAACCAAGATCCATCTGATGTCAGCAATGATATCTCTCATTTCATATCCCCTTCTAAATCTCATTTGAATTTCTGGCAGCTTCCTTTCAGCACACGACTACATCTATTATTGAAATATTGACTTATCTTCAACAAAACTTTACCTGCATGTGATATTAATAATGTTTTATATTATAATTATGTTTTGATATTATAATCCTTATTTTACAGTGTAATGTAATATTTTACATTGTTTATAACTATCCCATAGGGTTTCCAAAGCTGTTGTCATTAAAAAAGCAAACTGATCATTCTTTCTTCTATTGAACAGCTGGTGCTTTCAGAGCGCTGGCAATTGGTTGGTGTCTCTGTCATTGTCAGGTGCCCTCAGTGCAGAGCCAATTTGTGGAAGGAATAGACAGAAGCATTGTCTGATCCCATGCCATCTTCATGATCAGTGCTGTAATCTAGCCCATTGTTGCAGTCGCTGTATCAAGCCAGTTCTTCTAAGATTAGAGATTTCAATAAATGGAAACAAGTTCCATGTTGATGGATTGAAAAGCAAATATATTTATGATACTCAACGTAATCTATACATTTAATCAATCCCCATCAAAATGTTAACAGTGTTCTTTACAGAAATTGGGAAAAATTAGAAAACTGAATATTCCATTAGAAGTACAGATGGAGTGCTCCCTAGAAGGGAGAATGGGGAGACTTCAGTTCATGTACATTGGACACATTAAGATCTTAACAAAATTCACCAAGAAATTTAAAAATAAGCTTATACTTTATAATTGTTCTTCATATCGCATCCATTCTGCATTTTAGGATTGATTTGATAGAACTATTGGGTTTTTCTGTATTGGTAAGTATGAAGATGCTACCATAATTATGTTTTTGTAAGACTAAGCAGTTCCTTCATTGTCATTCTCATCACTTAAATACAGGCTTATTGTCTGAAGATGTAAATATATTTTAAAGCCCTAGATTTTCCCCATTTATAAACTCAGAAGATATACTTTTCTTCTTGGCTTAAAATGAATCCTTCTGCTTGTAAT
>NW_022111369.1:26290325-26293070 GCF_000313985.2 Echinops telfairi | reverse complement strand
TATCAGAGAGAGACAGAGATCCAAAGATCATTATACAGCTTTCATATAAATTTTTAATAGGTGACAGGGCAGACTAGAGTGCCCATTTGGGTGCCAGAGACTTAAAATCTTTGTTAGCAGAAAGCCTCATCTTTTTCCCGTGGAATGACGGGTGGTTTTGGACCGCTGACCTTGTGGTAGCCACCTCACGTCTCTGCCACTTAATGTCTCCAGTGTTCCCAAGCTTACTTTACAGTGGCCCTAGTCACAGTGGCTCAGATGTTACTCAGACCTGCTAATTACGAGGTCGGCAGTTCGAAACCACCAATGCTCCTCGTGAGAAAGATGGGGCTTTCTACTCCCATAAAGAATTGTAGTCTGGACACTCCTTAAGAGCAGCTCCACCCTACCCTGTCGGGTAGCTCGTAGCTGTATGGGAGGGAGGGAATAGAGTGGAGTGGAGTGGAGGAGTGAATCCGTCCCAGAGGACTGGCTGGGGTTCGAACAAAAACATTTGTTGGGCTCATTTGAAAAAACAAAAACAAAATTGGGTATGGAATTGGTAGAAAGAAAACCTGTTGTGTCCTCAGATGGACCGAGCTTCTAGTCTGCCCCGCCTAGGTAGGACCCCAGGGACTGAGGTCACTCTCCTTCACATGGTGCCTTTGGGTTCCTGCAGGCCCAGGCCAAGCCTTTTCACTACACCCAGATTCTCTTTCTGGCTCTCTGCAGCGGCACTATGACTTAGCTAATGGATCACACACATGCAAACATACATGTCACCCTTTGGGATGGTCCGGGAAGCCTCTCTGGGAGGCTTCTGAATGGCCAGTCTCCTACTGACTAAACTTTGCTGGACCCTGTCCCTAGTGTGCCGTTGTGGAATCCTTAGCTAAGATGCTGAAGCTAAACAGTCACTGGCTTTCGCTGTTTCTCTGTCACACTGCCTTCCGCTGGGGTACAATAAGCCAAAGAACCAACATCCTTGATTTGCACAGGTTGCCTGCCAGGTAACCTGCATTTCTACTGAGCCTCCTCCACACCCCTTGCCCTCCTCAGCTGAAGTCAGCATGATTCTGTTCTAGTGGGCAGATGGTAAAGATGAGGTCCAGGGAGGCAAAGCCCAACAGCAGTAATTCCTAAGGCCATTCCCATACCGCCCACCCCCAATTCTAGAGCCCTTCCTTTCCTGTTCATTCACCCCTCTCTCATCTACTACACCTGGTACCATTGCCAGGGGATCCCCAGGGAATCAGCCACTGCCCTAGGCATCTATATCAGCATGTTTTATAACTATTTCCCTAGCTCTTAAAAAAAATTTTAATAGGTACTTAGTGTGGTTTTGAAAATGTCTACGTCATTTTTAGTTTCACGCAAGTACAGGGAAGGTACTTGGATAGATACACAAATAGAGACACGCAGTAGTCCTCGACTCATGACGAATTTATTATATGTATTAGAATGATCCTGTTTCATCTCTGACCCTCATCATGTTCACTTATTGTAACTACAGTTCCAGGTCATCTCAGCATGAAGCTCCCTGTCATTGCTGGTTTTCTACTTCACAAAGAGTGATGTCCTTATGTAGAGCTAGAGTCCTCCTGGAGACATGTCCAATACAAGTGAGTTAGATAATGTTCTACTGTAATAAATATGGTTTTCTTGACTACTTTTCAGAACTTTGAGGACTAAACTAGAGCTGACTCAAGTCATGGTATTTTCAATCACCTCTTATGCATGGAAAGTTTGACAATGAGTAAGGAAGACCAAGGACTAGGTGAAAGTCAATTATGGCATTGGCAAAGGGTAGTGAGTATACCATAGACTTTGAGAACAAACACATGTGTTTTGTAAGAATTACACCAGAATGTTCTTTAGAAGTCAGGGTGGTGAGACTTTTTCTCAATGCTTTAGACATGTCAGCAGGAAGGAAGTCTCTGGGGGGAAATTATGCTTGTAAAGTGGATCATCAAAGGTAAAGGCTCTCAATAAGATGGATTGGCAGAATGGCTTCAATGATTTTCCCACACAGCAGTGGTTCCGATGAGGATGGCCCAGCACGAGGCAGTATTTTGTTCTATGGTACTTATGGTCATGAGGATTGGAACTGACTGGATGGCCCCAAACAGCAACTGAAATTTTCAGGAGAAGGGTCTTGGGTTTTTCTTCCTCTGTTTTAATTTGGAAGCTACTTAGTCTTTGTCTTAAACTGCAACCTGTCCAGCATTAATGACCCAGGTAGTAGGTAAAATATGGGTGGCATAATTCCAGTAATACAGCAACATGCAAGTCAGAATACCATAAGCAACATTGACTAATAAATGGGTGGTGACATAAATAACCAGATGAGTTTCCAACTCTCTGATCCCAATCTGGGTAGGCTTGAATCTTCAGCCCTTTAGAAGTAAGCATCCAATTGTGAAGTTCTTTGTGACACAAGGAAATTCAAAGACATAAATAGGGACTTGTTTAAGGAAAAGGGTCTGCACTGGGCTACTAGTCCATAGGTTGGCAGTTTCTCCCAACAGCACCTGGGAAGCCTTGGTTATCTGCTTCTATAAAGATACCTGGGAGGTGAGGGGTTGGGGATGAAAACATTCTGAATTTTCTGGATCACCATTGTCAAAATCAATCAATGAGCAATGGATTTGGATTGTTATTTTTATATGATTTTATATCATTTATAATAGTTTACCTCATGGATCTTGAGAATAAGGTCTACTCTTATAATCCATCCTATAGGAGAACAAATCATGGATATCTTGT
>NW_022111369.1:26280497-26282892 GCF_000313985.2 Echinops telfairi | reverse complement strand
GCAGAGGTTCCGGCAGCAGCTTAGATTGTTGATGAGTGTTGGCCGAGCTGCCTTAGGCCCCCAAGCATACAGGCAGGAATTCCCCGGTAAGAAGTTGGGCATAGTATCCCCTGTTGGAGGTTGGCAGGGCTTTCCTCAGCCTTGGGCTAGCTGCACAGGGTAGATCTCACCTAGCTGTATGTTTCACTGGAGTAAATGCCCTAGGCTTAGGGGAGTTGGCTGGAGGTCATCAGTGGAGTATGAGAGAATAGGAAAGAGACAAAGAGGAGAAAAAAATTAAAAAGTAAGCCTGCTGAGACTGTGCAAGGATATAGAGAAGAGAGGGAAACAAATATAACAATGTAGCTGAGTCCTGATCCCTGCCCGTGGAGCTGCAAGGGTTTAGTCCCTGCTCTGAGGCAGTGGGAGGCAAATTGTGGCTGTGCTGAGAAAAAACACCTGCGCAGCTCTCCAAGATTGTGTGTGTGTGTGTGTGGGGGGTGGGGGTGGATAGAGAGAAGAGAGGGAAACAAAAGTAACGGTGTAGCTGAAGCCCTGATCCCTTCCCATGGGCCTGCAATGGTTCAGTCCCTGCCCTGAGGCAGCGGAAAGCTATGGCTGTGTTAAGAAAAAAGCCCCTGTGCAGCCCTCCAAGACTGTGGAGGGGGGGTATAGAGAAGAGAGGGGAAACAAAAGTAACAATGTAGCTGAACCCCGATCCATGCCTGTGGAGCTGCAAGGGTTTAGTCCCTGCCCAGAGGCAGGCGGCGGCAAACTGTGGCTGGGTTGAGTTAACCCTTGCGAGCTCCAAATGGGCCCGTCTCTGTCAGAGACAGTGGTGGGGCTAAGGTCAAGCTCTAGCCGGCCTCCACTGTGGTAAGTAAAAAAAAAAACAGCCCCTCAAAACCTTGTGTGTCTGTGCCTACTTATCTTTATGATGCTCCTCCTGCATTCCAGTAGTGTTGTATTTCCCTCTAAACAACTCTCCTGGGCTGAATTCTGCAGAGTCCATCTGGTATGTGTTACTCTGTTGCCATGTTCCCAAAGTCACCACATTTTGATTTCTTAAGTACTGCTTCCTGAGAATTGATTGTGCGCTCAATTAACATAAAATTCTTGATAATGTCAATCATTCTGTAATCATGATGTTGCCTACTAGTTCAATTCAGAAGGGTTTTCCCCCATAGATTGAGGTTTAATCCATATTGAGGCCTGCGGTCTTGAATTAGAGATGTAGATGGTCTTTTTTTTATCACTTTATTTGTTAGTTACTTTTTCTCTGAAAATATAATTATAAACATCCAATTTCTAGCGTATAGTTTTCTGCTGGTGCATGTATATTTAAGATGTCAAAAAGAAAAACAAAAGGTAAAATGTCAACGGAGTTATCTGAAAGCATTAGTGAAATTACAGTTCACCAATTAAGATGAATTTTCTGGCTTTGAAGAATTATTACCTTGTCATCAAATCAAGTTCTTTTGAAATTCACACTTATCAATTTTTTAAAATGCCAATCTGGTGGGGGGAGTACGGATGGAGGAGGAAAAATGAAGAGCTGATGCCAGGCGTTTAAGTGGAGAGTAAATGTTTTTGAGAATGATGAGGGCAATGAATGTACAAATGTGCTTTACACAATTGATGTGTGCATGGATTGTGATAAAGTTGTATGAGCCCCTAATAAAATGATTTAATAAAAAACAAACCAAAAAAATGCCAAACTGGCTTTTATTGAACCCAGTGATCAATTAAATAAAATTACATCTTAGAAAATTTCTCTTTTAAAAGAGCTAAATACCTTTATCTTTTCATCGGGAAGCATAAATATTCAGCTGACCATCACAGAAAAGAAGAACATAAGTATATGTATTTAAATTGAGTTGAAAGTAAACTGAGTCCATATATTATTGTTCTCAGGTGCCATCTAGTCGGTTCTGACTCACAGTCCTGGGCTGTCCTTACAATTGCTTTTAGGTCTGTGCCCATTGTTGCAGCCACTGTCTCAATACATCTTGTCTTGTCAAGGACCTTCTTTTTCACTGTCCGTCTATTTCACGGACCATGATTTCCTTCCCCAGGGACTAATCTCTTCTGACAGAATGTGCAAAGTACATGAGACAAAGTGTCACCATCATTGTTTCTAAGGAGCATTCTAGCTGTACTTCTTCCAAGACAGATGTGTTTGCTCTTTTGTCAGTCCATGGCAGTTTCAATGTGCTTCACCAGCAACATAATTCACATATATCCATTCTTCCTTAGTCTTCCTTATTCAGTGTCTGACTTGCACATGCTTATGAGGTGATTGGAAATACTACATCTTGGATCAAGCACACCTTTGTCCTCAAATTAACCTCCTATCTTTTAAACACTGGTCTTTTAAACAATGGTCTTGTTAGTATATATATTAAAACCCAGTTAG
>NW_022111369.1:26254726-26280294 GCF_000313985.2 Echinops telfairi | reverse complement strand
TTATTTTTAAAACTTTAATTTCTCTGTGATACTTTTATATTTATAAAATATATTTACTAATTAATATGTAGGTGAGACATATATAAGCTTTTATATCATTATTTATAAGCATTACTAAAGGGATAAACTATAATCTTCTAGGAGTTGATATCCCCAAGGCCTTTTTGTCAACGTACTATAAACATGATTACATTAATTGAATATCATTATGTGTTTGGTCGAGCACTGGGTCACAAGATAATTCTTAATGATTTATTTATATTGAGATTTTCCCTGAATTAAATTCTCATTAAGAAAGTACTATTTTCATAAACTTGGATAGTGTGTTAATTAAGCACGGAAATGAGGATAATCAAATGTTTTCTTCTTATAAGATTTACATTGATAAAAATATTTTATATTTATAAATGATAGAAAAATGAATCCGATATGTATATGCTATTTCTAAATTTATATTGTTGACTTTAATAGACTATACAACTAGTTTAAAGTAATGAATATATATATAGTTAATGTAATGAGTACATACCCATTTCTAATCAGAGATTTCTATAAATAGCATATATTTAACATATTTATTAAACACATATTGATCTCAAATTAAATTATTAACTTACAAATTATATTATATAAAATCAGACCATGTATATTACTGTTATTTTATCTTTTTTAAAATGAGCTTAAATCATAATAAAAGCATTTTGATGATTATTTTACTAATATTTGGAAGGAAAATAGGAAGCAACTAAGCCACTACTTCCATAAAAATGTTTTAAGTTAGTTTTGTTTTCTGTTTTTTGATGGTCTTATTAGGTGATGTTGCTATTATTGCTCTACAGTTTGATGGAAATTAAAGAACACCAAACATATGTTTACCTGTGTTTATTGACTAACCAAAAACATTCAACTATATTGATCATAATAAAATAAGGATGAGATTGTAAATAATGGGAATTTCAAAACTCCCCATTATATTTATGTAGAATCTACATTGATCAAAAACCAAAACCGAACCAGTGCCATCTAGTCGATGCCAACTCATAGCACAGCTGTCGGATAAAACTGCCCCTGTGGGTTTCTGACACTGTAATTGTTGATGAGAGTAGAAAGCCCAATATTTCTCCCACAGAGCAGCTGGTGGTTTAGAACTGCTGACCTTGCAGTAGCAGCCTGATGCGTAAATACAAAATGAAGATTCCTCACCCCAGCTTTACAAGTTAAAGTTGCACAGTAAGTGCACAGCAGAACAAGGGGCTAAGAGGGTCTCATAGGATTGCGTTTTTACAGGGGAGGGAAAAAGACTCTGAAATGGAGTGAGGCATTCTGTCAGGCATACAGGCATGCTGTGGGGGCTTGTGGGAGCTTGAAGAGATAATCACTGGCATTCCAAATAGAGCAGGATCCCCCAAAGGGAACAGGTTTTAGCAGAGTTTCCAGACTACAGCTGACTACAAAGGATCAGGCTGCCCACATCAAAGGAAGTAGCTTCTGAAAATCTTACTCATATTATTGTCAGAGCTATATTGATAGATGCCTTGGTCGGGGAGAGGGAAAACGATATTGTAAAGAAGGGGATTTTCAGAACTTGTTACTATGTATATAGGCCAAAATCAAAGCAAACCCATTGCGATCAAGTGATGTTAACTTGTAGTGACCTTCTAGAACAGGGTAGAAATTCCCTTGTGAGTTTCCAGGAGAGGGTTATAGGAATAGAAAGCCCAGTCTTTCTCCCGGTGTAGCAGCTGGTAGTTTCAAACTTTGGACCTTGAGATTAGTGGCCCAAATTGTAAATGCTGTGACACAAGAGATCCTGTACAAAGATCGAGAGGTAGTCATTTACAATCAGGAAAGGTGTGGGTCAGGGTTGTATGATTTCTTTTTTCTGAATGAGCCTGTATTAATAATCTGAGAAGCAAGACTCTGAGAAGAAAGTCACAGTACTGTATTTATTTTAATACAAATAGAAGGTAAATTATCAAAATCAGATTCTGAGGTAATTGTGAGTAAGAATAAGACTTCGTAAAATAAAAATGTATAAAAAGTTTCTCATCTCACTCAAGTTTTGGGAAATCTAGGCCCCATGTGTAGTTCAATCAATGAATGATATCACCTCAATAAGGGCCACATTTTCTGCCATCTCTCTAGTGATTTATTTTAACAGTTTCCCAAGGCTTATCCTTTTTTTTTTCCTTTTGTAAATCATTTTATTGGGGGCTCGTACAACTCTTATCACAATCCATCCATGTATCCATTGTGTCAAGCACATTTGTACATTTTTTTGTATAATCATTTTCAAAACATTTTCTTTCTACTTGAACCTTTGGTATCAGCTCCTCATTTTCCCCCTTCCATCCCACTACTCCTCCCTCACGAACCTTTGATAATTTATAAATTATTATTATTTTGTCATGGCTTACACTTTCTGATGTCTCCCTTCACCTACTTCGCTGTTTTCCATCCCCAGGGAGGGGGCTATATGTGGAGCCTTGTGATCAGTACCCCTTTTCTACCCCACCTTCCCATTACCCTCCTGGTATCGCTACTGTCATTATTGGTCCTGAGGGGGTTATCTGTCTTTGATTCCCCATGTTTCCAGTTCCTATCTGTACCAGTGTACATCCTCTGGCCTAGCCAGAGTTTTAAGGTAGAATTGGGATCATAATAGTGGTGGAAAGGAAACATTAAAGAACTAGAGGGAAGTTGTATGTTTCATTGGTGCTATACTGTACCCTGACTGGCTCGTCTCTTCCCTGCAACCCTTCTGTAAGAGGATGTCCAATTGCCTACAGATGGGCTTTGGGTCTCCACTCCACACTCCCCTTCATTCACAATGATATGATTTTTTGTCCTTTGATGCCTGATACCCGATCCTATCGACTACCCGATCCTATCGACACCTCTTGATCACACAGGTTGGTGTGCTTCTTACATGTGGGCTTTGTTGCTTCTCAGCTAGATGGCCACTTGTTTTTTTTCAAGCCTTTAAGACCCCCAGATGCTATATCCTTTGATAGCCGGGCACCATCAGCTTTCTTCACCACATTTGCTTATGCACCTGCTTTGTCTTCAGTGATCATATAGGGAAGGTGAGCATTATGGGATGTTAATTTAATAGAACAAAGTGTTCTTGCATTGAGGGAGTACTTGAGTAGCGCCCCAACGTCCATCTGCTACCTTAATACTAAACCTATAAATATATGCACATAGATCTATTTCCCATGATGAAGGCTTATACTTTTAATGGTAGCAAGATGACTGATTTGAAGGTATGTATTTGTTCAATTATCTTGATTACTTCTAATCAGTATTAGGAAAATAATAAAAAAGAGGAACTACTAGTTCTCTTCAAGTTTAGTACATCAATTTTGTCCACATTATAATTGTAGAGCAAAAAGAGTTGCTAAGAAAATGTCATAACCTATGACCAGTGGTGAGATCCAAATAATTTAACATCCAGTTTGCTGTCCAAATGACCATTTTAAGTATTAAAAAAATGATGTACCAAAAGGTAGCTTATTACTTAATACAGTTAATAATCAAATAAAATAGCAAAGGCGGTATACAAAGTAGATTTTATAACAACAAATTTTAAAATGTTAATGAAAAATATTAAAAAATAACTGGCAAAACAATTAAGCTGTTAGGATATTTCCATATTGCTTCTCAATTGGTATCCTCAACTAGCAATATCCTTCACATTTATCTGAGCATCAGCAGCTGTGTGACTTATCCCACACCATCTTTTCACTGTAGGAGCAAGAACCTATACCTTTAGAGGTAGGACAATTAGACAAGAGTCATTGTGTTTGATATAGTAGAAACAGTTAGGTGGCTTCTCTTCGCTAAACATATTATGTTCATCTTTGAAATAAACCCTTTTTGCTTCTGTTGAACTTACCAGAATTGTCTGACAATACTTTTAGCTCTTTGAACACTTTCAGGAATTGCATAATTCATTCATATTCCCTCATGGGAATGGGAGGTGTAACACAAAGCTGAGATGAATGACAGTGTGTCTCCTGCTGGTTGTTTGGAACCTTTTCTCTTTACTTCCTGTTTTTTACTCAAGTAACAAATGGAAAGGAATACAATGTAGTATTTCATCAAAAGTAAAATGAGTTTCATGGAACAAATAAACAACATAAGCCGAGATCTCTCTATTTACTTAATTTATTAATTGGAAGTTAATATATATGTTACATCATCTGTAGTTCAATCATGTCAACAGATTTGTACAATTGCTACCACAGATGGTTTCCAAATATTCTTTTTTTTTTTCCTGGACTCCTTGACATCATTTCCCTTTTACCCCTCCTCCTCCACCACCACTGTGCCCCTACTTCAAACTCTTATTCTACTTGCTGTTCTTATTGGTTCATCAATCCTGGGTTTCATAGACTGAAACACAGAAAAATATAGCACAACTTAAAGAGGTAACCTCCAATGACATAATACCTCTGGGATACACCCTAATATGAACAAACAAAAACAAAAGAAAACACGGAACAAATGTTACTATGGGTGCTTAGAATATGCTGTTGCATAAATGAATGTTAAAAACTAACGAGTAAGGAATATCAATTTGTGGTTTCCACATTGGGCAGCTGCCCACCTTCGAACCCAAATGACATGTGACATTTTAACAACCTGTTCACCAATCTCAACCGAAAAAAAAAAAAAATTAGGTTTGGCTTCTGCTGAACTGGTGCAAACTGGCTGAATCCCACTATAGCCTATGACTTGTTTGTGTAAGATTCTCTCCTACCTGATCTAACAGGGCTAGAAATTCAGCTGAAACTTAAAAAGATATGTTTCTTCTTAGTTGTATTTTGTCTACATATTCGTTTATAATTCACCTAAATTCCACACTATTATATTACATATTTGCAAGAACTTTGAGGAAAAATTAGTCACATATTTGAATATACTTTATAAATATGTTTCTTTTGTAAGCAAATGATGAAATTTCCAATATACCTCCTATCTTTGGTCTTTAGTTAACATGTTAAAGTTCAATCTTCTGAGTCTTCTATATTTATGAGTCACTATTATCTACCCCTGATTTGTTCTAAATCCAATTTTTGAATTCCAGAACTCATCTTTTGATACCAACTTTATCCTTTCTCTCATCATAATTGTAGTAATCCACTAAACTTAATACAGGAAATTGCTCCTGCATAGACTAAACTGATAACACTAAGATTCATGTATGAAATAAAGATTTAAACAGAGTTACCATGCAAATTTCTCTAGTCAAACTTTTAAAGAATTTAACTACTAGATATATCTGTGATTTGATCCTTCTTGGATAGATACAAAAAATTTAAGAGTCACATTTTGAGCAAATGGCAAGGAACCTTGTACTTTACGTCAATAGAGAAAAATAAAGCAATGTACATCAAAGAAAGCATTGACTTCTCTGTATGTATACTAACTATTACAACTTCCTTCATAACTGCTTCAACATTCTTGTGACAGAAACAAAAGAAGGCAGCAGCATCCACATCACATTAACTCCATAATAAAGTAAAATGAGAATTGTCAAAACTACATTTATTAGTCAAAGCTTAGAATTCATTTTCAATAGTTTACCTTTTTGTAATGGAAGTTTAAAATGAAAACGCTGCCAATGAATATTTAATCTTTTAAAACTGCTATTAGAATAGAATTGACACACAATCTGTAGCTCTTATTTATAAAGTGGGTTTTTTTCCTGTATGTTCACAACTGTGAAATACCACACCAAGATAATGAACCTCCTTAATTGTCATTTTTCCCTGTTTTTCAGTTCCTACTTCTCTCACTCTCCCCTCTTCACCATCTCTAGAAAACTGCTGATCTGCCTCTGTCGTTGAACATTGGTTTGCAATTTATTTTTGCAGTTCTATAAAAAAGGAATCATACCACATGTACTTTTTCCATCTAAAGTACTTCTTTAAAATAATTATTTTGAGATTCATCTCCAATGCCATATATTTTAATAATCTATTCTCCTGAATTGATGATTTATAGGTCCTTACATATTGTTATTGTTAGGGACCATGGAGTCAGTTCCGACCCATACTGACCCTATGCCCACACAGAAGGAAACACTGCCTGGTCCTACGCAATCCACACAATTGTTCCTCTGCTTAAACCCATTGTTACAGCCACTGTGTCAATCCTTCTCTGTGAGGGCCTTCCTATTTTTGCTACCCCTCTGTGTTAGTCTGGGCACTTTATAGAAACAAATCTACAGAAACTCATGTATATGAAAGAGTTTTATATAAAGGTTAAGTACACATTAAGAAAACATCCCAACCCAGTGCTGCCCAAGTCCAACATTAACCCATATGGCCCACACCAATCCACAAAGTCATCCTCCATCTCACAAAACACACGCAATGATGCCGACTGCAGGAGGAAAGCCAAATCAGTGAACATGCAAGCATCTCAGCGCTGGTAGGGGTCTCCGCACAGTGCTCCTGCACCCAGGGCTGCATGGGGATAGGGCCATATGGCTTCTCCTCAGGGATGCCTTGCAGGATGTGAGCCTTGCCAGCTGAAGCAGGGAACTGGCTAAAGGCAGCTGCACCCTGGTCCAACCATCAGAAAGCAAGAGACCCGAGAACTAGAAAGGTGAAACTCACCAAGCCATTTATCCCTCCACCTTTCAATTAACCCCACATGTGCATATAGACCAGGTTGGCACAATAAATTAACTACCTCACACACTAAACAGCATTCTCAGCTTACTTCTTCCAAGACACACGTATTTATTTGTTCTTTTGGCATCCCTGGCACTTTCAATATCCTTTGCCAACATCATGGTTCAAATGCCTCCATGTTTCTTTAGTGCTCCTTATTCAGTGTCCAACTGCCCCGCATATAGGAGGTGATTGCAAATGCTATGGCTTGGTCAGGGACACCTTAGTCCTCAAAGCAATGTTTTTGTTTTTCAACACTTTGAAGAATCTTGTGCAGCAGTTTTACCTGATACAGTGCAATCCTTTGATCTCATGATCATTGCTTCCATGAGCATTGATTGTGGATGCAAGCAACACAAAAATTCTTGACAACTTCTATCCTTCATCAAATTATCATGATGTTACCTATTGGACCAGTGTAAAGATACTGGTCTTCTCCACATTGAGTTGTAATTCACAGTGGCAGCTGCAAGTCTTATCTTCATCAGCAAATGATTTGAGTCCTCTTCACTTTCAGCAGGCAAGATTGGATCATCTGCATAGTGCATGTTCTTTCTAAGCATTTCATCAATCTTCAAGCTGTGTTCTTCTTTATATAGTACTTCTTTTGTGATTCAGCATTTGGACTGAAGAAGTTTGATAAGAAGATACAAACCTGACTCGTGACTAAGATGAAACCATTCAGTATTCCCTTCTTTTGTTTGGAAAATTGTGTCTTGATCCATGTAGAAGTTCCCCATGAGCACAGTGTAGTGTTCTTGGATTCCTGTTGTTCTCATGGCTCTTCACAAGAATTATACCACTATCTTCAGTCTGAAATTCATCAAATATGCAGTCAATATATAGCAATCATTATTGGCCATTAAATGAATCTGGATAACAAATGATTGAATATTGTAAGAACAATGACTTATCAATTGCATATATCTGTCTTCAACAACACAAAAAACAATTACACACATGAATTATTTGCACTATACAGACATCAAATTGACTACATTGTGGGAAGTGTGTGACAAACTGTGAATAAACACAGCATCAGCTGCTAAAAAAAGCCAGTGGCCAACAGGATAACAGACCATCATTGGCTCATATGGAAGTTCAGGTAGAAGTTAAAGAAAATTAAAACAGGCAAAATATGAGCTTGAGAATAACCCACCCAAATTTCAAGAATATCTCAAAAATAGATTTGATGCATTAAGCCCAACTGAAAGAAGACCTGATGAGTTATCAGATGCTATTCATAGCTTTTCAGCCATTAGGTCCTTTGAAGTAGACAACCTATTCGTTCTTCCCACTCTGTTCTTAGGCTGGAAACATTCTAACACCTGTTCACTGTGTGACTGTGCTGGGATTTGAGTACCAGTGACATCACTTCCAGCATCGCGGTGACACACAAGCCACCAAAGGATGACAAACTGAGACACAAGCAATGGAAACTGTGGTTAGAAGGGGCATGTGAAGTAGTTGCCTACATTACAAGTGTAAAACGTCTGTTATTGGCTTAAATAGATGCCATATTATTTTCTATCTGGGAGCTTACTGTTTAACTGTGTATGATTCCATTTATAAGCAGCTGCACCCAATCTCAGATATTATGCTTCGCTTGAAGGTTGTTTTCACTATTTACATCCTTTAAAAAATATTATCTTGTAGTGAACCATGACTTCTAAATGTATTAAAACAATTATTAGTAACAGCATCAGCAGTACATAGCATAGGAGAAGTATTAAGTTGGAAGTGAAAGAAAAGAGTATTAAACAACATGAAATTAAAGAATGAAAAATATCTGTGATTTCTATTCTGAGCAATTTAGGCAGATCATGTTAGTTTACCACAATGATCTGCAAAAACAAACACTAAA
Source organism: Echinops telfairi (assembly GCF_000313985.2). Taxonomy (NCBI): domain Eukaryota; kingdom Metazoa; phylum Chordata; class Mammalia; order Afrosoricida; family Tenrecidae; genus Echinops; species Echinops telfairi. The sequence continues at coordinate 26,271,744 of NW_022111369.1, read as the reverse complement.
AATTATCCAAGCTGTTAAAAAGTTGGCTCCACTGAAAAATTTAAGGCTAATGAAAATACAAGAGGTTGCCTATATCAGATATTAAGAAATTGCTAATGATATCACTCTCTAAAGTTCATATCTCTAAAACTAATAGGTTAGTGTACAGTTACAACTACAACTAAGACACGATGTTTGTTTGACATGCTTCAAATAAAGTGTGGTTTTCTCAGCATCCAAATTACATAGTGTCCTATTCACAGAGCATATCTTAGATGTTAAGCAATGCATAATGCTGGGTGGTTTATGTTTCTATATATAAATCTTATATAGACATAGATATGTGTGTGTAAATATATATATATATATAAACCTTTAAACATCACAATGAAATGAATACTCACTTCTTAAAATATGACATTTTAATCTCCATTAGAGTTAATAATTTGCCTCAGTTGTTATAATTGCATCATGGGTCACCTATAGCAGATACATCTTCCTTGCCTAAAAATATATTTCTCATTCTCTATTCAGAGCTTGTCTTTTTAATTTTCCCCTGAGGCTCAATAGTGTTTAGTGACTGTATCTTGACTACCTCCCTGGGTCCCCTATTAGATTGCCTCATTGACCTCATGACTAAGACGTTCTTCATCTTATCTCGCTTAAGCATTCACGCTTCATGTTTCGGGCCATTACTTCTTGTCTTACTATCTTTAACTATCTTGAGTAATTCATTCCCTTAGGAATTTTAGCTACTCATAAATATATAAAGAAAAAGGCATAGCTCATTGCCTGACAGTTTGTGAAAATTGAGACAACTTTATTCTAGAGATAGGACTACTCTAGGGCATGGAGAGAAAGCTGTGGCAAAAGAAAAATTCTCTGATTTGCTGGCCTAAGGCAAGGCCACTAAAATTTTATGTGCATAGCTCCCTGAAGCTACTGTTCACTTATAAAGCAGCTAATGATTTAGTTTGTGATCTTGTCTGTTATTGCATTTATTTTCCCTCTGAACTATCTATTCATCACTAATAAATTTAATGAATATCATGAACAATTCTATGCCCAATAACATGAACTCTCAGATGAAACACACCGGTTGCATGAAAGACACTGGGGAAATAGGATGGGGGCCACACCTGCTCTCCTTCAGCTACACAAGGAAGAAGGGGAATCTGACTCTACACCAGGTCAAGGCCAATTTCAGTGGGCAAAATCAAATATGCTTCAGCCTTCCATTTTCCTTTACCCTATTCTGACATCAAACGACCATCCCATGGTACTTGACTTCCCGGCTGGATTCAATAATCCATTTCATAGGTTACACAGAGCTTACAGACAATAGACATGATTATAGGGGTTTACTAGGAGAGCAAACAAGTTACACAATGGTAAGGGTATGGTTATTTTGTCTATAGCATGTCTTCTAAGTCATGCTAGACAGTATGCCTCTCAGTTCTTGAACTCTTGCTTCGTGGGTCAAGAAGCACACCTGCAGCTTTCCTGTTTCACTTGATGGTTTTGGTGCTTCAGTGTTTTGGCTGTTGCCTTTGCCACCTCAGCCAAGAGTCTCACACCTGCTTCCCTGGTGCCTCTTCTGTTTTTATGGTCTTGTTATTCCTGTTCCCACTGGTAAGTGACTCATTCAAGCTCAGTGGAATGGCAAAACTGATCAATACCTTCAATTAGTGTTTCAAACACCCTGTTTTCAGGATTCCACCCAACCAGTTGGTTGGACTTAAGAAGACATTGGTAGAATAGCCACAAATATATGACTACCAAATCAAAGAGAAAGTGAAAAATCAGAATAAACCATTACCTATGGAAAAAATTAAATCAAACTTTAAGAAGTCTTCTAAAAAGATATAATAATGGGCAAATCCTACTAAACATTTAAGGCAAAACATGATGCTAATTATCTATGATATATTCTAGGAAATAGAGAGAGAGTAAAGACTTATGAACTCATCGAATTGTTTTTTTTTTATGTTATTAATTATCCAAACCCCCCAAACAGATAAATGGAGTACAAAATAGGAAAGTTCAAACCAAGATTTCTAATGGACATAAACACAAAACTCATTAGCAAAATGTTAGCAAGTTAAATACAACAATGTATAAAACTAATGATATACCATGTCTAAAGATTTCCATCACTTGTCTGTCCTTTTGTTGCATAGTGGTGGCTTGATACTGGAAGCAATGCCCCTGGTGTGTCAAATGGCTGCAGACTCGCCCAAGGGAACAGGTTTCAAGAGAGCTTTCAAACTAAGGAATAGACTGTCATCTTCAGAGGAATTAGCCACTTAAACTCCTACGATAGCATCCAAATACAGCGAGTTACTAAAAACCACATGAATAAAAGCAAATGTTGTCAAGGGTAGGGCCAGAAGATGAGTTCTTCAGGCAGGAGTGCTCTCAGGAGGTGACTGAGGCAGGGCGACTTTCTCAAAGTAGCATTGGCCATAATGATGCATAGGGGGTAAAGCCTGTGGGAGTAAAGCCTTCAGGACCCCCTTTGCTGGTGGGGCACAATTCAAAATGAAAAGAAACAGCTGCAAACCTCAGTTAATAATTGGAAATGAGAATGTATGAAACTATGAAAATTGGAAGGAGTCAAAAATTAAATGGAGCCCATAAAGACTGGTATTCTAGGCATTAGTGAGCTGAAATGGACAGTAATTGGTCATTGTGAATCAGAAAACCATATGGTGTCCTATGCCTGGAATGATTAATCAAGAGAAGTGGAGATGCCTTCATCATCAAAAGGACATTTTAAAACCAATTTTGAAGAACAGTGCTGTCTGTGATATTATAATGTCTAATAGTATACAAGGAAATTTAACCAATAAAGTTACAGTTAAAATGTATGCATGAACCACCAAGTCTGAAATTGATTTAAAAAAGGATGTAATCAATATGCATTGATTATTATTGGCCATTAGAGTGCAAAAAATTGGAAACAAGGGGGAATTGACAGTAGCTAAGAAATATGCTCTTGTTGAGAGAAACAAAGATGAACAGCGCAAGAAGGGCTTTGAAAACAATGAATTCTTCATGGCAAATGCCTTTTCAACAACACGCATGGATTTTTCCAGATGGAATGCACGTAAATGCAGTTTACTACTTCTATGGGAAGAGAAAATGCAGAAGGTCAATATCAGCAGCTAAAAGTAGGCCTGAGGCTGACATGTAACAGACCATCAATGGTTCATATGTTAGCTCAGATTGAAGGTGAAGAAAATTGAAACAAGTATAAGAGAGCCAAAACACAACCTTGAGTATACACCACTCAAATTTTGAGAATACTCAAGAAAGCGATTTGATGCATTGAACATTAATGACAGAAGATCTGAGGAGCTATGCCATGACATAAAGAATACCATTCCTGCAGAAAGTGAAAGGTCATTAAAAAGACAAGAAAGAATGAATGAAATGAACAAAGTCAATGTCAAAAGAGACTCTGAAACTTGCTCTTATTTGTTGAGTAGCTAAGGCAAATGAAAAAATAAATCATGAAGTCAAAGAGCTGTACAGAAAATTTAGAACTGATGCTGAAAAAAATGGTGTGTTATAATGAAATATGCAAAGACCTAGGGTTAGCGAACCAAAAAGGAAGAACACACTTAGCATATCTTAAACTAGATGATCAAAAGAAGTAAATAATACACATAGCGACTGTACCAAAAAGAACTATGTGATTCATCCATTTCAAGAGGTAACACATGAGCAAGAACCAGTGGTGCTGAAGGAAGAAATCCCAGCTGCAGATGACATGGTTTGCTGAAAGTGAGGAGAACCTGAAGCTCTTCCTGATGAAGAGCAAGGATTGAAGCCTTCAGCAGGGATTAAAACACAGTATGAAAAAAATAAAATCTTCTCAACTGGATCAGTAGCTGAAATCATGATAAACAGAGAAGAGATTGAATTTGTCAAGGAGTTCTTCTTGGTCACGGAAGCAGCAGCCACGAGATCAAATATGACATTGCACTGAGGAAATTTGGTGCTCAAGAACTTTTTAAAGAACTGAAAGGCCAGAATGTTACTTGAAGATAAAGGTATACCTGATCCAAGCCATAGTCTTTTCATTGCCTCTTATGAGTGTGAACGTTGGAGATTGAATAGGAAGGCTAAAGAGAAAGCAGTGCCTTTGAACTATGGTGTTGATGAAGATAGAGAACAAACGTGACTGTGTTGGAGGAAGCACAGTCAGAATGCTTTTTAGAAGCAAAGTTGGCAAAACTTCATCGCATGTACTTTGGACATGTTATCAGGAGAGACCATTCTCTGGAGAACACTATGCTTTATTAAGTGGACCAGCCATGAAAAAAGCAAAAGGAGGGTCTAGAGGAGTTGACCAGTAGCTGCAACCATGTCATCGGCATACGGACAAATGTGAGGATGGTGTAGGACAGACTGGTGTTTTGTTCTGTTGTGCTTAGGGTCACTGTGAGAGGGAAGCAACTAGAAGGTACCTAACAACAAGTAGGAGCTATCCCCAGGCAAGCAGGGTTAGTTTACATTTGAAAGACAATTGTTTTAATGTATTACATAGATCCCTCTCCCCCATTGCCATTGAGTTCTCATCCATAGTAACTCTACATAGGTGTTCTGAGAATGCAGATCTTTACAGAAGTAGATAGCCGTAGCTTTCACCCAAGTAGTGACTGGTGGGTTTCAACAACCAACCTGTCAGTTAGCAGTCTATCCCTTACCTGAGTGAGCCATTCAGATCTATTAGTGTGTTATGCAACTGGACTGAAGAACAAAAATGACATGCTCATTTTCTAGAAAGAAAACTCCAAAGAATCAACAGTAGCAACAAATACCTGGAACTAACAAATAGCTGGAGCAAATATACAGAATACATGGTTAATATTAACATACAAAAGACTATTGCTTTATTTTACTACTAGAATTGCGATGTAAGACTAAAAAAACAAAACTATTTATTCTAGAAAATAAAGTAAACTATCTAGGGATGAATACAACAAACTATGTAGAATGACTACAGAGGCAACAAGGGTTCAGTAGGATTAGGAAAGAAGGATTACTGGGAATAAGAAAGAGGGCAAAAGTGAGAGAGCTGATGTTACATTGTGGGTATTCCAATCAATGAGTATTGCTATGGGGATTTGTGGTAGTTACATAATCTGTTGTCAATCTGCAAGAATTAAGAGTGACAGGGTGGAGTTAAGCCTGTCAATAAGGTCATAGCTGATGACCTAATTTGGAGGAGCTAAGGAAATATATTGCTGGAGTCAGGACACATGCTCAGTCTCTGCAAGACATTCCTGTTGACAAGCCACATGCAGACAGGCTAATGGCAGCCAGGGCTGCGTAGGTGAAGAAGCCACATGGAGACCCCTGCCAGTGCTGAGATACTTACACCACCACTGGATCCACAAGACTTTCCACCCATTGGCCTGTGATCATCCTGCATTTGGCATCATTGCCTGTGTTTTGTGAGCCTGAAGAGGAATTCATAGACTGGTATTAGACATATGGGCTAATATTAGATTTGTGGACTTGGTCTGGACTGGGCTTGGATGTTTGCCAATTAGTCAATTGTTCTTGTATATAAAACTTTCTTATACACATATGAGTGTCTCTGGAATTGTTTCTCTAGTCAACCCAGACTAACACAGTATTACAATGTAAGCAACTGAGTATAGATTCTTGAATGGAATACTGATCTGCTTTGTAACTTGTCACCTAATTTACAGTAAAGATCATTCAATGTTTTAAAAAGAAAAACAATGATTTAAATACCACTTTATACTTATTTGAATGACTCCAGTTAAAATACTGACCATACATAATACTAGAAATGATGTATGAAAATCATGAATCAATATTGGTTCCTTAATTATAACAAATGTGACACCCAGATGCAAGATATTGATAGCAGGTTAAACAGCCTGTCCATTCACAAGTCTTCCTACCTCCTGTGTTAGAGACACATTGCTGCCATTCGATTATCTTCTGGATATCTTCACCTGGGTGTCCTACCAGTCCTGTGAACTCAGTCTGCGTACTCCCTGTGGGGCTCCCCAACATCTTCCGGTTACGTTTCCTTGAGACCTATTGCCCTTCCAGTTCTCTGCAATCAGATATTCTCATACCTTTGACTCTTCTGAACAGAGTCGTCACTGGGCTTGTTGACCTGCCAAAGGGCAATGTGGTTCCAGAACAAAATCGTTGGTTCGGCCCCCATCCACTCGGGTGGTGCTTAGTCGGCGCAAGACTGACCTTCGACTCCTGCGAGGCAGCGCCCTTGCTCCCTCGGCACCCTCTGCCGTGGCGGGCAGCCACCACCGCGGTGTGTGCCCCAACCCAGACCCCACTGGCGATGTGTCCACCCTGGCTTGGCGGCGTCTCAGGAGGGACTTCAAGAGCTTGCAGGAGGATCCTCCAGCTGGAGTCAGCGGCGCTTCCTTGGAGAACAACATCATGGTGTGGAACGCGGTCATTTTCGGGCCTGAAGGGACCCCTTTTGAGGATGGAACTTTTAAGCTAACAAGAGAATTCACCGAGAATAAACCACCTACAGTTAGATTTGTCTCTAAGATGTTCCATCCGAATGTCTATGCAGATGGTCGTAGATGTCTGCACATACTTCAGAAGCGCTGGAGCCCAACCTATGATGTGTCTTCCGTTTGAACACCCATGCAGTCTCTGTTGGATGAACCCAATCCCAATAGTCCTGCAAACAGCCAGGCCGCTCAGCTGTACCAGGAGAACAAACGGCAATGTGAAAAGCGTGTATCTGCGATAGCAGAATAGAGTTGGCGCAATTGTTGACCCAGGTGCAGTGAAAGAAGTTGGTCATAAGAAAAATTATACATGATGTGTTTGTCACCTTTATTAAAAGAAAAATAGCTGTTGTGCCGTCAAAAACAAATTTAAAACAGATATTGATAACAGGAACATTTGTATGTATCTAAATTTTAGATAATATTGTGAAAAATGGGAATTCCAGAAAACCTAATTGTTTGACTAAGAAACCTGTAGATAAACCAAAAGACAATCATTGAAAAGAAGAAAGGTATCAAGAGTAGTCTAATATTAGAAATATTCGTGTTGACCCTGTAGGACAGAATAGAATTGCCCCGTGGGTTTCAGAGACTACAGATCTTTATGGGAGTGGGACGCCTCCTCTTTTCCCCACAAATCTGCTGGTACTTTCAAATTACTGAACTTGTAGTTAGCAGGCCGATGCATAACTCCTTATGCCACCAGGGTATGTATCAGACTCAAGTTGATGGCAGTGGTTTCAGAATACGTATTAGGAAAGCTGTGTGTCAGGGTTCTTCTATCCTTGCACAATACCCCTTCAATCTGTATGTTGAAAAAAAAAATCTGAGAAGCTGAACTGTGTGAAGAAGAAGGGAGCATCATGAATAGAGGAAGACTTATTAGCAATCTGCAATATGCCTATTATACGCATTATTATACACATCCTAGATTTCTCAAAGGACAACATGCTAGGTAAAGTGGACTTGAAGCATTCATTGGTGACAAACACACATTCCAGCTTTCAGTATGGATTCCATATCAACAAATGAAAGAAAAAAAGTATCTTTACAACTGGAGCAATACCTAGCATCATGATAAATTGAGTGAAGATTGATATTGTCAAGTATTTCATTTTATTTTGGCTCACAGAAAACACCATGGAGGCAGAATTCAGGAAATTAAATGATACAGTGCTTTGAACAAATATACAGCAAATGATCTCGTTTTAAAACTAATGTATCCCTTTGAGGACAAAGTACATTTAACCTAAGCTGTGGGATTCTAAGTTATTTCCTATGAAAGTGGGACAATGAATGATATATATTAGGGAGGGAAATTGGTGCCTTTGAATTATGTTCTGGCAAAGAATGTCAGACATTCCCATAACTGTCAAAACAGAGAATAAATCTATTTACACAACCAGTATGTTCCTAGGAAGCAAAGAAGGCAACACCTTTGGCTCTGTGCTTGGGCACATTATCCAGAAAGACCAGTTCCTGGAGAAGGACACGTGCTAGGTAATGTGAATAGCCATGAAAATCAGGGAGATATTCTATGACCGCGGTTCTCAACCTGTGGGTCGCGACCCCTTTGGTGTTTGAACAACCCTTTCACAGGGGTCGCCCGATTCATAACAGTAGCAAAATGACAGTTATAAAGTAGCAACAAAAATAATTTTTATGTTTGGGGGTCACCACGCCATGAAGAACTGTATGAAGGGGTCACGGCATGTGGAAGGCTGAGAACCACTGCTCTATGAGATGCACTGCCAAGGTGTTACCACGATGGGCTCAGGGGGATAGTGAAATCCCGGACAATGTCCTCTTGTCGCACACACAGAGCCTGTGACTCTGAATTGATTCAAAGGTGCTGCACACATTCTTTCCCCAAGGTAGGCCATTGTTTCATAGCTAAGCTGTCAGAGTGGCAAAAAGCAATAAATGAAGAAATTACGGTACTCAATTTCAGTATTTACAAAGAATCTCTAAGCCACTCAAGGAAATTTTAACTAAGATTTTCCTCCCTCGCCTAGCTTTCCAGTTTTATTAACTGAGCGGCTAGTAGCTAGAACTAATTGATAGATTTAGCAGTGTGAACTTCATTGCTGGAGGCAGCTCTCAGGGAATACATGACTGTGTAAATAGAGTACTTGATTAAGTTGTAGCGCCCCAGGGAGCTGCCTGGACTCTGGTTATGTAAATATAACAGATGGCTACGCAATGCTGTGTTGTATTAAGACTAGGTTTATTAAAGCCATCTATGTTTCTCTAAAAGATTTAAAAGAGAGAACTATCCAACTTTTTAAAGCCAAATCAGGTATCGATAATAACTTTTTGTCATAAAACTATTTTGGAATGGGACGGAATTTCTTCAAGCTAGCATCCCCAGGATGCTTAATTCCTTAATTGTTCACAAGGTTTTTGCTATGTTCTGGATGTTTTTCACAGTGATCTTTCCTGAGAAGTATTTAAAATAATGGCATAGCAAAACCAAACCCACTGCTGTCCAGTAGATTGCGAATCACAGGTGGCACAGTGAGTTAAGCATTTGACTGCTAACTAAAAGGTTGATGGCTCAAATCCAACAGCCACTCTACAGGTGGAAGATGAGACTCTCGTCTCCTGCAAAGATTGAAGGTTACAGAAACTCGATTGTGAGAAACACAATAGCTTGAAATCTAGCACTAGTGAGTTTCAGTCTCCAGGAATTCACAGTGGTCACAGTTTCAATGGAATTTACAACTCAGGTTCACTTTTAGGAACTAGCCCCTTCTGCTTCCGTGGAAACTGCTCTGCTAGAACCACCGATGAGCAAGTAACACGGATGCTCCCTTTGTCTTCTTGCTGTGTCACCCTATATAAAAGTCAGCACAAAGACGACATGGGGCCCAGCCCTTTTGGTTGAAGCGAACTGAAACCCTAGCCAGTGAAAATAAGAGCCTCTTCTTCTTAACATCTGGTGTTTGGGCATTGCTTTTTCTAATTCAGGCTTCCCGTGCCCACAACACTATATCTACTAACTAGGAGTAAGAATCAACTGACTTGATAGCAATGACTTTGGTGTTGGTATGGGTTTCTAGGTTTTATAGTGAATGAAGTAAAGCATTTTCATTTATGAAACAAAGTACAAGTGAATACCCTTTGAAATTCAAACAGAAGATATGTTTTCAGTTCATATTCAGTGTCCACTTCAATGTTTAAGATAGGCGCTGATATTTTCTAATTAACCTGAGAAGGTTGAAATTATGATTAAACAACAATCAAAAGTAAAAAGCAAAAATCTCTACCCTGGATTTTATTCCAACCCCAAGTGATAGTAGAGGATACAGTAGAACTTTTGCTTGGGTTTGCCGGGACTTTACGGGAGCAGGCAGTCTTACAGGTCTTCTGCAGAGTGTCTGCTAGGTTTAAAGTACCAAACTTGCAGATAGCTACCCAATGTTGACTCTCTTGAGCCATCAAGGTGCCTTTTAGACAGAAAAGTTTAAAAGAAAAAATTGTGGCACTTCTGTACACTAAAGATGCACAGGAAGAGCAATAATAAAGACATTAGTACTACAGTTTAGTGTCCACACTGATATCCTCATCTGGAAAATTCTAATGTTTAAATAATGATCAGTCCTTGTTCTTTTCTTTCTTTGTTGGAAGGAGGGAAGAAAAATATTAATAAAACAAGCAACTAGGAAAAGTGTAAATTGTTTGTTTTAATTATGGCTTGCTTGCGATTATTTTGAATTTCAATTGTAGAGGGTTGTATGAAAAGAAATGCCATAGACTAGGATAAGGAAAAAGCCACAATTTAAGGTGGAAAATAGACTGTAAATACAAAACTGTAAGCTAATTTAAAGTTTGGGGATTTTTTTTAATGCCCTAAGAGTCAAGTTTGTATCCACTTCATCTAGGCAGATAGATGGCAATCACTGTCCATGCAGGTAAATTTTAGAAGCAGTACTGGCCTAGAGAAAGAAACTGGGTCATAACTTGGCCAGACAAAGACTTCTGCCCACTTGTAGGTCACCATCAAATTCTAATGAAATACTTGGCAAATATACCTGATGAGGAAAGGAATTAAAAATCCCTTCATTATAAACAGCCACTACCAAATTCTCTCCTGCAAATAGAATTCAAATTATATCTAAAATTCTCAGGAAACCACATTGTGAAGAGTACCCTCATTGAGTCTCATCAGGCACATACGAAAATGATGCTCTAGTGGGCATCTATATGATTCATAGCTAAAACCGGAAGCATGATTACTTTGACAAGAGTATGTTTTATTTTGCATAAATTATAATTTAATAATTAATTCATAATTAAATTATAGTCCTTACAATTTAGATTTAGATAAATTTTAAGGAAGTATATTAAAAACACATAGCTCTTATTTTAATGCTACCTCTTATTTTAGTATCTACAATCAATTTTATGCTCCTTTTTTCATTTTTTACATTTATTTTGTTGTTCTTGAGACTATACACAGCAAACCATACCAGGTTAGCCTATCGAGAGGTGCAAATTGGTGATAATCAATTACGTGCAATACATTCTCACTATCCTCTCCTCTTCATTTTTTAATCATCATTATTTAATGATCAATTTATTTAAGACTTGCAAATTTCATGGATCTGCTGATCTATGAAAACAATTTCTGCTGAAACTACTCAGTAAAAAGATTGTCATCTGGAGCTAATATTTCAAGTTCAAGCAAAGTCACTGCCTGCTATGCAACACTATTTTAGAGAGGGTCAATATTTGCTAGTAGGGGCCATTGAGTCTACAACTTTATGTACAAGAGCACAAAGCACTGCCTGCTCTTGCACCACGCTCACAGTTGTTCTGATACTCGAGCCCAGGGTTGCAGCTGCTGCATCAATCCATCTCACTAAGCCTTCCTCTCTTTCACTGCCCCTCTGCTTTACCTAGCATGATGTCCTTCTGCAGGACTGGTCACTCCAACAGGTGTGAAATATGTGAGATGGAGGCCCTAGGGCCTCTGAATGATCATTTTTATTTTAATTGTGCCATGCTATGGTTTTTGAGGGTTTTTTTTTTCCTGTAGAAAGAAAATCAATGAAAAGTAATTGACAAGTTCTGTATACTCTGAGAGAGCTCAGGTGGCGCAGTCCTCAGCTGTGAACCAGAAAGCCGGCGATTTGAACCCACCAGCCACCTGCAGAAGGATTTGTCCATTTTTCTCTCCTCAGAGATCACAGCCTTGGGAAACTTAGGGCAGTTTGGATCTGCCTATAGGGTTGCTAGTAACTTGGAATGGACTTTATAAGTGTAGGTTTGTGATAGTTGTTGTTATGTTTGGGAAAATGTAAGGTATGTTCAACCTTTTTTGTAATGGTGTGAAGGTGAGAAAGACATATTTGTGCATATCTACATGAATGTACATGCACACTCAACTTAGATAGGAGTAGATAAACAGCGAACACGGTTTTTAACTCTAGCTGCCACCACTACCAACCACATTTATTAAGTGACTCATAAATGAGTCTTATTACACCATCGAGAAAATCTGAATTTCTTCTCATTCATGTAAGAAAAAAATCAATAAGAAAAGAAAAAAGAAGACAAAGAACTAACCATCTCTATAACTGTTGCATAGGTATTAGACAAACTCATAAGAAACATTTAGCATCTCATATGACGGCAATGGCCTAAAGCAAAAGATCATGTCAAGTTTTGAATTGTGTGGTCAGCAACTAATATTGCTGTCCAGAAATAATTCTTAAAATAGGAGAGATGTTGCTTCATAAATTATTTATAACTCAGGCTTATAAAAATTAGGATTCTAGTAGTCTAGCATGAGATTAAACATCAGAGAGTGAAAGTTTTGGGGTTTGTTTGGTTTGTATGTTTTTTGTTGTTTTTTTCAGGAGAAACACAATAAATAAGATATTTAATCTACTGTATGTTCTAGCATTTCTCATTAATTTAAAACAAACTTCTATTCATATACATCAATTAAGGCATCAATAAATTTTATGCTTTACACATTATCTATAAGTGGCACATGCACACAAAAATCCCACTGCAATTTAATCTATTCCAACTCAAAGTGATTCCATAGAGGGCTTCCAAGGCTGTAAGTCTTTGCAGGAAGAGGTAGCCTCATCTATCTCCCAGAGAACAGCTGATGGGTTTGAACTTCCAACCTTGTGATTAGTAGTCACTGCTTATCAGACAACACCACTAGGGCTCCTTACTGTAAGTAGAGGAGCCTACAATTCTTTATCAAAATACTAAAACCCAATTAAAATTAAAGCTTTGTTGCTAAGTGTGCTGCATTTTATAAAACCTCCTAGGTTTTATGAGAGATGATAAATCACAATAGGTATTTTAAAAGCTAAAGAATCTTTTTTTACCAGCTCTTACTAATTCTTAGCTTATTTAATAGTAATATGATCTTGCAATTTCTTGGAAATATCTAAGGGAATACTTTTCTCTTCTAAGAAATTACTTCTCTCAAAATAAAATGTTGACTCTTTTTTCTTGAAATTTACTATGAGAAGTAGCACTGAAGGTTTTTTCCAAGTCATGTATTATTCAACTCTACCATGTTCACTTTCATTTATATTTTAATTAATGTGGTCCAGATACCCAAAAAGTTAATATTAATTAAATATTTAGGATTTTGCTTTGGGATTATGTTTTTATTAAGGAATGTGTTGTAGGTAATAAAAGAACTAGGTATAAGCTATGACAATGAGAGCTCAGTACTACTGACATTATTATCAGTCTTGATCGAAATAAAAATAGTTCCATACAGGAAGATAGTGAAGTTGTAAAAGGAATAAAAATATTTCTGTAAAAAAAAGAAATCCCAACCCAATACCATATAAATAACATGAGAAGGTATAGGAGGAACTCATGAAAATTGAAGCTAGAAGGAAAAGGGGTACTGTGGTAGTTACATAATCTGTTGTCAATTTGAGACAAGAGTGAAGAGGTGGAGTTTAGTCTATCAATCAGGTCACATCTTGATGACCTCATTTGGAGGCACTAAGGAGATAAATAGCTTCCTGGATGCAGGACACACATTTACTACCTGTGAGACATGCTTGCTCACGAGACACATGGAGCTATGCTAGAGCCCTGGAGTTGACGGAGCCAGATGGAGACCCCTGTCTGTGCTGAGATGCCTCCACTGCCACTGGATCCACAAGACTTTCCCACTGGCCTGTGGTCTTCCTGTATTCAGCCTCATTGCTGGTGTTGTGTGAGCCTGAAGAGGAATTTATAGATTGGTATTACACATATGGGCTAATATCAGACTTATGAACTTTATCTGGACTGGGCTAGGATTTTTCTCAATATTCAATTGATCTTGTATATAAAGCTCTTTTTAAAAAAAAACATTTTATTAGAGCTCATACAACTCATCACAATCCATACATCCATCAATTGTGTAAAGCACATTTGTACATTCATTGCTGTCATTATTCTCAAAACATTCACTCTCCACTTAAGCCCCTGGCATCATTTCCTCATCTTTTCCCCTCCCTCATGAACCCTTGATGACTTTATAAATTATTATTTTGTCTTATCCTAAACTGTCTGACATCTCCCTTCACCCACTTTTTTGTTGTCCATCTCCCAGGGAGGAGGTTATATATAGATCCTTGTAATCAGTTCCCCTTTTCCACCCCACCCTCCCTCATGAGTGTCTATAAAATTGCTTCTCCAGTCAACCCAGACTAACACAGGGACTAACATACAGTGTCACTAAGGGGAACTTTTGACAAGTCTAAGTCACACTGATTGGCATTTTTTCTTCATTTCTTTTCTATGAAAACGAATCACTTATATTCAGATCTGATCATTATAGTTTGGAAAGAATGTTCTTTTTATAGAAAATGTAATTGCAATTAAAAAGCTTTTGCCTTTCTTAAAAAAAAATCATTGGGGATGCCTTTAAAGCCATATTTTAATAGAAGCGAGAAGGAAAAAAGGCTACTTTTCTTTGACTTTAAATAGATTGTTCCTACGTAGTTACTGAGGAAATCTGAAAGCACCTGAAACTTCTAGAATGCTGAGAGATTTGCTCCATTGGTTTTATAAGAATAGTGATGATAAAATTTTCTTGGATTGCAGTTATATTTTAAAGTGCATCCTTAAGCTCATTTGAACTGGTCAATTTTACCAAAAAAGAATAACTCATAAGATAATGTGGGCATTAAATTTTTAAAAGGCGAAATGAAACCAATGAAACATCAGAAAATTAGACATTTCAGTGAAGAAATTAATTCATTTTTAATTAAACCCTAATTGAAATATAACAGACTTTTGAGGTGAATAATAATATTTTTAGAAATGGCTTGAAGTTTCCCTTACATGCCATTCTGGTCCTCAATCAGATCCTTAAAAGACATCAAAATATTGTCCAAATATATCTACATTCTCTTACCTTGACTGTACTAATTTGTCCTTACAATTACATACAATCAAATTGCATTCTCTCAATCAGATCACACAGTTTCTCTTGAAACAACACATGTGCACTCCACCCACGCCTTTCAACACTCAGCAATAGAGTTTTTTTAAATCACACCCCGCTGCATGCAATAGCCTGGACAGAGAGCAGAGACCTAAGAAAGAGACATGGGATGAAACTCTTGAACTGATCACTGTCCAGTCAGATTCCAAAATGTTTCTGTTTCTTAAGATGAGTGCATGATAATAATTCTTGATACTTTATACCTTTTCATTTTATATTTTTTATTATTTTATGTCTTATTTTCTTGTAAGAAATATGTATATAACACAACATTTGGCATTTCAATTTTTTTCACATACACAATCTAGTGAAATTGTACTCATAATTTTTTCATCTATCATCATTATCCTTTTTGAGATTTTTTCATCACCCATAACAGAAGGTCCAGTCAAACTTACTGCCCTAGAGTGAATGCTGACTCATAGTGACTCTATTGGACAGGGTAGAACTGTCACTGTGAGTTTCCAAGATGATAGCTGTTTATGTTTTCTTTTCTTTTCCTTTTAATAGTTTTATTGAAATTAATCCACATAGCATACAATTCAATAGTTCATTATGTCAAGAAAAGTTGTACATTCATTACCACAAACAATTTTAGAACATTTTATTTTTCCTTGCACTCAATGTTATTTGTGCAATTATTTTTTATATTGTGGCAAAAATATAAATTATACAATATAATTATACAACAAAACATTCTGCAATTCAGCAACTTGTACATGTATAATTCAGTGCATCGATTATACTCATCATGTTGTACAACCAGGACTGGTATTCTTTTACACATTATTCCACTACCATTAATATTAGCTCAATGCTCCCTTAAGCCAAATCCCTTCCTCCTTCATCCATCATAACCATTAATCAAGTTTGGTTTCTTTCTTTCTTCTTCTTTAGTAGTTTCCTTGATAGACTATTCACATATCATATGCTTCCATAGTTAAGTCGAGAGAGATGTATGTACATCCTCACAATCAGTTCTAGTACTCCCTCCACCATTCACTGCTTGCTCCACAAGTCCCCTCACCTCCGTTCCACCCCCACCCCAACCCTTCTGTCCCCAATAAACCATTGCATCTGCATTGTCTCTATGCATCCCCTATTTCTGTGCTTCATAAACTGGGAAACCTAACAGAAACAATAATAAACAAAATGAAACAGATAGAAGGAAAAAATAATAATGATATAAAGCATCGGAGCAAAAATTATGAACACTTAATTTGTGTAGGCTATTTGTTGGAACTATGAGAACCCCAAACCCACCTACAGATTGTCTGCTCAGAGAGAGTCACAGGCAGATCCACTCTAGCCCTAGGCAAGTTTCCTGATCAGACTTATGATCAGGCAGAGACCAATGTAAGTTTGATCTTGCTTGATCCAACTCGACACTGGGCCAGTTGACCACCCTACAGAAAGTGACATCAATTTGCTCTGGGTGCAAATACATATTTCCTACTGGTTCCTTGACAGAAATTTCTTCCCTGGTTTTCTGATTATTGTTGGTGGTCTTTTCCTTCATACACATTATTAGTATTTTTGCCTGTATACTATTATGTTTTTATCCTGACCACCATATTGTTTTCTATTGTTTTCTCTTGAGGCTTGCAGGAGTGATGCATGGGAGGAGTGGACGCCTAATGATAATAATGAATACAAGGGGACCAAGGGACTAGGGGAGGGGGCGGCGAGATAGGGAGAGAAAGGGGATTTCTGGAGTGACTAATGAAGACAGGAGGGAGTGTTGGAAGGGACTGGGAATACATAAAGCATCTCAAATGGGATTTGATCATGGGGGAGGGGGGATGCTACAAAATCGATGTGAGAATGATTATCTAATTCTCCGCGATATGATTGAATGATTATACAATTGAATTGTATGGTATGTAAATTACTTGCAAATAAAGCTGCTGAAAAAAATGGGAAAATTAAAAAACCTTTGAAGTTAACAGAATCAACCTACCTGTTTCTGTTACTTCGAGTTTCTGCATTCATATAAAAATATAATAATATTTTAAAAC
>NW_022111369.1:26253134-26254626 GCF_000313985.2 Echinops telfairi | reverse complement strand
CTTTGAAGTTAACAGAATCAACCTACCTGTTTCTGTTACTTCGAGTTTCTGCATTCATATAAAAATATAATAATATTTTAAAACGAAGAAAAAGAAGAAGACCACCAATAATATTTTAAAAGTCAGAGAAGACATTTCTGTCATGAAACAAGCCAGAAATATTTGAGCCTAGAGAAAATTCAGGTCAGGTCAAGAGGAATGTCAACTGACCAAGTGTGTAATACTGTGGTTCAATCCACCATAAGCAATTTTACAAATAAACTCTGCCTGATAGAAGTCCCTTCCCTGTAGCTAGAGGGGATCTGCCAAAGGCTGTATCTGACTAGATAGGAATTTGGGGTTCCCACTGACCTCCGCAGTCTTCTACAAATGGAGTATTCACAATGTAGGCTCTGGTGCTTTTCCCTTCATCATATTTGGATTTTGTTACTATCATCTTTCAATCACACAGGCTGGTGTGCTTCTTCAATGTGAATCTAGTTGATGCTTCACTTAGATGGCTGCTTGTTTGAATATAAACCTTTAAGAACCCAGACACGATACCAATTAATAGCCTGGTGCCATCTGCTTTCTTCACCACACTTTACTGTAACACACTTATCTTCAGTAATTTTTCATGAAGATAAGTATCACGCAGAGGCATGCTATAAGAACTAACTGTTCTTGGATTTTGACTAGAATTAAGTGGGAGCTTAGAATAAGTTAGGAATGACTCTGGTTTACTTCGGTGTCATATTATGGCAAAATCCAGGACAAAAGCCAACAACAAAATAAAAACAAACTAAAAACCAAAAGAAATGAAAAAGAAAAACATTGTCAACCACCCCCCTGGGGTATAAGATGGTGGCATGGATAACATGAATAATTTATCCAATGGCTTAGAATTTAAGATATTGTTGATATGAGGAGTTTATGTGAGTATAGTCAAGCTATGAGCTGCAATTCATGAATTTTTGTTTTATGCAGATTAATTTCTTAATTGATTGAGCTCTGTTTACACTGAGCCTGGGAGTTGGTGTCAGGGGAAAAATTTCTGTACTATTTTGTACAAGAGTAAATCCTTTCCTATCGGGTTAATACCTGTCATTTTAATGCTAGGGGAGCATTGAGGTACTAAATATATGTTGGTTTGAGGTCCCCTTTCATTGACCTATCACTACGCCAGGGGTCTCACCCAAGATCCAATGACCACCATTTCCATAGTCCTGGGGTAACCAGCTCTGCTTCCTCTCCCAGCAAGGTATATCAGTCCTTCTTTAATAAAATTATAACCTTGTTGCAGTAGGACACAGTATTGGTGGAATGGAATGTCTATGCATTCAGCTCTTATTCAGCCACTGCCAGCAAGTTGGTGGTGACTCATAGTGACCCTCTAGAACTGGGTTGAATGGACCCTGTGAGATTCTGAGACTATCACTCCTTGGGGGTGTAGGAACCCTCATCTTTCTCCCAATGAGTGGCGGGTGGGTTCAAACTGATGACATTGCAGCTA
>NW_022111369.1:26250888-26252880 GCF_000313985.2 Echinops telfairi | reverse complement strand
GATAAGAAAGAAATTTATATCGAGAAGTAATTTTATATCAAGGAAGCCTTCTGACCCAGTGCAACTGAAAACCATGTGTCCAATGCTACCTGGAACCCTCGTCAGACTCACGTTGCTCCAGGCCAATGACACAGAAGGGTACATGGGAAGCAGGGAGATGATAGGCCTGTGGGTACAGAATTACATGTATCCAAGGTCAGTGGGAGACTTGGCAGGGACAAAAAGCCACTAGGTTGGTGGCCCACATTGGGCCACCCATGAAACAGACACAAATTCCCATCAAGTAGGAAGACAGAGCAATAAAGAGACCATTCTCGCTGGCTCTCTTGTAAATAAGGCTACACCCCAAAGTATGCATCCCCAGGCTACCACTTGACTGACAGGTTGCACTTCACCCCTTCTTCTGCATAGATACCATGAAGTTTACATACAATTTAACTACCAGGGACCACTCCTTGTCAACTTTACACTTGTACAAAAGTCTTTAATCATGCATACTCTCAAAAATACATACACGAACAATAAGATGACATCTGCTCCTAACAGGCTACAAATAAAACACCTACAACTGAAATGGACAAATACTACTTATTTTATAAGTGAACAAAATGAAAATAGTATATGCCTAACAACTGCAGTTCTGTGAACACCTACAGCTGATCCTCTAATCCTATGCACATCTTCCTCCTCTCTTCCCTGGATGGTTTATGAAAGAGAAACGATTCCCGTAGGTATCATCCCTTGTTTCCCTTATTTCATAATAAAAGTAACTTTACCTCCTCCCATTTTGGGTATCTACTTTCTGAACAGTCTATGTCTGTCAACTAGTGCTCTGAGGAGACAAGCATTTTCTTTGATGTGGAGAACCTTCATTCTAGTTGGAACCTTGACACTCTGCCTCCAGCGGCCACGTCGAAACTAGGGCAGGCAAACCGTCAAGTAAGCAAGCAGTGTGCACCGGCTCACAGCACCAATTACATTTCTTCTGAGGAGTATTTTGTCTGTAGTTCTTCCAAGATAGCTTCAATATTGCTTAGTAAGGCATTAAATATTCTTATCACAGGTACTTCCCTTGCCCACTGATGGGGTTTTTCCTCAAGATTTGACAATTTGTCCATTCTCTGCTTCTACACTAATAACTGGGATTGAGTGTCAACAAGGGCCTGCTATGAGCAGCAATATATTATTTACCCAAACACCGAGAAACTAATTAATATATACCCAGAGGGGAATGCAGAGTTCCACTGTGGTGCCAAGTGTTAAGAGGTCAACTCCTAGCCCAAGTGTCAGTGGACTGAGCACACTCATCCAAACCCAAAGCAAACTCACCTAGGCACTGCCTAATCTTAGCAGCCACATGCCTCCAAAAACAAATCCAGCTCTGCTTAAAAAGGGTCATCATCCTGAAAAAGTAAACTATGGGGCTGCTCTAATCTACATACATGAGTTCCGCACGCGTTGGAATAGACTTGATGTCAGCTAATCACACGGAAACACATGCAGGACCAGCTGTTGAGGGGTTTGTGCAATGTGGCGGAATATATGGTTAAACAGGGAACGTGGCATGGGGGTGTTCTTTTGCGACTTCGTGTGCAGTGCACGGATAGCTACAGCTGCCATAAATAATTGTAAGATTAATCCACGAACACCGGAAACGCTGGTTTACACCAAGGTAAATGGTGACATAGACTTTGTGTAAGAGGCCTGTTGCAGAAGGAGTCAAATAATTCAGAAAGCTGATCATGCTAATATGGAGCTATTACATAAAACCAAAATTGCACAGCAGGCCATTTATATGTGGGAGAATACAAAATCTTCCTGTCACTAAAAGCATAAGGACCATGCTCTTGTGAGGTCCTGGCATCTTTGGAAGAGTCGCTGATGAACGCCCTCTAGAGGCCCAGGTTGGTGGTGCACTGCTCTGTCACCTGGGCTTTTGGTATCAACTGTGTTTGATGGAATTGTGAAACTGCAGGGGCCGTATGGCAGCAT
>NW_022111369.1:26244561-26249343 GCF_000313985.2 Echinops telfairi | reverse complement strand
CCACCTTTGAGTCAATTTGAGAATGGCATCATGTAGTTTAGACTTCCCTCCATCAACAGGTTTTGCCTCTGTATCTCCAAGGTCAGGAGAAACAGTGGACTCTTTTACTTTAATTACTAGTTAAACTTTTGGGAAATGTGTCTCTCAGTCTTTGTAACTTTATTCTTTTCTGAATTAGAGATCCTGGTTCTCAGCAATGGGAGGACACACCTATGTAGCAGAGGACTCAATATGGGTTATGTCTGGTACCTTGGAGCTCCTCACACTGGGACACTGACACACTAAAAGATAAGGGTATATTGTGCACTGATGAGTAGCATTGACTCTATTTATATAAGGTTCTGATGTTTTCCTATGTAACGAAATCAAGAAATAGTTTAGTGGAAACTTGGATTAATGCAACATTATTTCCTTCTCTGTAGATGGAATCACAAATGTGAAATTATAACAACTACAACCTAAAAGAGCACAGTATCAAAAGAGGATCAGGTACCTCACGAAGAGACTACTTCCCTAGACAATCAAACTGCACAAATGTTGACCAAAAATGAGGGTATGCTAAATCGAATGGCAGAGACCCAGGAGTATAAATCAATTAGAGCCTCAGAAATAAGAACAACTTGATAAGTGTAGTTTCTCCCTAACCATTATACTATTTTTAACAGTTTTCAGTTCAAAAAATTTACTAATTACAATGTAAATAACAACTAGAGAAAAATGAATTTAATATAGTGCACACGTTTATTGGAAAGTGAAAAAGCAGAACTGTTACTGCCTGTTCTCATATTCACTTCAATGTTTCTCATGAACTGCTCTTACAGGTTGATGAGTTCCTGAAGTTTCATTTGGCCCCATTAAGACAGTTTGTTGCTGGCTATGCATGCCAGATTTCAACCAAATCAAAACCAAATTCACCGCCATCATGTTGATGCTGGCTCACAGTGACCCTCATAGGACAGGACAGAACTGCTCCAGCAGTTCCAAGGCTGAAAACCCTAACAGGAGCAGACAGCCACATCTTTCTTCCGCAGAGCAGCTGGAAGCTTCAAGCTTTATGGTGAACAGCCCGGCCTATAAACCCCGATGCTACCAAGGCTCCCTCCAAATGAGGAGCAGCATGCTAAATGTGATCAAATGCAATGTGCATGTAATGATAAAAGGTGATATAATTATATACACTTCCTTAGGACAAATCTGGACTATGTTCTACTCTGTATACATGAAGTAGCTAGTGCAACTAAAAGGCATATTACCATTAATGTAGCAATATGCACTTATTTTTCTTTCTTGATCTTTATTTGCATTTATATGCTGCTGTCTATATTTGGGAGGGCTTCATTTAAGAATCAATGCAGCTAGAATGGGGGGGCTGGGGGAAAAAAGAATCAATGCATACACTAAAATATATTTCCTGTGTATTTATTTAAATAAACAAAATAATTAATATGCATAAACACAGCATCCAAAAGCTACTATCCTGTTAAAATCCTGGACTGAACTCTGAGAAGCACAGTGTAGAATTAAACCCTGACTGCAAAACAGAATAATGATAATAACTTACAAGGGCATTGATTCTGGATATCAATAAAATAAATTTTTTTCTTCAATACTTTCTAAGATACCATTACCGATAAATTTTACCTAATGAGGCATTTGGGGGAAATTCGTGTAACTTATTTCATCTTTCTGGAACCACTAATTTATGCTTTTTTAAAGATTTTTATATTTCATAACATTTCCGGCCCACTCGAGCAAAACCTTCTAAGTAAACCCTTTGAGATCACGGTGCCTTGGTTGTCTGGTGTTCCTGTAACAGAAAGAGCACAAGGGGGTGGTTTTACCAATAGAAATGTATTTCACCACAATCAAGGAGGCAAGAAGTCCACAGTCAGGTATCGGGTCTTGGGGGAGGCTTTCTTTCTCAGTTAACTTTAGAGGTTAGGTCCTGGTCTCTACAGAGTTTCTGGTCCTCAGCAAAATCCACACCATTTGGTAATTTTTTTCTCTCTCTCTGGGTTTTCTAAAGTGAATTTAAACTCGTTTGTATCTCAAGAGTTTGACTCATCGTGATGGTTAGAGTCTATGTGAACTAGACACTCCTGTGGAAAAGTAAGACGGAGCCCAAGCTGTCAAGTAGGTCACAGTCTGATGACACCTTGAGGGTTTGGCCTCTGGGATAACAGAGAGACAGAACAGAGAGAGCCCAGTCCTCATTGGTCCTTTCCCTTTTGCTGGAGCTGGATTCCGTTTTGTTTTGTCCATCTCCTGTTGGTGCCAGGAGCTGACAGCGGGCTCCTGACTATGGATTCATTCGATCTTGGATTCCTTTACCTGCAAATCCACAAGTCGGTGCTGCCCCCCCCCCACTTCCCCTCAGGAGTGCACTTTATCATCCTGCTTCCTGTTCATCAGTACCACTGGTTTTGTTTCTCTAAAGACCCAACCCAACACATTTGATATTGGGAGGGGTTTTAAAGAAGCAAAATCATAAAAATGAGTTTTCTAAGTTGACTCTCAGATCAAATTAGAGCCTAAATACACTCAGAACTCAGTCCTCTGTCTCTGTGACTACAGAGAAATTGATCATTGTCAGAGGACACTGTTAATCCCATTGCATGATGCCAAATCTAATACCTAAAATAGCACCATCAATAGATGAAGCATTCATGAAAAATGAGGCTCTGGGTCAGTTTGTGTTTCATACCTTTCCACAATCTTGTTAGGAGGAGAAGTCTAGGGAAGCTGGTTAGTTGGTAGCTCTTACAACAGACATAGGTAGCAACTGCTGGAACCCTCATGTTGGATCCCTGAAATATGAAATTCTCCTATGATGATGTGAAAACCCAAGTGCCAACCATTCGATCTGCCTCTGTCTAGGAAAAAAATAACTAAACACAAATCAACACTGAATTCCTGGAGGGATTGCAGAGATTTGTGCCACTATCAGGGACTTGAAGGATGCAAGATTTTTTATTCCCACAATATCCCTATTTAACTTGCCTATTTGACCTGTGTGAAAATTAGATAGATCTTGGCAAATGACAGTGAACCATCCTTAACTTAACCAGATGGTGACTCCGTTTACAGCTGCTGTTCCAGATGTGGTTTCATTGCTTGAGCAAATTAATAACTCTCCTGGTATCTGATATGTAGCTATTGATGTGGCCAATGCCTTTTTCTCCATTCCTCTTTCAATGAGCCACCAGAAGCAGTTTGTTTTCAGTTGAAAGGACAACAACAAACTCTTAGAACTCTCCTCCAGGTGTAAGTCAACTCAGGCACGGCTATGCCACCATTTAGTCCACAGAATATGCCCTCACATTACAAAAATCACTGGAGAAAAAAGCAAAACACTTTAAAGAGTTGTCTAGATGAGGGGAGGGAGCTGGGGCACTTGCCCCCAGATGCAAGTTCAAAGTGCCACCAGAAAATAAATCACTGCTATTATTACATGCCATTGAGAGGGTTCTGACCCACTGCAACTTCACGCACAAAAGAAAAGCACATTGCTCAGTTCTGCACCATCCTCCCAATTGCTCCCATGCGTGAGACTGTTGCTGCAGCCACGGAGTCATCCATCTCCTTAAGGGACTTCTTTCACTCATTGCCCCTCTACCAAACATGATGTCTTTGGTAGTTATATCATCTGTTGTTAATTTGAGACTTAAGAGTGTTGGGGTAGAATTTAGCCTGTCAATCAGGTCACAGCTTGATGACCTCAAGTGGAGCCACAAAGGAGAAAAGTAGCTCACTGGAGGTGGGACACAGACTCACTACCTGCGAGACATTCCTGTTCAGAAGACACCTGGAGGGATGCTACAGCCCTAGAGCTGAAGGAGCCATGTGGAGACCTCTGCCAGTGCTGAGATGCCTCTACCACATCTTGGGACCACAAGACTTTCCACCCACTGGCCTGTGATCTTTGTGCATTCGGCATCTTTGCATGTGTTATGTTAGTCTGACGAGGACTTTATAGACTTCTATCAGACATATGGGACAATATAGGACTTATGGACTTGATCTGCACTGGGCTGGGATGTTTTCTCAGTGTTCAATTGCTCTTATATGTAATGCTCTTTTTTTATACACAGAGTGTCTATGAATTTGTTTCTCCAGTCTTCCAGGAATAACACAATGCCCTTCTCCAGGGACTGGTCTCTCCTGTCAACATGTCCAAAGTTTGCAAGACTATGTCTTGCCATCCTATCCTCTAAGAAGCACTCTGGCCATATTTCTTTCAAGACAAATCGGTTTGTCTTTTGAAAGTCCGTGGTACAGTTAAGATTCTTCTCCAGCACCACAATTCAAATGCATTGATTCTTCTTCAGGCTTCCTGATTCAACATCTAACTTTCACATTCATATGAGGCAATTGAAAACATCATTTCTTGGGTCAGGCACACTTTAGTCCTCAAAGTAACATCCTTGCTTTTCGATACTCTAAAGAAGTCTTGTGTAGCTGATTTACTTTACACAATGTGACTTTTGATTTCTTGACTGATACTTCCATAAGCATTCATTGTGGATCCAAACAAGACTAGATCTTTGACAATTTCAACCTTTTTCTCTATGTATCATCATGTTGCTTATTTTTCCAGTTGAGAGGATTTTTGTCTTTGTGAGTTATAATTTATACTGAAAGCTGAAATCCTCACTTTCAGTAAGCAAGGTGTGTCATCTGCAAATTGCAGATTGCTAATTGCAGCTGTTAATTACCCTTCCTCAAATCCTGATGCCACACTCTTCTTCATATAAGCCAAAAGCTCCGCTGATGATTTCCTCA
>NW_022111369.1:26239962-26243549 GCF_000313985.2 Echinops telfairi | reverse complement strand
TTGCCCTTTGAAAATTTCTATTCAGCTCTTTAACTTCCTCCTTACTTCTATTGGCTTTAGCTACTCTGTGATTATGAGCAAGTTTTGGGATCTCCTCTGACACCCACATTGATCTTTCTTTCTTTTTTTTTCTTTCCTATCATTTTCATGACCTTTGCTTTCTCCATGAATGAAGATTTCGATGTCCTCTCACGGCTCATCAGGTCTGCTGTCAAGAGTGTTCATTGCATCAAATCCGTCCTTTGGATGTCCTGTAAATTCAGGAGAGATGGATTCAAGGTTGTAGTTTGATTCTCATGGACTTTTTTAAACTTTCTTCAGCCTTATCCTGAACACACATGTGAATAATTGATGATATGTTCCACAGCCAGCCCCTGGTCTGCTTTTAGCTGCTGGGAATCAGAATGTCAGTGTCTCTTCCCACAGTTGTATTCAATTGATGTCCATGTATTTAATCTGGAGAAGTCCACATAGAGAGTCACTTTTTGTATTGATGACAAAAGACATTTGTATGAACAAATCATTGTTCTTGCAAAACCCTATCATGTGATTTCTAGCTTTGTTTCTAAAACAGGAGCCTATTTTCCAATGACTATTCTTTTCACTTTGTTTTCAACTTCTCCACATTTACCAGTGCATTTTGATTGCTTGCTTGATTAATAGCTGATTGAAGACATTGATAGAACTCTTTAATATCTTCATCACTAGTTTTTGTGGTTTGTCCATAAATTTAGATAAGTTATATTGATTGGATTTCCTTCAAGGTAGATAGGCATAATCCTATCACAGATAGGATTTTACTTCAAAATTGATTTTGCAATATCCTTTTAGACAGTGAATGCAATACCATTCCTCCTGATTGTTTCATTCCCAGCATAGTAAATCATGTAATTTTCTAATTCTAAGTGACTAATACCAGTACACTTCAGATCACTAATGCCTAGGATATTGATTTTTGTGTGTGTTCCATTTCATTTTTAATAACTTCCAATTTTCCTAGATTCATGCTTTGCACATTTCAAGTTCTTATCATCAGCTGATGTTTGCAGCTTTTTCTCCTTACATTGAGTCATGCTCCACCCATAAATGAAGACCCCTAAGAGTCTACTCTCACAGGTTTTACTCCAGTCAAGTCACTATAGTCACCTCCACACCGAGGAAGCAGCTTCTCCTCAGTCACATTTTGAATGCATCCTCAGGTGTTATCTCCAACAATGGTCTGCTTCAATTCATTAGGCCTTTAGTAGCTGACAAAGTTTTGTAGCCATGCATATGTTTTTCTGGGGCTACTTCCTCCAAAGTGGGCAGCCAATTCCTTCTTCATTGTTTATTCTTAGACTGGAAGCCCTGCTGAAGCCTTTCCACATTGGGTGACCATGCTTGCATTTAAAATACCAGTGATATAGCTTCCAGCATCACAGCAATATGCAAGGCACTCAGTATGGTGAACTGATAGACACACAGTGGACAAGAAGATACACAGAATGACATTACCCACTCTGATGCTCATAGCTGCAAAAACTGACCAAGATAGGTGAAGATATTTCTGCTGACCCAACACCATGATCAACATCTATTCAACTTGAAATTGGGGGTGTGCTGGATCACAACTTAA
The DNA here is from genome assembly GCF_000313985.2 of Echinops telfairi. Classification (NCBI taxonomy): domain Eukaryota; kingdom Metazoa; phylum Chordata; class Mammalia; order Afrosoricida; family Tenrecidae; genus Echinops; species Echinops telfairi. Next base: position 26,241,934 of record NW_022111369.1, on the reverse strand, counting down.
ATATTACCGTTGGATGCCCATAATGGGGGTAATGCAACTTATTTATTGTCCTGGGATGCTGAAACGGGAACAGAGGATGCAACCTAGAGTTTGGCCTTGCCATACCCTCGAACTTTTAAGACAGCAGTTCTCAACCTGGGGGTCGCAACCCCTTTGGGGGTCGAACAACCCTTTCACAGGGGTTGTCCAATTCATAACAGTAGCAAACTGACAGTTATGAAGTAGCAATGCAAATAATTTTATGGTTTGGGCGGGGGTCACCACAACATGAGGAACTGTATTAAATGGTGGTAGCATTAGGAAGGTTGAGAACCACTGTTTTAAGATCTTGGGTAGTAATATATTCAAAGATCCAGGTTTATCACTTAGAAGCTCTACCTTTCAACAAACATTTGAATATAATTCAGACAAGTTATTTTCTACTGTATGTAATACCCCTTCCATTATTCAACCACACGTTTATAATTTTCCTTTAAATCCCTTTTAAATAGATTTCTTTAAGTCATCAGAATCACAGTTAAGTTCACATGTCCTACAACATTCTGTTGCTGGAACCTCTGAGTTCTCTAAGACATTAGAGACTTTTTCCTTAAAGCTCCTCATTTCACTGGAGACACAGTGGGAGAATTCTGCCCAATCTGATCCCACCACACCGAGGCAAAACACTAAGGGCATGCAACAGAACAGCAAGGGGAACAGAACAATGAAGTCCCCAGGAAATACCAAAAATAGACTTTGGGGCCAGGGCTTGGTGCCCCAACAGACTTGAGTGGAAAACACTCTTAAAGGCCAACAAATAGTCCTTGAACTAACTACAAGCTTTTCTTTCTTGTTGTTGTTTTTTGTTGGTCATTGACTTGTTGGTGTTGTTGGTGTTTTGTTTTATTTTGTTGCTTGGTTTTGCTCTGTCTTATTTTTGTGCAGGGTATTACCTCCACAGATGGATCTGAATAAGATAGGTTTGGGGAACAATGTGGAGGAGAAAACAATGGGACTGTCAGTTTTGTGGAGACATGGGATGAGGGGAGGTGGGGGAAAGGAAGTGGTGTTAAGAAACCCAGGAACAAGGGAACAACAAGTGATCCAAATGGGTGGTGAGGAGGGTGTAGGAGACCTGGTAGGGTGTGATCAAGGGTAATGTAACCAAGAGGAATTACTGTAACGCAAACGAAGGCTAAACATGATAGTGGGGCAAGAGGAAAGTAAAAGGAAATAGAGGAAAGAGCTAGGAGGCAAAGGGCATTAATAGAGGGCTAAATAAAGGCATATACATATGCAAATATATTTATATATGAAGATTAGGAAATAGATTTATGTACATATATTTATAGGTCTAGTATTAAGGTAGGAGATGGACATTGGGCCTCCTCTCAAGTACTCCCTCAAGACAAGAATACTTTGTTCTATAAACTGGCATTCCATGGTGCTCACCTTCCTGACACAATCGCTGAAGACAAATGTGTGCATAAGCAAATGTGGTGAAGAAATTTGATGGTGCCCAGCTATCCAAAGATATAGAGTCTGGGATCTTAAAGGCTTGAAGGTAAACAAGTGGCCTTCTAGCTCAAATGCAACAAAGCCCACATGGAAGAAGCGCACTAGCTTGTGTGATCATGTGGTGTCTAAGGGATCAGGTATCAGGCATCACAGAACAAAAAATCATATCATTGTCAATGAGAGGGGTAGTGTGGGGTGGAGACCCAAAGCCCATCTGTAGGCAATTGGACATCCCCTATGGAAGGGTCACAGGGAGGAAATGAGCCAGTCAGGGTGCAGAGTAGCAATGATGAAATATTCAACTTTCCTCTAGTTTCTAAATGCTTCCTCCACCCTCCACACCCTCGCCATCCCTATCATGATCCCAATTCTACCTTACAAATCTGGCTAGGCCAGAGGATGTACACTGGTACAGATAGGAACTGGAAACACAAGGAATCCAGGGCGGATGATCCCTTCAGGACCAGTGGTGAGA
>NW_022111369.1:26235217-26239274 GCF_000313985.2 Echinops telfairi | reverse complement strand
TCCTCATGTTGTGGTGACCCCCCAACCATAAAATTATTTTCATTGCTACTTCTTAACTGTCATTGTGCTACTGTTATGAATCAAGAAACCCCTGTGAAAGGGTCAATCCACCCCCACAGGGGTGGCGACCCACAGTTTGAGAATCGCTGGTCTAAGGAAAATCTTTCTCTCTGTAGACTCCAGAGGAAGATCCTTGTCTCATGTGATCTGGCACCTCTATTCGCCATCTCTCTTGACAGCTTGCATTTAATCTCTTTTATATTCCACCCCCCAAAAAAAGATCGAAGAAAACTTCACTCAACATTAATCTTGTTTCATTATCATAACAAAGATAATTTCTTAAGAAATTAAGATTTAGAATACTTTTTTTCAGGGGCAGGAGTCCATCTTTGCATGACAACAATATATTTTTTAGATAGTTATATTTATTAGGATATATACAAACTAACTGGCTGCAATTTAGTTGTTGTGATTTATTTAATTACACCTGGGGTTGAATGAGGCAATCAGGTACAGGACTCATAGAAGATTAGAGAGAAAGTTCATTCAAAAAAAGAAATATTTATAATGGATACAGTACATGGCTGAAGTTGGTTCTCAAGAAAAACAAGTATGCTGAAGCTTATACATGTACATATAGAGGTAAATTTATATCAAGAAAATAGGCTAAAAAGTGGTAGAAGCAGGCAAGACAAGTCCAAGTGGAAGTTCATGGGTCAGATGTTTTGCTGTGGGTTTCCCTTGGCTCAATTATCTATGGGGATGATGACTTCAAGGTGAGCAAGAAGACTGACTGGCAGCTGTGAAGGGGCATGTATTCAAGGGCAGCAGAAAAGAAGATAGGACTCAGACAGATCCCAGGCCATCAGGCAATGGCACAGGCCAAACAGAGTGATGATCCAGGTGCAGGACCAGTGCCAACATAAAGCAAATAAGTTTTTCCACAGTGTCCACTTATATTAGAAGCAGGCCACATTCCTGATAACATTTATCAACTGATTGTGTCAGGACTGTGCCCTGAGTAATGTATTGTTATGTTGTTAGGTGTCATCTAGTCAGTTCTGACCCACAACAGAATGAAACGTTGCCCTGTGTTGTACATTCTCACAATTGCTCCTGTCCATGCTCCCATTGTTGTAACGACTGTATTCATACAGTACTGTATTTACCATACCTTTTCTCTTCTTCACTGTCCCTCTATTTCACCAAGTATGAGGTCCTTTTCCAGGGACTGATCTCTGAAATCTTGCCTTCCTTGCCACTAAGAAGGCTCCCTTTTGGGAGTCCATCATCTTTTGAATATTTTTCACCAGTGCAATTATTCAAATGCACCGATAATTCTTTGATCTTCTTTATTCCATGGTCAACATTCACATGCATATGAAGCAATTGAAAATACCATGGCTTGAGTTAGGCCCATTTTGACCTCAAAATAACCTCCACAATTAAATGGGTCCAAGACAGTGGTTCTCAAACTTCCTAATGCTGCGACCATGTAATAAAGGTCCTCATGTTGTGGTGACCACCCCCAACCATAAATTATTTTCGTTGCTACTTCATGAATCATAATATGAATCATAAATTATTTTCGTTTCTACTGTTTCTACTGTTATGAATCATAATATAAATATCTGATATGCAGGGTGTATTTTCATTGTTATAAATTGAAAATAACCAAAGCATAGTGATTAATTAAAAACACTACTTAATTAAACATTGTGAAATATTTACTTCTAGTTACAAATAAATTAAATTTTGTCTCGAAGCATGGTGTAGCATGGGTAGCAAACTTAATATAACAACAATAAACTACATTGCTACATTTTGCAACACTATGCAGAAAAAGTCAACCTCAGTGCAAAGGTTGAGATAGCTTCTTTCTCACCAGATCAGAAATGATCGGGGCAGTCTTTGCAAGAACACAAGGAAGATCATCTTCCACACCAAGTCTACTTCTGTATTTAGACTTGATAACCAACAAGCTGTAAAAGCCTGTTTCACAAGATATGTTGTTGGAAATTGAAGAAGGCACAACACAGTCTCACGCAGAGCAGGATATGACTGCAAACACTTGATCCAGAATGTTGTCATTGGCATTGTAGAGAAATCAGTTCTCGCTGCCCCACTGTTAAGTTCAATGAACTACTTTTGTGCTGTCTCAGGAACATCAACTTTGACTGTGAATGGACTACTGGCAAGTGCAAATGGGGTGTCAGGTATGACAGGAATGTACGATGACATTTCGTATGCAAGCATGTGCAAGTATTCTTTCGCAGAAATTATCATCATAATCCTTTTGTCTGGTTAAATGTCATGTTCCTCAAAGAAAGCAGATAAGGTAGGCAACATGTAAATTTTATTTTTATCCAACTTTTTTGGCCAAAGCTGAAGTTTCATTTGGAATGATCAGATCTTTTCAGACAAATCTAGGCATGTTGCATTTGGCCCTGGCAGTGATAAATTTAACTCATTCAAGATGGCAAAGATGGCAACCAAGTAAGCTATTTTCTGCAGTTCACTTTTATTGCTGAAAAGTGCTTCAAACTGCGATCTTGCTTTCTGATTAAAAAACGTTTTGAATTCATCAAGAAGCTCAAAACCACGTTTTAAAACTCTTCCTCTCTACAACTATCTCACTTCAGTGTGATATAGCAGAGCATTATTCAGTGCATCTAACTAACTCATTGCACAGTTGTGAAAACAGTCCACTGTTTAAAGTGCTCGCCTTTACGAAATTGACAGAGCTTATGACGCTTTTCATTACTTCCGGTAACTCTTGTGGCAGCATCTTCATTGCTAATATTTGCCAATGAATCATACAGTGAGTTCCCATGACTTTTGGTGACTCATTCAGTACCAAGCATTGAAATCCAGATGGACATCCTGGCATAGCTGGAGCACCATCTGTCCAAACACCACACACTTTTTCTGAAGAGATCGTAGGCTCTTTCAGAAATGAACCAGCTGTGTCAAATACATCACGTGCAGTACTTGTCGTTTCAAGAGGTTTGCAAAAAAGAAATGCATCTTTCAAGTCGTCATCATGAATGTACCTCACGTGAACCAGTGACTGTGCACAGTTTGCAACATCTGTAGATTCATCAGGCTGGATGCTAAATATTGGAAGTGGAGCAGATTTAATTTCCTGGATTACCTGGTCAAGAATATCAGGAGACAAGTCATCTATTCTTCTACGGACAGTGTCATTAGATAAAGACATTGCACTCAATTTCGTTACAAATTTGCCTCCAATCTTAACTCGAACAATGTCTTTGGCCGCTGGCAACAGTAAATCCTCAGCAATGCTGTGCGGTTTCATAGCTCTGGTGATTCTGAGTGCCACCAAATATGAAGCTTCAATGGCTGCTGTATTTTGTTGGGGGCTCTTGCTACTAGGGTCAAGTCTGGCTTTCTTGAGTCCATCAGCTTTGCTTCTAAGATAGTTGGTACCCTTGCTGGCAAAGCTCAGATGCTTGCTATCAAAATGGCATTTAGTTTGTTTGGCTTCATAAATTTGGCTGGTAGAACTTCACAACAAATAACACATTGTGGTTTCTCAATTCCTGCTGTAATTATTGAGGTAAAACCATACTGTAAAAAATCCTAATTATCTTTTCATTTCTTAATGTTCTTCTCAACACGATTGTCGTGGGATGGTTTGCTAATGAAAATATGTAACAATAACTTTAATAATAAAAAAGATGATACATGGCATAGTTCAGTCAATGCAGTTCGCTAAAGTTTCCTATGATTTACCATTCTCTGTGTTGTTTTTTATACATACCTGTTACTATCAAAAGGAGGGAGTATTCACATCAATCACAGCTGAATATCAAAAGACCGATCAGCATCCAGATTAAGTTTCCATGATATATATATAATATATATATTATATATATCATGCACAAGTGTTCGTATCCAGTTCTATTTCTTGTTAATTATATAAACAGAATAGAATATTAAAATATTTGTGTCTCAGAGTTTTTTTTTCCATTTGTGAACATGGACAAACCCACATCAGAGAAGATTTTGTAAAATTCATCAAGTAACAAGAAAA
>NW_022111369.1:26220428-26235117 GCF_000313985.2 Echinops telfairi | reverse complement strand
GCCAACCCTGTCACATACACCTGTATTTGTACTGGGTGTATGTGATGGGGTTGGCATGATGATGTCATCATGCCGGGTACTCCTATGTGGGCGTATCGCATGTGGGCGGACCTGGCTGGAGACGGATAGAGAAACGGTGTCTGAGTTCTTAAGACCAGTGGATGTGTTTTCTGATGGTCTTAAGTGATCCCTGTGAGAGAACTGTTCCACTCTCAAAGGGGTTGTAGCCCACAGATTGCAAACTGCTGGTCCAAGGGGTAGACAGAAAACCTTCAGTCAGATAGCCTTCAAGCATTTAACCTTCAAGCTTATAGGAGCAACCATGTGCTTGCAAACAGCACCTTCAAGTTGGCATTATTACGGACCCACTTTGTGGGAAACAACTTTTACTCAGGGGCATTGTGCCCAGGATGCATCTCCAACTCACCAGCGTGAAGACCTTCCTCCCCGACAACCATCCTTAAATACGAGCATAGAGAATAATTTGCTCATAGAATCTTTCTATATTGCAACTCCAAGCTTGAATTTTGTTCTTCAGATATTTCCATTTAAGATATATATGCTGGTCACATTTCGTTTTTTCCTTGGGGGAGAATCTGAATTCTCAGGAGGGTGAATTCATCCCAGAAGAGGAAACAGGAGAGAACTAGAATAAATTAGTTAAGGTATTCTAATAGAACAAAGGTGCAAAAATCGAAGAATATAAAATAAAGTGAAAAGTAAAACCCTTTAGCGGTGGGATTTCTGCCCCTTTGATTGTCTAGTTGTGTGTCCCGGTGTGTCCACGGGAGGAAGGGAAGCACGTAGGGAATGAAGGTGCCAGAGAAGGAGACCGAAAGGAGCAGAAAGGAAATAGACATATGTTGCTTGAGGATGGAGAACGAGGGCGCCAAGGAGCCCAGGGTTCTGCTCTGCCTGCAGGGTCCCCAGAGGAGAGTGATGCCGTAGGTTTGTTTGCCTGGGTTGCCGCAGAGGCATGGAAAAATCAGCTGGGGGCTGCTGGGCCTCACAGAAATGGTTCCCTTGCTGGTCAGTGATAAAGAGGAGTTGTCAGCTGGCACTGCTGTTTCCCCACTTTAAGAGCCTTTTGTCTGCTTAGCATTTATGTTGATTTTCTCACAGCCAGAAGTGTATGCTCTCCCTCCTGGTGGACCCTCTCCTGTAGTTGCTAAGGAGCTCCTTCCTGTGCTTTCTCTGGTGACTGTATTTCCTGCTCTCAAGAGTCCCTTCTGACATGCCCTTTGGCCTTTTTTATTATTTCCTGTCTTTTTCCATAATGCTTTGCTTTTTTCATGTACAATGTTCTTTTACTTTTTGAGCAATCCTGTTTACTGTTCAAAATTCTCTGCCTGCTTGCATGAGGAAATGTTCTGTCTTTTCCCATGTGAATGCTGAGAATGGACAAAATGATGCTTTACAAAGCAGCAGCTCTCTCTGTCCTGCCATTTGCATACCAACTCACAGCAGTGCATAAGTGACCTCTTAAAGTATGATGTTCTTGATGCTATCCCCCAACAAACCAGGTCTTTAGTCATTATTGTTTAATGCATTAAATCTGTTCTTGAGTTGTTTTCTAAATCAAAGGTTATATTCAAGGGCATATATTGGCTCTCATGGACTTGTTCTAATTGTTTTCATCTTTCAAACTGAATTTACATATGAGCAATTAAAGGTCTGTTACAGAGTTGGCCCTTAGCCTTCTTTTGGCTGTGATGTTGTGTTTCTACCTTTTTCTCCACACCAACACTAGCAATTATCAGTGCATCCTGATGGCGTGTATTTTCAAGTCAAGACTGGAACAGTTGATAAAATTCTGCAATTTCTTCTTCACTAGCTGTAGTTGTTGGTGCATACATTTGAATAATAATATATTTATAGGCTGATAGGTAAATACAGATTATATATACACATGTGCCATATGCACATGCATTTATATTTCTATATGTGTTTTACCATTTTAATGGTCAATTTGATTAGATGTGGCTCCCCATTTTTCACCAGACATGGAGTAGCTACATGTGTTCCTCATTATGGAAAAATTAATACCACTAGACTTAATGGTTGCTCCTGAGTCTACTCTGATTTATGGTGTCCCTCTGAGTTTTGGAGAAGACCATGCTCCTGAGGGATCTCTAGGATGATTTTGCAGAAGAAGGGTACCGGGTCTTTTTACCTGGGTGCCTGTGGGTTACCTTGAATCTCTTGTTAGCAGATCACCTTAACCATTTGCATCCTTCAGGGACTTGTGTGCAACACATGATTAGAGCAGCTGGTGTTAGGCAGAGCATGAAGCTTTCTACAATGTGTCAAATGTAATGTAATCAATCAGATACCAGAAAAGTGAGTTTCTCCATCATGTGTTCTGTCTTTAGACGACAAATAGATCTTTTTGGAGAATTCTGACTCATGTGGGGTCAGACAGTTGACATGTGATACCATCTGTCAGTCAAGGAATGCTAAGGAAAACCAGTTGTAACTAGGATCCTGATTTTTGCCTCCTTAACTGTGACAAAGTAAATGTATGTCCTTTAACAGTAGTTGTCTAAGAGCAATGCTAACAAACTTAGACTATCTTGTGTATTTACACACATACATGTATTGTTTATTTTTGCTTGTGTGCACCTATGTATCTTCTCTATCAATAAAGCATCCATTGACATATCATCTGGAATGGGCACAGAGAAAGCTGTGATAACGAAAGGTTCTGATATTGATGGAAGAAAAGAAAATGGAGCAGATCATGCTACCTACCATTTATCTTAACAATTCATCCTCTGCTTTTCTATAAAATATGAAAATACCATGTATTTTGACATATTTTATAATATTTATATATGCTTTTATTAATTGTATACATATGTTTCTAGAGAATTTCTTGAGCCTTAACATTAAAATCAATTGCTGTCAGGTGTCGTCAAATCAACTCTGATTCATCGGAACTGGACGTACAATAGTGCTTTGTCATCCTCAAAATTGTCAGTATACTTGAGCTCATGTAGTAGCCACTGTGTATATAAGGTTTATGGTAGCAAATTCCTCAGAAGTGGATCATCTATTGCTTCTTCTTAATCTTTTCAGAGGCTGGAAACTCCACTGACGATTGTTCATCAGTATTTACCATGCTATTTGATGTACTGGTGTCACAGCTTTTAGCACCACAGCAACAATCAAGCCACTGCCAGTAAAACAAACTGACACATGAGTAGTAGATAGACAGATCTGTAAATATCCTATTAATTTGAAGTTTCCATAAGAATTTTTTCTTCCAATATCACATTTAATTGTCATGAACATAGTTAATTTTTGCTCCAATCATCAGAACGTTTCCAATGCCTAACGAACCTAACTTGTCGTGGCACGTTTTCATAAAATGCTTTCTTGGGAAAAAAAATCAATTATAGGTCTCATATTTTTACTAAACACTACATGCTGAATATGAACATGAAAGATTTATTTTAAAATTTGAAATAGACTTCTCCAACCATTATATTGACTTTTTAATATATTGTCTAAGATTTTCATTGCTGTATGTGATTTCAATTTAATTAGCTGCTTTACAGATCACTTTACTTAAATTCACCTAGGAAGTAATATAAAAGGTTATACTATTTATTAAAGAAAATTGAACTTAATGAGAAAATGCTTAATGTCAATAACAATTTAATTGGAATTTAAAGATATGAAATAATTTCATGTAATAGATTTAATCATGTTTACATTCTTATGTCACTTTTAATAGTTTGAAACTCAATAAATGACCATCAAAAGACACTGGGACAAATTTTAAAGCCAAATTAAAATTCAAGGTAGGTTTAGTGAGTTTGACTTGACTTTGAAATAAACTGCACATATTTTAAAGTTTAATTTTTACAAGCTACTCAGTAATCTTGTACTTAGCTTATATGAACACATGTAATTAAAGTGCAATGAAATTGCATTTTATGTCTGAGTACAACTACATGGCTTAAAAAAGAAAATTCTCAGTGATAATTTTCAGTATGTTTATACTTTCTGAACGTTTAGCTTTCTCAAAATTCACTATTATACTATATTCTATTCCATTACATTATATTACATTAGTATATATCTAGTGTTTTCTGTTTCTCATATGTATGCATATTGCTAGTAACGTGAGAAATAACATATAGGCTGTATTTTGTGCTTGTTTCTGACTGCAAGATTTTTCAAGTTTTTTTAAATATCTTCCAAGGAATAATACAGATTTAAGAGAGGTTTAAAAATACATAGAGAACAAAAAAGTTGTCTGGGAAATTTTATATTATTTGCAGTATTATATCTATACTCTTTTAAATGATTCAAACTAGAAGACAACGCAAAATATTTCAGGTCTTCTAAAACTTGACACCACCACTTGTCTGTTATTTTGTGACATAATGTAGTTACGACATGTAATCAGAAGCTTTTTCACTGGTATTTCAAGCGCCAGCAGGTCACCATGAGTGAAGAGGTTTCCGTGGAGCCTCCAGAATACGAGCTGACGTGAAAGACTCAGCTCCTCACCGTGGAGGAAGGAGCTGCTAGAACCTTATGCACAGCTTCTCAACATTGCCAGATACTGGAGCCCTAAAGAATGGAAGCCAAACATTGAGAGATCATCTGGGTGAATGGGTGCCTGGTGTTGAAGGGCATGTAAACCGGGACTGTGGAGGACCTGCCTCCTTGGGCCAGGGCGGACTCCTTGGGCCGGGGCAGACTCCTTGGGCCGGGGCGGACCATGGTGACTGGAATGGAGTCAAGCCGGTGGGAGCAGGGTCTTCAGGATCCTCACTCGCTAGCAGAGCGTGGCTCACATTATGAAGAAACGGCTGCAAAACTCTAATGATCAGATCGTGGAATGTACTAAGTGTGGATCTAGGAAAATTGGAAGTATTTAAATATGAATAGGTACTCATAAAGATTAATACCCTAGGCATTCGAGAGCTGAAATATACTGGTATTGGCCATTTTAAATCAGAAAATCAGATGATTCATAATGCTAGAAATATCACAATAATTGTCAAAAGCATATTTCTAAATCAATTTTGAAGTACAATGCTGTCTATGAGAGGATTATATCTATTTGCCTTCAAGAAAATAAAACTATTATTCAAATTGATGCACCAACCACAAAAACTGGTGATAAAGAATTTTCAATAAATTGAATTTTACCAAGGATTTCAATTGGAAATTGATCAAACATGTGATCAAGATGCAGGGATACTTACTGGCAATTAGAATGTGAACATTGGAAACAAAGAGGAAGAGTAGTGGGCAAATATGGACCTGGTGATAAAAAAGAAGCCAGTGATCCAATGATAGAATTTTGTTGGATCGATGACTTGCTCTTAGCAAATAACCTTTTTCCACACAGAAAAATAATTTACCATTATAAAATTAAAAATTAGAATGTCAGTAGGTTGATATTGTTAAGTGAGCCAATGGTTGAAATCCCTGGGGAATAACTGATCCAAAGTGACTGTGCCTTCGTCATCACTTTGTATTGCTATATATAATTTAAAATGGATGCATGATAACGCACAGCGAAAGGCATTTCATGGCATTAACAGCAGAGATCTAGAGAGAGGAGAGAGAGGGGTGTGCAGTGAGGCTTGCTGCGCACTCACAGGCCTGCATCGCAGCGTTCATCAAGAGGCCGGGTTCCAGTCCCCGGTGCAGCCGTGGCTCTCTTCAGAGACCTGGAGAGATTGAGAAGCTTCAGCTAGGTGGTGGCAGCAGTGACCAAAGCCGTGGGGCAGAAAGTAAAAGAGGAGAGAAACACAAAAGAAGGCAATGGTGGGGCTGCAAGGAAATGCGGGTATCTTCATTTGTGGGGGCGGTGCGGATATGCTGGGACGCTGTTCCTCAAGAATCTAGTGCTTAGAGACTCAGTGTGTGGAGGAGAGGAGCGTCCCTTGCGGGACAAAGTCTGTGGGAGGGCAAAGACGAAATTGAGTAGCGTGCTGTGCCTGGAACCCTACCTTCAACGCTGCCTGCGGTGACCTGGGCTGCGTGGACCAGATTCCCATCAAGCCAGGTGCCAGGATGCGCTACCTGGCAGAGGCTGTGGGCACTTCCTGAAATGGTGGAATGCCAACCAGTTTTTTTCGGTACAGTGACGCTGTGTAGTCGTTCCATCTTCACTTGTTATTTCCTGTATCATTCGATACGTTGTCCATAGAATCTGTCAGTATTGCAACTGAAGCCTGGAGTCTGTCAATTATTTTGACCTTGAATAACGTATTGAATTGCTCTAAGTTTACATAGCCCTCATTGAAATGGCATTATTGGTACTACAACTCATTCTTTTTTGAGAATATTAAGAAGATAACACTTGTTCCATGCTCAACTCAGATCTTTTATTGTTTGTTTTGTTTCTATTTGTTTGTGTTTTAAATCATTTTATTGGTGGCTCATACCACTCTTATCATAATCCATACATACATCCATTGTGTCAAGCACATTTGTATATTTGTTGCCATCATCATTCTCAAAAATTCTTTTTCTACTTGAGCCCTCGGTATCACAGCCCCTCATTTCCGCCCCCCCCCCCTCACTCCCCACCCTCCTTCCCTCACGAACCCTTGATAATTTATAAATTATTATTATTATTTCATGTCTTACTGTCCAATATCTCCCATCACCCACTTTTCTGTTGTCCATCCCCCAGGGAGGGGATTATATGTAGATCATTATGATCAGTTCCCCCATTGTCCTCCACCTGCCCCTTACCCTCCTGGTATCGCTACTCTCATTATTGGTCCTGAGGGGTTTATCTGTCCTGGATTCCCTATATTTCCAGCTCTTATCAGTACTAGTGCACATGTTCTGATCTAGTCTGATTTGTAAAGTAGAATTGGGATCATGATAGTGGTGGGGAAGGATGCATTAAAGAACTAGTGGAAAGTTGTATGTTTCATCAGTGCTATACTGCGCCCTGACTGGCTCATCTCCTCCCTGTGCCCACTTGCCTACAGACAGGCTTTGGGTCTCCACTCCACATTCCCCTTCATTCACAGTGATACATTTTTTTGGTTCTTTGATGCCTGATACCTGATCCTATGGACACCTCATGATCACACAGGCTGGTGTGCTTCTTCCATGTGGGTTTTGTTGCTTCTCAGCTAGATTGCCGCTTGTATATCTTCAAGCCTTTAAGACCCCAGATGCTATATCTTTTGATAGTCAGGCATCATTAGCTTTCTTCACCACATTAACTTATGCACCCGCTTTGTCTTCAGCAATTGTGTCGAGAAGGTGCACATCATGGAATGCCAGTTTAATAGAACAAAGGTCTTAAACATAATTTTAATGATTGACTTTTTCCTTCTAATTATTATTGGCTATTCTTTTATAATGTGTCATATTATTGCATACTTACATATGTCTTATAAGTTGATAGGGTTCTGCAGTAACTTATAAAGAAGTTTACACTAGTAATAGCCTTTGAAAACATGAATTAATCATAAGAACCTACTATAACCCCCATCAGGGGGACGAACAATGGAAAATTAGGTGAGGGGTGACAGAGGTTGATGTAAGATATGAAAATAATAATCTATAATTTATCAAGGGTTCATGAGGGAGGGAAGGTGGAGGAGGGAGGGGGAAGAAATGGGGAACTGATATCAGGGGGCTCAAGTGGGAAGAAAATGCTTTGAAAATGATGATGGCGGCATATGTGCAAATGTGCATGACACACTGGGTGAATGTATGAATTGTGATAAGAGATATAAGAGCTCCTAAAATTATTTTTTTTAATTTATCTAATTAGAATAGACCTATGAAAAGGTACAGCTTTTTTGTATGTCTTTTACAATTAAGAAACACACTGTTCTCTCTGAAACTCATATTTCTGCACATGCTTGACACAGGATCTCAAAAATAAAGAAATATACTATTCACATATACTTTCCAACAAATTCAATCTAAGCAAAGGGAATCTCATCCATTTCCTTATAATTTTTCTTTAAAAATTATTTTATTAATGTCATTGGAAAACAAATGGAAAGATGATTGGAGTACAATATGAGAAACTTTATATATTTTTTGTGGATTGTGTATTTCATTTCCCATCTTCAATTTTTGGATTAGCCTGATTAGAAACACCTTAAGAGTATCATTGTGCAAACTTTATATTCTGATATTTTTCTTTTATAGCTAGCAAGCATATTAGGTAATAAGCTCTTAAAAATGATAATAATAATATTGATGAGTCTATGTTTTATTCCACCTAAGGTGTACTGTTGATCAGATTCTAGTCTACAATATTTTAGCTCCCCAGAGGGATGACCATCATAATCATGATCTTAGTATGTATATGTACACTATATAAAATTCTCACTAAAAAATTGTTCCTTTTTTTTAAGCTGTTCTTTGAGGACATATGTCTTTGGTGTAAGTACTTGAATACTATTTTCCCACGTTGCATGTAACCTTTTCTTCAGGGTTCTGGGTCAATCTCTGAAAGCAGAGGGAAAAAGCTTACTGCCTATTCATCTTCAAAAGACTTCTGCCATTATTTATGTCTTTAAATTGTTTTTAAACCTGAATAAAGTGAATTGTGCACCTAGAAAAATATGGTTCTATGTCAAAATTCGTAGTTAACCAAATCAATCTCAAAAGCAATTCTCTAGTTTAGCTTTTATAAATCCAGATAGCTAAAGGTAAACACTATCGATTATAATATAAAAACAACCACTCACTGCTCCTGCGTCAGTGCTGACTCACAGTGACTCATGTGGAGCTGCCCCTGTGAAGTTCAGGGGCATTCCTCCAGTCTGGGTCGGGAATCCTGTCTTTCTCCTACAGAGCCACTGGTGGTTTTCAGCTGCTAATCACTCCCCCACCAGGGCTCTACTATAAGTTATAAAATTATATTATGTATATGCACTATGACCCCAGCATTTTACATCAATTCTATTTGTGACTAAACAAATATAAACTGACTAAATGTTCATGCTCTGGAATCTTAACCTTTTTCGTATGACTAATACAAAATTTTAATAAGCTATATTATTTGGTTTAGTGTGCTATGTGGTCCCATTTCTAACACAAGGGTTTTTGTGGTTTTTTTTTTTAACATTTTCTAGTCAATACTTAGAATATGTTGTCAGGATACATCAGTCCCTGGAGACGAACATCATCATCCTTGGTAAAGTGGAGGGAGAGGGAAGAAGGGGAAGGCCCTAATGAGACAGATTGTCACTGCAGCCGCAACATCAGGCTGAGGGATCGGAACAGGCAGGGTTTCCTTCTCTTGTGCAGAGGGTCTTGGGTCTGAACCCACTTGACAGTACCTGACAACAACAGGAAAAGTGGTACCCAAGGTACCCAAGGAAAAGTCAGACTTGGTAAAGGATTTCATTTTACTTGGATCCACAATCAATGCTCATCAGTGCAGCTATCAAGAGAGCAACGGCATAATGAATCAGGCAAATCTGCTGCACACGGCCTCTTTAAGGTGATGAGGAGTAAGGATGTCATGTTGAAGACTCAGATGCACCTGGCACAAGCCATGATACTTTCAATGGGCTGAGGCACATGTGACATCTAGATGATGTCCAAGGAAGACTGAAGCAGAATTGATGGGTTTTGAATTATGGCATTACTGCAAATAATTGAAATTGCCATGAACTACAAGGAGAGCAAACACATCTGCAATGGGAGAGGACTAGGCAGGATGCTCCATCCAGGTGCGGAGGGCAAGACTTCATCCTCATGTACTGGGGATATGTCTGCAAGCGGGACCGGTACCCAGAAAAGGACATCGTGCTGGCTAAAGTAAAGTCAGTGAATAAAAGGAATCTTGCTGATGTGATGGAGAGGCGTCCATAATGAGCTTACACATAACAACATGAACGTGCTGATGAAATCACTGACACATTAGCAGTCCTCTCCAGATCTATTACAATTGCCCAATAGACGAGAGGCCTGGGTACTGATCCACTAAGGGGAAAAAAAAATCTGTTTTTCCAGTTTTATATTTGACATAATACAAGTATCTAAGAATTGTTACCAAATTTTATTAATACATGGGGCTCATATTTTAAGGACACTTATCTGATGGTTATTAGCATATCAAAGATGATCACTTTATTTCTGGCACTTTTAATGATCTCTTGTTCTGGTATACACATAGCCTCTGTCTCTTAACTGTTTCCATCCTGACCCCCTCTCCACCCTTTCTCCGTGTGTAAACACTGTGGTCTCTCACTCTGTTGCTGCTCTTCATCACAATGAGCTGTCTTGCAAACTTTTAACATGTGTTTAAAAACTATTTTATAACATTTACTTCATTAATGCTAATTACATTTAGGTCACAAATTACTCATGTATAAACAATTAACATAACGTTTACTCCATGTACCACTGCCACAGAGTCAGCTCCACAACACAGGAACCATAAATAGGGTTTCTGAGACTATAGGTACTTAAGGGAGTAGACAGCCTCATCTTCCTCCTGCAGAGTGGCTGGTGGGTTTGAATTGCCAACCTTGTGGGTAGCCGACCACCATCTAACCCACAGAACCACCTCGGTCCTTTTCAGCACTTATACATCATTAAACCTCTGAAAAATGAGGGTACTTTTCTCAGTTAGGGTCATATTGATAAATCAGGGATACATATGACTATACATAGGACATTTACTTCTAGGGATTGACACATGTGTTTGTGGGGGCTGGCAATTCAAACCGCCACAGGTCATGACACAGGCTAGAGAATCCTACTGGGCTCTAGTACCCACACCCTTCAGTCAGGTGCTGAAAACAAGTGCATGGTGGTTCTGGCAAAATTTATAATTATCAGTCAAAGTCAGACCACATCCTAAGGAAACTCCTCTTCCAAGTGATTGATTATATTATGAAAAGTGATTGTATTACCTTACATATGAAACAGGTACTGATATGCTATTTGGCCAAATCATTGACAGGCATAGCATAACTTTGTTTTCCGCAACTGGTCTGTCAGTTTAATATTCTGTGGTGGCTTGCATGTTGATGTGATGGTGGAAGCGAGGCCACTGGCATTCCAAAGAACAACAGGCTCACCCCAAGGGAATTGGCATCAGCAGAGCTTCCAGACTGAAAACAGACTCCAGAGAAGACATGGGCTAGCCACTGCTTAGGAAGTAGCCACTGAAAAACGTATGGATAGCAGTGGAGCATGCCACCTCATAGTGACCCTATAGGAAAAGGTAGAATTGTCCCTGTGAGTTTCTGAGTCTGTCACTCTTTATGGGTGTGGGAAGCCCTGTCTTCTTTGGAGTGGCTGGTGAATTCAAACCAGCTCTCCTTGAACACTATACTCATACCTGAAATTTCAAATGTATTACATAATGCTTGAGATATTTCTTCTACTTGGAAATGATCCTATAAAAACAATCCTTAGAAGAAAGATAATAAATTTGTTTAAACGTTTTATTGCTAATTGGGTGAAAGTTTATTCATAGTTTCCCAGCCAGCAATTTACACATATTTTATTTTGAGATATTCATTGCAACTGCCTCGATAAAATAGCCCTCTCCCACTTCCTCCTGGTTGTCCAAGTTTCCAGTTGCCTTGCGTCCTTAGCTTTCCTGATTGCTAACCTTTCTCTTTTGGAAAAATGCTAATATTTTGGTCTGGAATGGTTGATGGTTATGAAATGTGTATTTCTTATGGGTATAATGTCTCCTGGCTAGGTTCATGTATTTTGTTAGTTGAAATCTAATCCCTAGGTGCATTCAGTTCCTAGTATGAAGGGGTTTTACGGGTCACAGTCTCAGGAGTCCCACCAGTCTCTGTCAGACTGGTGAACTTGATCATTTTTTATTACTCTGAAATTTGTTTTACACTGTTCTCCCTCTAAGAGCTTTTTTTGTGGTTCTGCTCAGAGTGGCTGTTAGTGGCACCTGGATATCATCTAACTTGTCTGCCCTGAGGGCATTAAAGGGCATGGTTCAAGTGGACTGATTGTTTTCTTGAGTCTTTGATCTGAATAGAGACCAGGAGATGTATTTCAGATGATAGCTTACAATCTACAGAAAACCCAGTCATGAATGAGAGGAGAATTTTATATTCTATATTTTGGCATATTATCTCAGGGATTCCTTTTACAAAGATTTCACCAAGATGCCAAAATATTTTATCATACTTAGTGAAGTATGGCTTTAGTATCAATATATGTCTTATAGTAATTACTTATTTATTTGTGCATATGGCTAAACTGACATCTACCAGAGAGAACAATGAGGTAAGCTGCAGATTATTTTTTACTCTTTGTGAGAAATATGTCTTAAAATCAACGCACAACACAAAAATGAACTGTGTCTAAAAGAACACACAATCCTCAGGCAATTATAATTTTACTCAATTAATAACAGAATGTTTGGGCTACCCTAAAATTAGGAGATTAACCCAGGGAGACTTTCATCAATAACTCATGTTATCATGTTGCATTATTTTTGTTTCTAGATAATTACTGATTATATTATTTATTTTTAATGTAATGCTGCCTAGTCCTGTGTCATAAACAGTTGGGGTGTCAGACCATAAAGTTTTCATTGATTGATTTTTTTAACTGATTTGTTGACACATAATTCACATATCATGCAATTCAATAGTTTGATCATAATAAAAAGAGTTGCACAATCATCTCCACAATCAACTTTGGAACATTTTCTTCTTTCTTTTACTCATTGTTATCATTGCTATACAGCTTTGCCTGTTCCAGATGTTATATACACCAAAGTATATAATAAATAAGAAACAAACAACAATACAAAAATAAAACAGAAACTTCAATTGAAAATGCAGAAAAAATATTAACATCTAGAGCAAATTTCAAATGGGTCAAAAGGGGAAAGCATGTAATAAAGTGTTTGTTTTTACCATTGCAACTTTAATAATCTGATTTCCATTGCATTTTGCATGATCCAGCTATTTACATCCCTGGTCTTTGGTCAGAGTATTCACCAGAGGCTTAATCCATGTGTACACTCTGCAACAGGATTTTGGATTTCCAGGGTCAGCCATCCATAGCTTTCTGCAAACCGTGGGTTCACTATTTAAACTCTGATATGATTTCTTCTGTAGGATTTTGTTTTTATTGTTTACAATTCTTGGATCACACAGAATGGTCTACTTCTTCAGTGTGGGCTTAGTTGAGGCCTCATTTAGATTGTGGTCATTGATTGTTGGTTTGTTTCAAACTCCGTTTGTTAGTTAATACAGATCATATCATCCTATAATTCAATTATATCACCACAATCAGTTTCAAAGCATTCTCTTCCTTTATTTTTGGTCTATCTTAGCATGAAAAATGGGCTTAAGTCTGTTCAACATAGCATCACAGCAATACACAAACTTCCACTGGCAGGTGATGCTTGGTATACGAGGTCCATTTCCAGAAATCAACCCCTAACCTCGTCATCAGTAAGGAGAATCCAATCAGTATACTACAACCATTCTAACAGGCAATCCCTCCACTCCCAAGGCTTGGACTCGCCATTAACTGAGATGAAACTTTCTCATTGCTGCACTACAGTCTGCGGCTCTAGCTACTTCCTGCCCCTGTGAAGACTCTCTTCTTTAAGCATCAGACCTTTATTCCCATCTAAAAGGTCTCCATTCTCCCTGACTGCCTACTCTGTCTCTTCCTCCTCTTTGTCTTATACAGATATCACTCTTTCTCCCCATCAAATAATTGTGTTAACGCTAATTCCCTGTTGATGTTCTGCATGGAGAGCTTAAAAGGATACAATGGTTCAATTATATCCATGGTTATTAATTAGGTACAGGGTCACACTAGTGAGATTGGCAGTAATTGAGAAATGTTATCTGGTTAAATAATTTATAATATTAATTATTTTACCTTGCATGAATAGAGTATAAGCATTTCGTTTTCTAGAATTGGTAAAGAAGCATTTTGTAGACAAACTTAACAGGGAGCAATTAGGAAAAACATGAACAAAATTTAAAGGAAAAAAAAATCTGTCTTACAATGCCAGAAAAGTATCAAAACGGGCATTAAGATAATGCCCACATACAATTTTTTTCTAATAAAACTTTTTGTTTTGTAGACAACGAGGGACAATGGATCAAAATAGTATCTCACAACTAAATTACTTGATTTTCAGGATAAATACTGGTTTTCATAAAAGGCTGAAGAGTCACTTTTTCAAAATTTTAGCATTTGTATTAACTACTTAATCTATCTCAAGGTTTTCATTATGGAATAGAGATAATACTAATAGGCCACCCCATAACTATATTATTAGGATTAAGCTAATGTCTGTCATGTTCTGAGAAGATGGTCTCATACTTAATTAGTACTAAAATATTTAAAACTTTACAAAATAATAAAAGAAATGCCCATACAAACGCTCATGCATTCACTCTAAATTCCACAGAAGAAACTTTAAAAATGTCTATTTCTATTTCCCCCCCAAACTAGCTTTTCTCAAATGTGTTTCTGGATTCATCCACAAACCTTTATCAACAGAGTCATAGATAGGAAGTACAAAATTCCGATACCCTCAAGATACTTTGTGGTGTATCTATGGACAATTATACCAAGGTGTGAGGTTAAATGTATTCTGCGAAGTAGTGCATCAGAAATTTTAATTGGATGTTTGTCATAAAAACAAACATTTCAAATGGATGCATATTAATTTGTATATTTAAATACAGTTTTATCATTCACATCTACC
>NW_022111369.1:26216617-26219279 GCF_000313985.2 Echinops telfairi | reverse complement strand
AGGCTGGTGTGCTTCCTCCATGTGGGCTTTGTTGCTTCTGAGCTAGATGGTCCCTTGTTTACCTTCAAGTCTTTAAGACTCCTGATGCTATATCTTTTGATAGCCGGGCACCATCAGCTTTCTTCATCATTTGCTTATGCACCTTCTTTGTCTTCAGTGATTGTGTCGGGATGGTGAACAATATGGAATGCCAGTTTAATAGAACAGTGTTCTTGCACTGAAAGAGTACTTGAATGGAGGCCCAATGTCCATCTGCTCCCTTAATACAAATTCTATACATATATGTACATATATATATTTCCACATCCTCACATATAAATATATTTCTATATGTACATGCCTTTATTTAGACCTCTAAAATTTCCTTTGCCTCCTAGCTCTTTTCTCTATTTCCTTTTGTATATACAATATTTTTTAGTTATCAAATGCCTTGAAACATATATTTCTTACATGTTTCCTATTAAACCAGTACTAGCATCACTAAAGAAATTAAATAATTTTAATAAGAAATAAATTGAATTGCTAGACAAAATGAGTGCTTGATGTGTTTACTCTATGGTCTACCATTCTGTGCTTCAATCTTTATCCAACAGTGTTGTTGGGCCGACAAAACCCTTACTGCACAAAGGAAAAAATAAAGATTAAAAATAAACAAAAATTAATAACGATAGCAAAGTAAACAGATTTTTAAAATTTCAATCAAAAAGAAAAAAAATATTAAAAACTAGAACAAATTCAAGTGGATGATAAGGAAGAACAAATGATATGGTGCTAAATTTTAACCTAACTGTATCTGCAACCATCCAATGCCTTCCACCTGTTAGCAAGGCTACTCATGTCCCTGGACCATGGTCAGGGTGGATCAATCCAGATGCGTTTTTAAAAATCAATGTTGTTCTGCACATGAAATCCAGGATAGGTAAATCTGTGGACACAGTAACTGGATGAATGGTTCCTTGGGTGTATGGCAGAGTGGGTTGAGGAAAACAAGGAGCTATGATAAGTACAAGAATGAATTCCAAAATTGATTGAGGGGATGATTATACAAGTTGTCTAGATTTGACTGAACTATGAATTATATGGTATGTCAATTGCATGCCAATAAAATTGTTGTAGAAGATGTAATGATTTATGACATTATTAATTATCTAAATACCAACTGAACAGGTACTCCAATTCATTCTGAAGTTAGTTTTCATAAAGATTTATAGGAATTTTGGAAAACAGTATAGTTCTATCTATATACTCTTATCTTGTCAGCTGTCTATTACCTTATAGCCGGTTGACACTGAAAATTTGCATTTGTTTATATTTGCAGCATTTGTTTATACTTACTCATGCTTCTAAATGTTTACACTGGGACCAAAGTAGAAGCAAACGATTTTTGGAGTGAAAAGATCAGTTTGCACACCAGCCTTGGATAGTACAAATGCTGGCTTCTTTTTTTATTATTAGTCTTACTGGCTCTGATGTTGAAGTTCAGTGACCATGTTGTCTCCTTTTAAAAAAATCCTTGCAAATCATCTTTGATACCCTGTCTTTTTAGGGAGAGTTGGAAACTGTATAAAGGAATACTATTTGCCATGGAATGTTATGGGTTTTTTTACTTATCCAACCGAATATGCTTTCAGATTATTGACACTCACAGTGCCATGGGACTCCCCTTAGCCAATAGGGAAGTACTAAGTGTGATCATAAGAACAGATGCTTGATAAATGTGTCAGCATTGGTGCTTGTCTTGATTTATCAAACTGTTTCTCCATGTTTGTAAAAACACGTGGTTATTTTGTTGCCTGATAAGAAACACTATTACCTCGTCACCTCCGTTGTCCATAGTCCTAATTGACAGCCATGAGAGGGAGACCATGCAAGATCTATGAGTTACAGATGATCTGTGAGTAAACTGATAGATACCCTTACCCCAGATCAACAGGGCCTGAGCAACCTACCTAGTCAATACATGCTTTTGTACCAATACATGGTTGTTGGTTAAGAACTTGATGTTGGGGATACTTTCTTGCACAGTTCTAGTTATTTTTTGCAACATAATTTGCCTGGTAAATTGTAAACATATTTCACTCTTTGGGCTTATCTTCTAATCCACAAAATAAAAGCTTATTAATAAGTGTTTGGATACTGGTACCAAGCGAACTCTTGTATATTTTTTTGATATTTCCGTGAGAAAATACACTGAAATTCCATGTATTGTCATTTGTTCATAATTTTAGAAGCCAGCAGGAAATTTGAAACCTTGATTTTTTAATGCATAATAATATGCATACATGTCCAATACTTAAATTCAAATAAAATATGCTCATTCATATAGGCTTTAAACTCTATTGCATAATTTTATTTTTGCAAAATTTAAAAGTAGTTTACATTTTTTCCTGATCATTCCATTTACTGTTCCACATCACTGAACAATAAAAATTGATATATGTAGAAACCAGCAGGCTTCACTTTTATTTGTTACATAATATATCACTATTAGGAAATGATTCATCATAATTTTTTTCCTAATTCTACCTGGGACTTAAAGAATGAAAGTATAGTTATTTACAGGAAAAGTCAATAGGGTTTATTGACAAGGATATCCTCTTTATTTTATTTACTTCATATAAATGACATCACTTCTTTGCTAATGAGAAAGTAAGAGTTCTTA
>NW_022111369.1:26182484-26214859 GCF_000313985.2 Echinops telfairi | reverse complement strand
GCAGAGAAGCTCGCTCGGTAACATACTTCTCTCCGTCGTGACTATTGTTAGCTACCTTGATTGGTTCTGACTGTAGTCACCCAAGGTTCCTCAGTCTGACATTGTGCCCATCCGCATGAACCATTCTGTTCATTACTGTTATGTTTGAGCCTACTGTCGCAGCCACTGTGACAGTCCATCTCCCCAAGGTGTTTTTACCTTTTGCTAGCCCTCTGCTTGTTGAAGCACAATGTCCTTTGCCAGAGACTAGGAGTGGTGGTAGCACAGTGGACTGCAAATTGGGTTACTAATTGAAATGTCAGAAGTTGAAACCCACCAGATACTCTAAGGGAGAAAGATGAGCACGTTTGCTCCGTTATCCATTTACAACCTCATAACACCAAAGGAGCAGTTTTACTTTGGTTTATAGGTCACAGTTAGATTCATCTTGATATCTGTGAGTTTGGTATAGTTATCGTATCTTAGTTGATTACACATGCAAATACACCAGGCATAGTTGTCCACTCATTTCTTCTAGGAAGCATTCTGGTGTACTTCCCCTATGACAAGTTTCTTTGTTCTTCTGCCAGTTCACAATATTTTCAGTATCCTTCACAACACCACAGTTCAAGGGTCTCAATTTCACAGTCTACCTTAATGTAAATAATGTCCATCTTTCACTTGTATATAAGCCCATTGGAAACACCATGACAGGTTAGATTCACCTTAGTCCTCAAAATGACATCTTTGCTCTTTAACATATTAAAGAATATTTGTGCAGGAGATCTGTCTAATGCAATATACCCTTTTATTTCTTGATTGCTGTTTCTATGAACATTGACTTGTGGATTCAAGCAAAGTGAAATTGTACTACACCAATCATTTCTCCTTACAGCATGATGTTACCTATGGGTCCAATTGTGAGGAATTTTGTTTTCTTTATATAACATTGTAACACATTCTGAAGGTTGTAGTCTTGACCTTTCATCAGCACATTTTTTTTCAAGTTCTCTTGGCTTTCAGCAAGCAAGGTTGTCATCTGTGTACTACTGAGCCTGTCTCCAGTTATGAAGACTTGTTCTTCTTCTTCAGATAGTCCAATCTCTTGCTTTATGTTCTCAGCAGATAGATTGAATAAACGTGGTGAAAGGATACAACCTTAGTGAATACGTTTTCTAATTTTGAATCTTGAAGTATCTCCCTTATTCCCTTCAAATAGCTTCCTCTTTTCCTGTACAGGCCACACTGAAGCACAATTTTAAATGTTGTGAAATTCCCATATCGTCACACATGTGTTATGGCCCACATGGTCGAATACTTTTGCATGGTCAGGAAAACATAAACAACTATCTTTCTTGTATTCTCTGCTATCAGCCAAGATTCATCTGATATTTGCAAAGATAGGCCTGTGCATTCTTTTTCTGATTCTGACTTGATATTTGTCAGTAATTGTGGCATTCCGGTGAGTTGCCGTTCTTTGAATGAGAATAAATATAGACCTTAGGTTGGTCAGATAGCTGTCTCCCAAATGCTGTGGCATAGACTAGTAAGGGTTTCTAATGCTGCACAGGCGTTGCATCTTTACGTGAGGGTGCTTTCAAATCAGAGGTCCAGGCAAAACCGTGACCTTGGAGTCAATCTGCTGGGCCAGTTGGAATTCAAAGCAGAGCAGTCCCCTCAGAAGTTTACGGGAATTGCTTTGGGAGCTCCTAACAGGGTAATCTTGACAGATTTTCTCAAATGGCACAAGGGAATCGTGGAGGTTTGTTGTGAAGTAGTTTTCAGAACAAAGGAAACCGCACTAGGAAGACACATGGCAGAACAGTTGCACCGAGACTGTAATCATTTCTACATCTTTTCTGAAACCCCTTTAATACCTTTTCAAGACCTACTGTCACAAAATTGAATTGGACTCCTAACAACCTCATAAGACAGAGCAGAGCTGCTCTGTAGGGTTTCTCAGACGCTCCATCTTTACAAGAGCAGCCTGCGTGTTGGAGATGCTCACCTGGGGCTTAGCCGCCCAGTGCATGAACCACGGCGCCCCTGGGAGAAGTCCCCACGAAGTCAGCTTCCTGTATGACGAGTCCTCATGAATCATTAGTGACTTTCCATAAAGTAGTTATTGGCCTAGCTTTATAAGCCATCATTAAAATGTTCAAATGAGTGTACTAATGGATAATCTATTAAACCTGTGGACGTAAAGGCCATATTTTATATACACATGGGCTAATATACCCTTTTAAAAAGTGAATTTTCATGAATGTTAGCAGATTTCCATCCAAAGTTAATTCAAACCTACAGTGCTATGTTCCAGAGTCTTTGTAAATAATTTGGATGGCATTTGATTGTGCCAAATAAAACTGAGTTAGGGAAATAAAATTGCATTTAGTTAATTTGCATTATTTAGCATTACTCTGTTCATGTGCCCTAAACTAATATACTTAAGGATGGCTTGACAGGAAGGGGCATCTGTTATATTTTTAAAAATAAGAGGTAGTAATTATTTGGGCTATGCAAAATTTTGTAACCTAGATATCTTTTGTTTACTTTTTATGTTCCTTTGTGCATTTAATGATGGTTTTTAACTGCTAATTACTCTTCCAGTGCTAAGAATTATTGCTTCCTTCACTTGGAGCTTTATCATCCTGTTAAAAGAAGAACATTTAGTACCTTGTATACTTCCTACTCCAGCTTTATATATTAGCATAAATAAACACCTTACACATAACAACTTTTATATTTTTTATAGTTTGTATTTGACCATGTAAATTTAGTATCCTTTTAAAAATTCATAAGCAGCATAATTAATTTAATGTAAAATAAATCCATTTCAAATCAAGTGCGTAAAGCATTGCATTATATTCTGAGCTTAAGAAGATTTTCTAAGTAAAAAATACATGTATTTTTGCAATTTTTTTATTTAGTTGGAAATATAGCTCACAGTAAACAGAAAAGTTGAAGTTGAAAATCTACCTGGAATTTCAGATGATCACCAGACCTTAATAAACTTTACAGATAGTGCTTCTTGTATCAACAGATTGAACTGAAAGTCTCTTTACTGGCAAAAGTCTTCCCACAAGAGTAAATCAGGTAAACAATGTACTACAGATGTTAACACTAGTCAAAATGCCCTGAACTATCAGTGCTAGGCTACTCAAATTAGAGGCAAAAACCACTATTGTTCCTGAGTTTTGATAAGTGTGAGATAATGTACATATCCTATACTCATCTCCTTTCAGCTGGAAACAATTGTTTGCCTGTCAAAATGCTTCAAAAAGAGTCATTGCTTACTGTCCAGAGAAGACTGTAGCTTGACCTTGGGCTATCATTCCTCTTTTTTTTTTACTCTTTTATTTATTTATTTTTTTTCTCTTTTATTTTTTTTCCTTCTTTTTTAACATTTTATTAGTGGCTCATACAACTGTTATCCCAATCCATACACACATCAATTGTGTAAAGCGCATTTGTACATCATTTCTCAAAACATTTTCTCGCCACTTAAACCCCCAACATTAGGTCCTCATTTTTCCCCTCCCTCCCCGCTCCCCCCTCCCTCATGAGCCCTTGATAGTTTATAAATTGGTATTTTGTCATATCTCGCCCTGTCCGACGTCTCCCTTCATCCACTTTTCGGTTGTCTGTCCCCCAGGGAGGAGGTCACACACAGTTCCATGTAATCGGTTCCCTCCTTCCTACCCATAAATGCCTGCCAAAACCAGTTACAATGTCTAACAATCCCTTGGGTTTTAGTCTCTTTTGTTTTGTTGTGTTTAAGAGAACACCTTTAGTTCAACAGCCTCAAAAGTGTAACCAAATTCTTAATTTAGGAAGTGTCTTGGCTCTTGCCAAACCCCAAGGAGAATATGCACATTTCATTAAAAAAGATGAGTGGAGTGTACAGAGAGACAAGTAGCATTAAAGACATTGTCTTTCAAGAGACATCCATGTCTTCCTACTCAAAGAAGAGAATAGAGATTAATTCATCAGAGAGGTCCCCTAGTTCAGAGATCCCTGCACATGTAACTTGTAAATTTAAGAGACCACTTTAGAGAATAAAGCCTTTTTTTTTCTCACAACTTTCAAAATTCAAACAGGATAGCAGTCCTGTGACAATAAGGATATGGTGAGAAAGAGTTTTTATTCCATCAATATAAAATAGTTTACTACAATGAAGTATTTATAGATAGTCAAAGAGGAGAAACTATGTGTTCAGAACAGGGAGCACGCCTCCTCTCACATGAAGCAAGGCGGGTGGAGAGACCTTTGCCAAGCCTTATTGGAGAATGCTCTGAACTCAAGGTCTCACCAGAGTCAGCCTTGATGGAAACCATGAAAACTGATCACCCCCGAGACTCTAGTCAGTCTGTATTCTGAACAAATATACAGAGACATGACACTAAATTAAGAAGAATGCCACAGAAAGCACTAACGGTAGCCTCTTAACTTGGTGACACAACTTTGTCCAAAATAAACATGACATGACACACTTACTGATGAAGGTTAAATACTACACCCTACATCCAACCCCTCATAACTAAATCAATAAATAGAGTAGACATTGAGTTGTCAAGGATTTTATTTTACTTGAGTTAACAATGAACATCCATGGAAGCAGTTGTCAAGAAACTAAAATATGTATTACAATAGGAAAATCTGCTGTAAAAAAACTTAAAATAATTTTAATAAGCAAAGCTATCACTTTGATGACTAAGGTATGTGTCACCTGATCTGCATTCTTTGCAATTGATTCATATACATGTGAACATCGTAAATTTAAAAAAGAAGACATAAAATTCATTGATAGAGCCCATCTGTTACTCTTCTTTTCATAATGCTTCTGCCAAGGCTAACTGCCTAATAATCAAGTATTTTGCAGAATTTCATTTGTGTTTTCAAATTTTTAAAATTCATTTCTGAAGTTTGAATGGTCCGATGAAAACACTACAATCGATATACTCATAATATGCTACATGTTACGTTACATAATATGCCAATACTTGCTCTAATGGTCCATTTTGCTGTCAGTGTTTTTAGCTTCTCTTTTAGTATCTAAGTTTTGTGTCTGAATTCAGCTATAATTTTTTTTTATTTAATCATTTATCATGGGCTCTTACAGCTCTTAGAACAATCCATACATCCATTGTGTCAAGCTCCTTTGTACATATGTTGTCATCCATTTCAAAACATTTTCTTCCTACTTGAAACCTTGGTGTCAGCTCCTCATTTTTTCACTCTCTCCCTCACCTTCCCACCCTCAATGAAACCTTGATAGATTATAAATTATTATTATTTTCATCTTACACATCCACTGTCTCCCTTCACCCATGCTTCTTGTGTTCATCACCCTAGGGGGTAGCATTAATTCATTGATCATTGTGATCAGTTTCCCCTTTCTCCCCCCACCTTTCCACTACCCTCATGGTATCACTACTCCCATTATTGTTCCTGAGGGGTTTATCTGTCCTGGATTCCATGTGTCAAGAGCTCTTATCTGTACCAGTGTATATGCTCTGGTCTAGCCGGATTTATAAGATAGAACTGGGATCAGGATAGTGGGGTGAGGAACCATTAAAGAACTTAAGGAATGTTGTATTTTGGCTAGCTCATCCCTTCCTTGTGACCTTTCTGTGATGAGATATCCAGTTGTCTACAGATGGGCTTTGTGTCTCCAGTCTGGCCCCCTCATTTGCATCAATATGATTGTTTTTTTAGGGTCTTCTGATGTCTGATACCTGATCCTGTTGACAGCTCAGCTATAATTCTTAAGACCTGTATAATCTGCTTATATGATATCATGAGTCACTCATTGTTATGGTACATGCTTCTCAACGTACATCTGAACAGTATTTAATAACCCAGTGATTGCCCATATGTGTTTTAAGAACTTCCCATCAATAAGTAAAGGTGGCAAGAATTTTGTACACTAACTAAGTAGTAGGAAATTAAATAACATAAGAGCTTCCAGACAACAATGTGCTCCTCTATGTCTCAAAAGGATAAACAAACGTGCAAGACATGGTGTAGAAATGACACATTCATTATGTTCTAAAAGTATCTGTTGCAGCCCTTCATTATCTAGACATATTGACAGCATTGACAATGAACTTAGCTCTGTGCTTAAAATTATCACTATTGCAAATGACACATAAATAGTGAAGTACTTGACTATCAATTCTTTCATGGATATAACTTTCTAGGCTAGTTAATTTAATAAAGTTCTTCATAGACTTGCCATGTGTTGGAAGTTCATGTTTCAGAATACTTAGTTAATCTATATGAGGACAATCAGACATGGTAACTTCACACAAATTGAAATATTGAACTGTACTTATTTCACAAAAAAAAAGTTGATCAAACATCATGCTTATTAAGTTTAATAATTGTTTTAGGCATACAGGTTTCCTATTCTATATTCCCTGATGTGACCTGATAAAACTGGACGAAAAAGAACAATCTTTTCAAGTAAGCAAACAAACAAAGAATTCCACTGGGGGAGAACTTTTGATAATTAGGTTTAGTGTCAACTTGACTCGACCAGGATTCTCAGTGGTTTCGGGGGCCTCGTTTTTTCCTCAACAGTTCAAATTCAGAGACAGTAATAATGACAGCAACGACATATTGCAAAATGTGTTCCCACTACTGATTTTCTTTTTTTTTTTCCCCACTACTGATTTTCTTCATTACTTACCACCCCCAGGTTATTAGCTACTCCAAAACCATGTCTTCAATATAAACGTGACAACAGTCTCCTCTGTTATCATCATTAGCTTTCAATCCGAGAAATATATTCTGGCTTTGAGTCTTATTTATTTATCATCCAGATTTTTTAACATAAATTTTCAAATAGTTCACTGTGATGGTGATAAGAACTTGGTCTACTTTTGGGGGGAATAACTTTCACCATTAGAAGAAAAATTATTCCAGAAAGCAGGATCTTTAATTTTGTTATTTATGGGAACTGCAGATATCACAATTTCAGATTCCAAATAATATCACTTTCTATAACATTAATTTTTTCTACAACAAGAAATAAATATAGGCTTTGGAACAAATTCCATTTTGTTTATATTGTTATTATTTTGTTTATATTGTTATTAGAAACTGCAACATTAGTGGTACTGGGATAATTATGTGTATACATTAAACTTGCTGTTCAAAAGAAGTCTCTTCCAATTGTGACATTTCAAGAAGGAAGTTTATTTTGAAATTGTCTTAGTTATAAAACAACATAGAGTAAGTTTTGAGTGAAAACAGAATGAAATCTCCTGTCCTGTGCCATACTCACAATTGTTGTGGACAATCCTTAGGGATTCACAAATCCATTTCTTTTTATCTTATGTGACTTTTTATTTTTAGCTCCACTTTGTTGCCGTGTTATTTTATCTGGATATAAAATTGTATTTAAAATTTTGTTTCTTTTTTGGCCAATTGTATTCCCTTGATTTCTTGCTTTTCTCTTATGGTCCTGGCTGGGAATTCCAGCACAATGTTGACAAAAAGTAGGGAGAAGGGACATCCTTGTCAGCTTCCTTTATTCAGTGGAAATGTTTCCAGCTTTTTTCCATTGAGTG
Source organism: Echinops telfairi (assembly GCF_000313985.2). NCBI lineage: Eukaryota > Metazoa > Chordata > Mammalia > Afrosoricida > Tenrecidae > Echinops > Echinops telfairi. Next base: position 26,207,306 of record NW_022111369.1, on the reverse strand, counting down.
TGATATTGGCTATTGGTTGTTCATATATGTCTTTTACTGTGTTGAGGATTTTCCCTTCTAATCCCATCTTCTTGAGAGTTTTTATTAAGAATGGGTGTTGGATATTTTCAAAGAAGTGAAACTTTCACAGTTTACAAATGATATGATTTTATATATTGAGAATCCTAAGGGGTCTAAATAGGGTTGCTGAAAACAATAGAGGAGATTAGTAGAGTACCAGGATACAAGATTAACTAGCAAAAATCAATTGGAAACCTATATACTAGTGATAAGAATACTGAAAAAGACATCAAGGAAAAATACTATTCACAATCGCCACCCCAAAGCTGAAATACCTAGGACTAACCCTAACAACAGAAACACCCATACAAAGAAAACTACAGAACATTACTCCAAGGAGGTAAAAGTGATCTAAACAAATGGAAGAGTATTCTGTGTCCGTGGATCTGAACACTCCATAGTGTGAACATTGTCAGTGTTATCTAAAGCCATCTACAAATTCAATATAATCCTGACCCAAATTCCAGCATAGTTCTTTTAAAAAACTGGGAAAACTAACTGCCAACTCCATATGGAGAGAGAAGAAGCCCAGGATAGGCAAATAACTCCTCAAAAGAAGAACAAAGTGGGTGGTCTTGCACCACCTGACCTGAACACCTACAATACAGCCACAGTTGTCAGAACAGCCTGGTACGGCTTTTAACAATCGACCGATGGATCAGGACAGAAAACCCAGAAATACAAACATTCATATACAGGCAATTTATTTTTGACAAATGACCATTAAACATTAAATGGGAAGCAGATGCCTTCTTCAATAAATGGTGCTGGAAAAATTGGATATCTACCTGAAGAAGTAGGAAGCAAGATCCATATATGACCCCATGTGCAAAAATAAGCTCAAGGTGGATCAAAGGCCTAAATGTAAACCAAAAGCTATCAGGATCATCAACCACAAAACTGGGAAAAATCTAAGTAAGCTGGTACAGCGAATGAATGGGCTATCAGAGATAGCAAAGAAAGCACACTCTATGGAAGACAAAATAGATGAGTGGGCCTATTAAAAATAAAACACGTGTATGTCTCAAAAGACTAGGGACCTACATATAACATCCTCCCTGGGGACAGACAACAGAAAAGTGGGTGAAGGGAGATGTCAGTCAGGGCAAGATATGACAAAATAATAATTTATAAATTATCAAGGGCCCATGAGGGGGAGCGGGAAGTGAGGGGGGGAAATGAGGAGCTGATGCCAGGGGCTTAGGTGGAGAGCAAATGTTTTGAGAATGATGAGGGCAATGAATGTACAAATGCGCTTTATACAATTGATGTATGTATGGATGTGATAAGAGTTGTATGAGCCCCCAATAAAATGATTTTTAAAACAGAGTAAAAAGAAAGCCCACAGATTGAGAAAAGATATTTAGTAATGACAAAATGGACAAAGGAGTAATTACTAAAATATACAATATATACAAGCCTACAACAAGAAAAAATTAATAATCCTCTGAGAAGGTGGGCAAAGGACCTGAACAGACAATTCACAAAGAATGAAACTCAAATGGCTATTAAATGCATGAGGAAACGCTCCCCTTCATTAGCTATCCAGGAAATGCAAGTCAAAACAATCATGAGACACCATCTAACACAAATAACTGTAGCCCAATTAAAAATCAAACAAGCAAACAAAAAACTGAGAACAACAAATGCTGGAGAAAGTATGGTTAGATTGGAGTTCTTATCCACTGCTGGTGGACTTTGTAAATATGTACAGCCACCCTGGAAGATGTTATGACAATTCCTAAAACAGATGGCAATTGAAATACCATATAACCCAGCAATACCATTACTGGGCATATACCCAAAGAAATAAGAAACAGATCATGAACAGATGTATGCTCCCCCATGTTTATTGCAACACAGTTCACAATAGCAAGAAGCTGGAAGCAGCCTAAATTCCCATCCGTAGAAGATTGGATTAAAAAACAACAACTCTGAAACAGATCATGAACAGATATCTGTTCTCCAATGTTCATTGCTAAGCAGGTGAGAGTTGCAAAAAAGAAAAAAAAAGGAAGCAGTCTAAATTTCCATCAATTGACAAATGAATAAAGAAACTCTGGTGCATGCACACAATGGAAAACTATGAATCCTAAAAAACAGCAATGAAACACCTCAAGATGTGGAGGGATCTGGACGATATCATGCTGAATGAAATTCATCAATCACAAATACTGTAAGAGTCCGCTACTGCACGAACAAGCGGCCAAATGGGCACAAGCTTAGGCATGGAGGACATCCAGTCTGCTAGGCAGGTTGGGGGTGGGGGTGGGGGTGGGAGGCAGCCTGACAGAGAGCCTGACCTGTGCCAATAAACCATATACCATCCCCTTTATGTAAGTATTTTGAGGGTCCATGGTCTATCTTGATAACATGTACAAAGCACAAGAAACAAAGCTTTGCTGTTCTCACAGAGGGAGCATTCTGGCTTTATTTCTTCCAAGATAGACTTGTTTGTTCTTCTGAACTTATTATTCTTTTAATATTCTTCATCATTATCATATTCAAATGCATTAATTCTTCTAGGGTCTTCCATATTTATTGTCTAGCTTTCACATGCATATAAGAGGATAAAAATGCAATGGCTGTGCCAGGGATACCTTGGTCTTCACAGTGGTGTCTTTGCTGTTGGGCATTTTAAGGACATCTTTTGTAGCAGATTTGCCCGATGTGATACAACTGTTGCTTCCATGAGTGTTGATTGTGGTTCAAAGAAAAACGAAGTTCTAGGTCTCAGGTTCCATAGTGCTAAATAGTGCTTTATTCTCCATGCAGATAACTGAAGACTTGTATTCTTTTAAAAATAATTTTTGTAAAAATAATCTTTATGATGGCTAAATATAAAATATACAACAAAAAAGAAAAATATCCCCATACCCCTTACATTTTTCTTGCTTATTTGACAATAGATAAAACAATCAACATTAGTCAATTACTGATTTTTTTCAAATGGCCAAATTAACCAAATATTTTTAATAATTTAATTACTCACCATGTTGATAACTAGCTTTTATTATCTTTCCCCTAGAATGTCAAGTATAAATATTGTAATATCTGTGTACCCCAGCATATTTTCACCATATGCAGGTTCAACAAAATGTGCTAGCTATATTCCTGAAAGTAATGTGGATATTTTTTGTTATTGTGGACAAAATAAACTACTCTATCTAGGTTTTGCCAACTGGTAGAATATTGTAGTAGAATAAGAGAAGTCATTTTCAACTATTTATATAATAATTCCCTAACCCATTGTAATTGGGTCCATTATGACTCACAGCAACCCGACAGAACAGAGTAGACCTTAATTAGCTACGATGTTATTAAAAAGACATCTTTAATATCTATTTGATAGCTTCAAGGAAAAATTCAATAGGGACATTTAAATATTTAACATAAACCAGTGAAACAACTCACTGCCATCCAGTCGATCCTGGCTCCTCGCAGCCCGGTAGGAGACGGTAGAACTGCCTCCGTTGGGCTCCGAGTCCAGCTCTCTGTACAGGCTCTTCTCTCTCCCACATTGAAACACAAGTAGCTACTTAATCTGTCATTAACTTGAATCAAGAAGCTTTTCAAGTTATTTTAAGGGGAAGCTATTAATGCTATTATTCTATTTTTTCCTCATAAAGCGCTTCTAAACATTTATTTTTTGAACATTGATTAGTTTTGAGACCTTCTATTTCTAATCAGGTGAATTCTCTGATCTACAACTACAAATCATATTGAAAGGTAGTGGAATGAATAATAAAGTCTAATTTTTGTACTATCTGTGCTTAGCTATTTATGCCTCTGAACCAAACCGTTTAGTCATCTTTTTTTAAATTACAGTATTTTGTTCATACGATAAATATTGACTGAGCAAAGATTTTCAAGATGTGTTGGTTTCTAAATTATAACTTTCTATGAAGAGCTACATAATACAGTTGAGTATAATTCATAATAAATATGTTCTAAATCAGTCTAACAATATAATTTCTTCCAGCATCTTTTACAGTAATTTCTTTCTCAAAAACATATTTTCAGGATTCAAAGATATTAATGGCAGAGCCCAATAGAAGACAGGTAGATTGCACATGTTTTGTTCTAGGAAGGAAATTGATGGGATAGTGAAACTGATATTTGAAAATTATTACTGAGCATATTGAGAAAAGTGTAAATGGAAATATGAAGTAATTAAGTCATATCTCTACCACATTCTGTTCATGTGGTGACATTTGTTACTGACTGTATTATCAGAACATAACACATTTACAGTAATACCAGTACACCGTGTATGAAGAAATTCATACTGTGACTGATAGTGCCCAGTAATACTAGAAATTGAAATGTTTTTGCCCATACATTTACTTGGTGTCAAAAGTATTTGTTTTATTTAACAAAATTGCATGATCAAGGTATCTTTTCTTCTTTCTTTTTCTGTTTGTTTTTTCTCTGTTATTGTGGCTTACTTTGGTTCTTAAGTATTTTGTTATGTGCAGCATTATTACACATTTAAAATTAATTTAACTATCTGAACATCTTGTGGAATGAATATGTTAATGATTCAAATGAAAAGAAATTAGTATATTTAGCCCCTTTATATTAAATACTTTAACAAGCACTCTTTGCTAATTTATTGAAAATTAATTAAGTCTGACTACCAAAAAAAAAGACCAACTAGAAAACTAATTGAAATCATTGTGCCATTTTTCTGTAAATATACATTATGATTGGATAGAGAGAAATATTTAAATTTGGCTAATTATCCGATTAACATTTATGTATGATATATCAGATAAGACACCACGCTTGATAATTATTAATTTAATTTAATTTTCTGGTTAAAGAAATATCTTCATAATGCTCATATGTTTCTCATTTATCAGGGTTTGGACATTTAAATGTTTTATTAAGCTTATTATCAATGTTTAAGTGATGAATTAGAAGGAAATGTCATTCAGTGACCTACCATTTCCCTTTTTCTGAAATCTTGACTCTGTTATAAGCCCAAGTTAGCATAATATGTTCTCTTTTTCCTTTCCACCTTTTAAAGTATATATAAATATATCTACACAATATACATACGGTCCACAGTCATGAGTGGTGCTAACAGATTGCAGGGCTAACAGTGCTAACAGTGGTCCTAACCGGCCAAGAGATTGCAGTTGACTATTAATTTAGTCGTTGGTGCTGTACACCTCCCAAATGACATCATGGAAGAGAGGCCAGGTGATCTCTTCTCTAAAAACTGGCAAAACCTTATGGATTCCATGACATATGGAGTCACCATAAGTTAAAAAAATTCAACAGGAATGGGTTTTGTACGGTTTTAATAATTGTCCACTGTTTTACTTCTCTGTGTTCTAATAGTCATTGGAAGGCTATGCAGAATTTACAGACAAAAAATATGGTTAAAGTGTTTATTAAAGAAGTTAATGAGTTGCAATGCTCCTGAGAAGTGCTGAAGGTTGAGATGTCTGTTACCACCCGTTAAAAACGTCTGTCAATTTTGCTAATAAATCCCAAAAGGCATACCACTCTACTACATGCCTCAACCTGAAAGCATTCAGCTTAATCCATGTAGGTCAGCAATCCCAGCTCCCTGAATTAACTGCTCAGAGGCACCCCACCCTATTTATGTTTTTATCCCTGGTTGTGGAGGGCCTCAAACTAACTCTGTAAGTATTTTAAAACTCAATTGTTTGTGTATTGCTATCAAGCTTTATTATTTTTGTTTTTTTTCTATGTGATTCCATAGGCCCATTTATGATACATTGATTTGCTATCAATCACAATTTTAGAATAATTTCCTTTGTTTTATAAAATTAGTTGGGTTGCCATAAATCCTTCAACATCATTATAGCATCATAATGATGATCTCCCTCATTTTTAGGACTTGATAAAGTGGTTTCTAGCTTTCTATAAACTGTATTTGAATTGAAGGTATTCTCTTCTTTCAAACAGGAGTTCTTTGTGGATTTATTTGCCCAAGCATTGACTTTCAATGATGTCTGACAAACACTCACATGATCTGTTTTTCCTTGTGCATGTCAGTGTCATTATAAAAGACTACCAGAAGGAATGAATTATGTTTGGGTTCTACTCTATTCCAAACCATTCTAATCTAGTATGGCCTCATTAATTTAATAAAAGAAATACCTCATTTCACCAAACAAAATCATATTTTCAGGTAGAAAAGGTAGCATTCAAACATATATTTTTCAGGGATACAATTAAATCTATTGTAACAATCGAGTTTGTGTAAGACCTTTATCCAAGAAGAGTTAACTTTTATTACTATTAATACATAATAATAGATACAGGTGATGTGGTAAAAATGGACTTGGTTTTGTTTCCTGGATGTAGTCTCTGATTTCCTGAAAATAACTTTTGGAATGTACCATCTATAAATTTAGATGTTTTATGTACAAATGGAGCAGAAACTCAAAAGGCCAATTCTGGCAATGAACTTCAGGGATTTAGTATGCATAATATAATCAGTCTTCCATATCCATTGATCTCATTGATCACATATATGCAATGAGGCCCTAATTACTAACTATGTATAAGACAATAAAGTTCAAGGACAAAGGCATTTTTTTGTGATTAATCAGGGGAGATGTCAAGGTGGCATCCAGGTAGAATCACCTGCCTGGTGCTCCTATTATTAGATTGGAAATTTCAAGGTAAAGAATCCAATGTTGGGAGACTGGATGCTAGAAATCGAATTCCAGTGTACTAGGGTCTGTGGTTCAGATCTCCCCTTGCAATTTTCACCCATGGAATGATCCAAGGGCTCACTGAAATGCTCTAAGTTCACTGCATCTGCCTGAGAGTTCTCCTAATCCATCACTAGGTCCAGTGGGATGGAATCCATCATCCCTTTCTGTGCCCAAGATCCAAGACACAAAGCATGCGAGAATTTCCCCAGACTGCTCTCGATAGGTGGTCATAAACCCACCTGGGTCCTAATCCTAAGTGGTCAGGCTCCTGAAAAGCCTCCTAAAACTACCAACAAGAGCTAGCAATCATAGCTTGTGACTAGTCTGTGCCCAAGTTCCCTGAGTATATCCCTCCCCATTAAGGATGTGATCCTGTCTTGCACTGAGTGGGATTGCCTGCCACACTGCCTGAAACAGCCACTCAGGTTACCCTCCAAATGGATAGTTCTGGTTGTGTAAGGTCAGAGTCCCCAGGGATATAAAGATGCTGGTTGAACATGTAGCACAACTAGCTTCAGATAGCCCTTAGAATCGTCCTCACTAGCCTCTTATAAAGAAATCACAGGGATCCTGGACTCCCAGGAAAATGACACTGAACTCCACCAAAATGCCACCTAGATAACCCACATCAGCAGCCACTAAAAGAATGCAAGAGAAACACAACACAAAAGATGGAGGAGGACCTGAACCTAGTAATGTAATTAGAAGAGGCAGACTTTGAACCACCACAGAAAGAAATCTTCAGTATGCTGCTTGAGTAAAACAGGATATGGGTAATCAATACAGAAAAAGGACGAAAATAATGGAGAGGATAGACTCCGCTTACTAAAGGGAAATACAAGAGTTAAGGAAAAACAGAGCAGAAGCAAAGCAAATGGAAAAAGACCTTACTACAAGGCTGGAAGAGGCAGAGAATCAGATCAGTGACCTCAAAGATAACCAAGTAGAATCCAACAAATGTGAAAGACAATTAAACAAGATAACCAAAGAAGCTGAAGAAAATCTAAGATCAATGAGTGATGCTCTGAAGAGAAACAATATTTGAGTAATTAGGTTACCACAGTAAGACATAATGATAAAATCACCAGCCAAGATAACGAGGGAATTCTTGGAAGAAAATGTCCCAATTTAATGAAGGAGAATCAGACAATCACCCCAGAAGGAAGAGGACGTCAATTAGACTAAAGCCCAAGATGAACAATCCAAGAAATAGAGAAGTAATTATTCAACTTTGAGGAAAAAGAGAAACTCAAAAGAGCAGCTGGAGAAAAATATGTAGTCACCTATAAAGGTAATCAGATAAGAATATTCTCAGACTTATCAGCAGAAACTACAAAGAAGAGGAGATAATGGAGTAGCATCTTACAAACATTGGAGGGGAATAATGGTAACCCGAGAATCCTCTATCTTGCCAAACTCCCTATCAAAATAGACAGAGATGTAAGGGTTTTCCCACATCAGAAGGAAATTTAGAGAATACATAAACATTTTTTTAAAGATTACAAAAATTAATTTCCATATTTCCATCTCACTTTAGTGAGAAGACCAACATCCACAGAGCACAAACATGAGACTACCACATAGTGTAACACTACTCAGAAATCAAAGCAATACCCCAAATGTCTTTGGCCCAATTGTAAAAAGAAGGAAAACATGAATCCCCACACACATATATAATACACTGAAAAACAAGGAGGGAGGAAAATGTCTATAACATAGGGTAGAAGATAGCAGCAAATAATCCACTGATGGGTGTAATAATTTGGAACATCAATGGTCTGAATTCCTTCATCAAAAGACAAAGGCTAGCAGACTGGCTTAGGAAACAAAACCCAGCAATCTGTTTTCCATAAGAAATACATCTGGAGTTCACAGTAAAAAACAGGTTGAGGTTCAAAGGTTGGCAGAAGATATATCCAGGTAATAACAATCTAAAAAGAGCAGAAGTCACAATTCTTTTCTCTATCAAAAATGATTTCAAGGTATGCAATAGTTAGTTTATTGTGCCAACCTGGCTGATAAACACATGTGGGGTTAATTGAAGGGCAGTGGGATAAATGGCTCAGTGAGCCTTGCCTTTCTAGTTCTTGGGTGTCTTGCTTTCTGATCGTCGGACCAGTGTGTGGCTGCCTTGCTTGTTCTTTGCCTCAATTTGCAAGCTACACTACCTGTGGGACACCTAACTCATGGACTGTGTCACTGTAATTTGAGTTTCCTTCAAGACCTGCTTTGCCACACCATTGGAATTTACATCTCTTCAGCTGGGGATTATCAGACCCTGTCATCTGGCTGACTGTTGGTGACCTGCCTTGCTGTTTGCTGCCTGTGCCCGGATAGCCTGAATTGCTCCTCAGAGGACTACCTTGTGGCCCTCAAGACTTGAAGGACTGCCAGTGTCTTACAACTATCTCACGAGAGTGAGTTGCACTGAGCCATTTGTACTGCTTTATAATTTAATTAACTGTTTATTACTTATGTTATATATATATATCTGTATGAATCTATACAAAATTATTTTTTAAATAATGTGTTAGTATGGGTACTTTATAAAAACAAATCCAAAGAAACCCATGTATAAGAGAGAGTTTTATATAAAGGTTAAGTGTGCATCAAGAAAACACCCCAAACCAATGCTGCCCATGCCCACAAGTCCAACATTAACTCATTAACCCACATGTCCAACACCAGTCCGCAAAGTCTTCCTTCATCTCACAAAACACATGCAATGTTGCCGACTTCAGGAGGCAGGCTGAGTCAGTGAATGTGTAAGCATCTCAGCACTGGCAGGGGTCTCCACACGGGTGCTCCAGCACCCAGGGCTGCATCTGGGTAGGTCCATGTGGCTTCTCCTCAGGGATGTCTTGCAGGAAGTGAGCCTTGCCAGATAAAGCAGGGAACTCTGGTATGACCATCACAAAGGAAGAGACCCAAGAACTAGAAAGGCAAGGATCACTGAGCCATTTATCCCTCTGCCCTTCAATTAACCCCATATGTGTTCATCAGCCAGGTTGGCACAATAAACTAACTATATCAAGGTACAAAACATAATAAGAGATAAGTGTGGGCATTATATAATGCTTAAGGGATCAGTAGACCAAGAGCCAGTGAGCATGATAAACATGCACACCCAAGAGGGACCCAAGAAATACATCAAATCCTTCAAAAGATGACAAAAGAAATCAAGAGATGAACAGTTATAGTAGGAGACTTCAATACACTGCTCTTTGAGAAGGCTGGAGCAGCAAAAAAGAACAAGAAGGCTACAGAACTAAACTCTACAAGAAAACAACATGACCTTCTTGACATATTCAGAGTGCTCTATTCAACTGCAAATAAATAAATACATAAATCACATTTCTTTTAAATTTACATGGCAAATATTCAAAAATACCACATGCTGGGGCACAAATCAAGTTTGAGCAAATACAAACATATACAGGTCACTCAGATTTCTTTCTCTGACCACTATACCATAAAGCTGGAAATCAACAAAAGAAATCAAAATAAACAAGGCCAATACTTGTAGGATGAATAACTAATTTCTTCAAAAGGAGTGACTATTGTCCTAAATCAGAGACAAAATTAGGAAGTTTCTAAAGCATTCAACATACCAAAGTCTATGGGATACAGCAAAGGCAGTAATCAGAGGAAGATTAAGAGCAATAAATATGCATATGAAGAAGGAGGGGAGACTTATGGTGGATACCCTCACACAATACCTTCAGCAGTTGGAGCAGAGTCAACTGAATAATCCTTCTAATAACAAAAGAAAAGAAATTATTAAAATCAGGGCAGAGATAAATGAGTGTGCAAAAGAAAAAACAACTATGGAGAAAATCAATATATAGGCAATTGGATATCCTCTTACAGAAGGGTTGTGGGGAAGAGACGGTCCAGTCAGGGTGCAGTGTAGCAACGATGAAGCATACAACTTTCTCTGTTTTTTTAATGCTTCCACCCCACCCCCACCCCATGATCATGATCCTAATTCTACCTTATAAATCTGGCTAGACCAGAGCATGTCCATGGGCACACATAAGAGCTAGAAACAGGGAATACAGGAATATAAACTCCTTGGGACCAATATTGACAGTAGCAATACCAGGAGGGTTAGGGTAAGGTGGGGAGGGGGGTAAGAAAAGGTAAACTGATAACAATGACATACTATAACCCCCTCCCAGGGGGATGGACAACAATCAAGGGGGTAAAGGGAGACATTGGTCAGTGCAAAACATGAAAAAAAAAAAAAAAGATAAATTATCAAGGGTTCATGAGGGAGGGAGGGGAGGGGGAAATGAGGAGGTGATACCAAGGGCTCAAGTAGTAAGAAAATATTTTGAGAATGATGATGGCAACAAATGGACAAATGTGCTAGACACAATGTATGTATGTATGGATTGTGATAAGAGTTGTATGAGCCACCAATAAAATGGTTTATTATAAAAATAATTCAAAAAATAAGAAAAGCAACTCTGTAAAAAGTTGGCTCTTTGAAAAGTTTTACAGAATTGACAAACCAGTGGCAAACCTAACAAAAGATAGGAAGGAGCAGAAGTCAATATTCAGGTTGAGGGATAAACAGGAAATTGCAATGGGCCCTAAAGAAATGAAAAGACTAATTATACAGTACTATGAAGGACTGTCCACCAAGGAATACAATAACCTGGAAGTCTTGGACAAATACCTGGAAAAAGACACCCTTCCCAGATGTTAGATGTTAAGAACTTGAACAAACCCATAGCAAAAAAGGAACAGATAAGGTTATCAAGGAAATACAAACTAGAAAAAGCCCTTGCCCAGATGATTTCACAGGATAATTCTACCAAGCTTTATGGAAAAGTTGACAACAATTCTACACAAGCTCTTCCAGGATATAGAAAAGGATGGTAAACTTCCAAGCACATGCTATGAAGCTAGTTTAACACTGATAACAAAACCAGGCAACGATCCAACAAAAATAGAGAACTACAGACTGATATCTCTAATGAATATAGATGCAAAAATCTTTAACAAAATCTTGGTTAATAGAATAGAAAAGAATATAAAAAGAATAATTCAAGTGGGATTTATACCAGTGATGCAGGGATGGTTCAACATTAGAAAATTCATGAACATTTTCTATCACATTGCGAGTAAAAGGGACAAGAACCACATGACAATATCAACAGATAAAGAAAAATCATTTGATAACATTCAACACCCATTCCTAATTATGACATTCAAGAAGAGAAGACTGGAAGGAAATTACCTCAATATATTAAAAGCTATATATGAACATCCAATAGCCAGCATCACAATCAATGGAGAAAGCCAAAAGCATTCTCTCTGAAAAAGGGAACCAGACAAGGAACGCTCCTTGTATCCAGTTTTATTCAGCATTGTCCTGGAGGCCCTTTCTAATAATATAAGGGAACATAAGGATATTATGTCTGGGGAAAGGAGAAGTTAAATGATCATTATTTGCCGATGATGTGATTTTATATATTGAGAACCCTGAAAGCTCCACAATAGGAATGCTGGAAGTGATAGAGGAATAAAGTAGAGTGGCAGGATACAGGATTAACAAGCAGAAGCCAATCAGATTGCTATATACAACTGATGGTATTGTAGGAAAAGAAATGAGGTAGGTAAGCACCCTTAACAAAAGTCAAGCATAAATTAAATATCTAGGGAATCTACCTAACCAAAAAAAACCAAAGTTCTGTATGAGGAAAACTACAAGAAGCCAAAAGGAATTATTACAAGAAACCAAAAGGAACTTTCACAAATGGAAAAATAGCCCATTATTGTGGAGTGGTAAACTCAATGTTGTAAAGACAGAAATCCTACCTAAGGTACTATATGGTTCAAATGCAATCCTGATACAAATACCAGCATAATTTATCAAAACAATGGAAAAACGGACTACGACCTTCATTTAGAAAGGGACGAAACCCAGAAGAGGCAAACAACTCAAGAAGAAGAACAAAGTGGGCAGGCTTGCATTGCCTGACTTTTAAATTCATTATACAGCCACAGTTGTCAAAACAGCATGGTACTGGTAAAATGATAGCTACTTGGACCAATGGATAAAAACAGAAAATCCAGGAATAAAAACAGCAGAAGACAGACAAGTGATATTTAATAAGTGCCCCCAAGATCAAATGGGGAGAAGATGCCCTTTTTAACAAATGGTGCTGGAATAACTAGATATCAAACTGCTGTAGAATGAACCAAAACCCTTACCTCACCCCATACAAAAGGGCAAATTCAAGGTGGATCATAGACCACGAAGTAAAACTCAAAAATATCAAAATCACTAATGAAAAAATTGGGACAAAGCTAAGAAGCGTAGCTCAGGGAATACATGTGCTATCAGAAATAATGAAAAATACACACCCAGAGAAAGAGAAAATAGATGTGTGGGATATACTAAATATAAAAGACTTGTGTGCATCAAAAGAGTAATGAGAGAGCCCTCACAATGGGAAAATATATTTAGTAATAACATACCAGACAGAGGTCTTATTATTAAAGTCTAGAGCACCTTGCAACCTTACAATAAGAAAAAACCCCAAATAGCCGACAGAGGAGGAGGACAAGACTTGAACAGAAAATTCAGAAAGGAGGAAACCCAAATGGCCAGTAAACATATGAGAAAATGTTCCAGATTATTAGCCATCCAGAAAATACAAATCAAAAAAACCGTGAGATACTAGCTAACACACAAAGAGAGCCCAATGGGGGAAAAAAAACAGTAAATAATAAATGTTGGTGGGGGTGTTGTGAGATAAGAACCCTCATTCACTGCTGGTGGACTTGTAGATATGTGCAGCCATTGTGGCAAGTGATTTGGTGATACCTTAAGCAGATTGAAATCAAGTTACCTTATGACCCAGTAATTCCAATCCTGGGCATATACCCAGAAGAAATAAGAAACAGGCCAAGACCAAACATCTGTGCTCCAATGTTCATTGTTGCAAAGTTCACACTCTTAAAGAATTGGGAACAGCCTAAATTTTCATCAATAGATGAATGGATTAAAATGGAGCATTACACATCCCTAAAAAATAGTGATGAAACAATGAAGTACCTTGTCTCGTGGAAGAGTTAGAGGATACTTTGCTGAGCTCAGTTAGCCAAGCACAGAAGGACAAGTATAACGTGAGTCCACTGAAGTAAGCTCAAACAGTGGAATTCACATATGGGGAAATGTACATATAGCCCAGTTCCCAGCCTGGGGACCACATACTGTGATAAGAGCCAGGCCACACACCATGATGCATACATCACAAAAAAACCCCAAAAAACCCAAAAAGAATGAATGAAACTTTTAAAATGCAGATAGCACCAGTATGGAAAAGCATCTTCCATTCCTCCTACCCCTTGTATGCCTTTATGGCCCTCAGAGGGATGAGGAAAGAAAAAAGGTGACAATAGGGGAATAGGGCACTTATCCAACCTAGGGGAGGGTATTGTTTATATAGAGAGTAGACCTTATTCTGGTGTGTAAACCTTGAGGGCGATGTTCACACTTGGAGCAGCTGGTTCACAATAAGTACTGCCGGGCTGGCCTCAGCTCAAGATATGACATCCCATCCCTAGATGACAGCAATACGGAGGACAGCACTGAAGACACAGTACAGGGAGTACAGCCAGTCTGATCCTCCCACACTGGGGCTAACCAAGAGGAGAGTGCAACAGACCAGCCATGGGAGCAAAGCCACAAGTCCCTGGGGAATCTCAGTTGTAGACTTCTGACTGGGCCAGTGGAGGGGGTGGGGATTTCTTGGCACCTCCTCTGAACTGGTTGGGGTATATGCACAAGGGGGCCACACTGAAAGTCTAAAGGTGCAATGGAGTGTGGGTTGGGGGGCTAGACTGCTCCATCCTTGACTGCAGGAAGAGCAATGGGGTCTTGTAGAAGGTGCACCCCTTGGACATGAATGCTGAGGACTAAACAGGAATAAGTCCTTTTAGGCAAGCAGATTCTGGACTATGGATCCATGAAAGAGAAGGGGATTGGACAGATGGATTATAACAGGGCCTGATCGCTATTCAACAGTGGGATACTCATCTACTCTGGGTCAGGAAAACAGTTAGACTTGAACTATTTGTATGATCTATATAAGATAGGCAAGATAAGCAATCCCAAGGACACAGCAATGGACTGACAACTCCTGGGGGTTGGGTGTGGGGGTGGGGAGCATCGGAAAGAGTAGGAGGGAAGCAATGATCAAATAATGACAGGGAAAGGGAAATGGCAAGGGATTTAAAAGTGACAGGGAGAGTGTAGCATCCCTGGTCATGTCTGGTCAATTGAAATGTATCTAAGAGGAATTAATGAGAGGTAAATGATGGCTAAACATGATAGTGGGGCAGGAGGAAAGAAAAAGAATAAATAAGATAGACTAAGAAAGTAAAAATTATTTATAAAGGTATAAATATAGATATGTATGTATATAAATATAGGTGTACTTGTCTTTGTGTGTGTGTATATACATACACATATATATTACCTATATACATATGATAAGGAAGCAGATAGACTTTCAACCTCTAAAATCTTACCTCAGTACAAGAACATATTGTTTGAATAATATGGCATTATATGATATTCACCTTCCTGACATGATTGCTGAAGACAAAAAGGGTGCATTAGCAAATGTGGTGAAGAAAGCTGAAGGTGCCGGGCTATCCAAAGTAATTTCACCTGGGGTCTTAAAGGCTTGAAGTTAAACAAAAAGCCATCTAACAGGCAAGCAGCAAAGCCCACATGGAAGAAGTAAACCAGCTTGTATGATCATGAGGTGTCAATGGGAACAGGTATCAGAAATTAAAACACTAGGAATTAAGTTGACATGAAGCAGTGTAAACAAAGTGGAGTTCCAAAACACACCTGTAAGATAATTGGACAGTCCCTCACAGAAGGGCGACACAGAAGGGAAGATATATCAAGGGTATAGTATAACACGGATGAAACACATAAATATCCTCGAGTTCTTTAATATTTCCTTCCCTCATTATTATGGTCTTAGCTTCAACTCATTTATCTTGTAAGACCTGTATATCATTTGTATATTGTCCGATCCGGAAAACTAAGATAGATAAACCCTTCAGAAATCATAATGGGAGTAATGATTCCCTGAAGGTACAGGAAGAGATGGTGGGGGGTGTGGCACTGATAACAATCATCACTGTATAATTCCACTCCAGGAGAAGGAACAACAGAATTGTAGGTGAACGGATAATTGAATGGTGTAAGATATGACATATAGATAGATAGATAGATAGATAGATAGATATATAGATAGATAGGTAGATAGATAGATAGATAGATAGATGATAGATAGATAGATAGATAGATAGATAGATAGATAGATAGATAGATAGATAAATAGAGTGTGTGTGTTCCTGGGGCATAGAGTGGGGGCGAGGATAAAGGAGAGCTGCTCTCAAAGAATTCAAGAAAGTAATTGTTTTGAAAATGATATTGGCAGCCATTGTATAATTATGATTGAAATATTTTAATTATGGACTGTTATAATATCTGTAAGAGCTCCCAATAAAATTATTTTTTAAAAGGAACAAAATTATACGTTGCCTCTGGAATGATAATGCATATTGAAGAACTACAAATTCCTAGTTATGAAATTGCAAATGTAAACTTCCTTCTTATATCACATGCTCATATCTTCCAGTCTATTATTCTTGTGATTACAAATATATCACTTTTCCAAGGTTTGTAATTCTTAGCAATAAATTATCAAACTTAAGAGAGTGGTGGGGCTGGCTGGTCTCATGTGGAGAGAGACATATGTACTCTTTAATTAATGACTGGTCTGAAGTGGGATTGTTAATGTAAACTCCATGGCTTATAACTAGTGGTCTCTGAACTTGCCTTTGGTCAAATAAAGAGCTGTGTGGAGCACTTGATAGCTGAACTGGTGGGGTAAGGGAAGCTGAAATCTTTCTAGAGTGGTTTCATTTCACCAATTGGTATCAACAAAATGAGATCCAATGCCACAGTTCCAAACTCAGGGAAATGTGGGATTTCTTAGGAGAAAAGACAGACAAGGAAGGCAAGGAATTTGGGATAGTACTTTGGTCTTTGATATTGGTTTCAATAAAACTTCTTCTGTCAATAATATATGTAAATAAAAGTAAGCTAATTTCTGTAAAAAGCACATATCATTTACCCACACTTTTTAAGTGTATCACATGTGTTGGTCATTCAGAGTATATGGACATAGGACCCATATATGAATTGATGATGCTAGGTGGATTTTTAATTCTAGCAATTTAGATACTGAATCAGTACAGCAATTTAGCTTCAGAGAAGTTAGTTTACTCTGGGTTACTTTCATAATAAATGGCATAGTTGAAACTCAAGGCAAGGTAGAGTCCAAGCAAAGCATGTAACTCCCTCAGGTAAAACTAAGTTGAAAGCTAGTTTTCATTTAAAGTGATCCCTGATTCTTAATGGATAATAGAATGATAACTATTAGGTAGATGTGAAATACTAGTGGATAAAATTCACTTTTTTTCCCTCCGCCATAGATTACCCTTTCATTCCAATGTTTAGGCACCATGAGTTGAAGAGTAGCTTTTAAATGGAACCAGTAACAATCAATAAGAAAACATAGGGCTACAAACTTTTGCAAAATGGTAGGAAAATATATTTTAAAACAGAATTTAAACAGCGGGATCAGCTGACACAATCGTGGTTGTTTTCACTGCCAGAAGGTTATTTTGACATTATATAAATCTTTCATTAAAGAAGGCATATTTCATGTAGTTTTTACCTTCTTCAAAGGAATGTCCACATAGCCTGGATACATTAAGTGCCAAGAGTTCATCTGACATATTTCCTTGCAATGTATTTACTCATGTAATGTCTGCTATACTTTCTTTTGCTATTTTTTATACTCACATATATATAGAAATAGAAAATGTTTATGTGACTCAAGCAGTACATTGCTTATAGATATATTTTATTTCTATAGCTCTATAATACTAGGAATTGCCATGTGTATTGCATTCCACTAAATACTAAAAAATTGACAATGACATAAAGCACACAATTGTACAATGATAATGTAAATGTGTATAAAAGCTGATATAACATTCTTTGTTATTTTCTTAATATTGATTGTTACTGAGTTCTATTTTGGCTAATTAAAGCAAGAGGAAACTTATTTAAGGACATTTAAGAAAGAAAGAATATAAATTCTATACAAACTCTTCCAGAATACTTATAAGGAGCATTACTATTCAAATTATTTTATACGGTTATAATGCTATTAATATTTGCACTGAAAAATATAAAATAAATATATAAAACTACAGATCAATACCTCTCAACAATATGGAACTAAATTTTTTCAACAAAATTTGCCAATTTTAATCCTGAGATCGTATCTTATGATCAATTCAGGTTTAAGCCTTTAACACATAACTCACTTAACATTTGATTAGATAACTAATGATACTTCATACCTTAATAAGAAACCCAAACAGAAGAACCAAACAATAGGTACAGAAATAACATTTGACCCGACTTAAAACTAAAGTCATAAGATATCTATAAAAATCTGGACAACTGTATCATAACAATACATAATTCAATCACATCAAGCAGTAGTGTACAATCCCCAAGTAGCTCTGAACAAATGATTGTTGTGACTGTGCAAACAGGAGTACGTACACTAAGGAGATTGATCCGTTTTTGTTTCCTGGCTATAAGAGTCAGCCATCTTTGAAGAAGCAGCAGAGAGGGAAACCCCGAATACATGGGAAGAGTACTTTCAAGAGCTCTGTCTGAAGTAGTGGAGACCTTGCAGCCAGATGCACCTGACACTGCGGCACCCAGATTCACAGAAGCGGTGTGAAGATTACCAGGGATCTTTTTCTCATCTGGCCTAAGTCCATGGGACTGTGAGACAACATGACAGGTGCGTTGGCATTCTGACCCATGGAAGGAAAGGCCAAGGGACCATGTGGCTGAGAATCTGAGGACCAGGGAGAGATTTGACTACCGTGTGCCTGAGAAGCTGAGAAATTGAGAGAGACTTGGCTACTGGCCGAAGCGTTTCTGTGGACTGATCACTGTATCCTGACATGGTAACCTATTTACGTCCCTCATAAATATTGTCTGTGAGTCCTGTGTGGCATTGTAAGGCATCCCAGAACCCCTTCTGGAAGCCATAGAAGGATAGGGCCAAAGGAAGAATGGATGGTACCAGAACAGGTAAAGAAGTCTGCAGCCCGGTGGCATGTCTGAGTCTTACTTCATAGCAAGATGGAAGCCCAAGAGGTCAGATATGACCCCCTTACCCTTGCCATTTATTGCAGCCAGCATATACATGGTAGCTAGTGCTATCATGGTAGTTGCCTTGGCTGAGTAGGGTGGAGGGTAAGGATTATGTAAGAAGGAAATATTCATAAGGTATAAACAGTCTTTTGGGATGATGAACGCATTCATTATTTCCACTGATGATGGGTCCATGGGTGTACACATATGTAAACATTATCAGTAGAGTTTAAAATATAGTTTATTTTATATAGATTATGCCCCAATTTGTATGAGATAACCGAGACTGTACAAAGATTGAAGTTGCCAATGTATACATCTGGCCTGGATCCATAATCAATGCTCAGGGAAGTCACACTCAAGGGATCAAATGACACACTGTATTAGGTAAATCTGCAGCACAAAATCTCTTTAAAATGTTGAAGAGCAACGATGTCACTTTAATGATTAAAGTACCCCTGATTCAAGCCCTGGTATTTTCACTCACCTCCTATGCATGCAGAATTTGGGCATTGAATAAGGAAGACTGAAGAGGGATTCTATGCATTTGAATTCTGGGGCTGGAGAAGAAGGCTGAGAGGATGATGGGCTGCCAAAAGAACCACCTGATCTGTGTTGGAGGTGCACAGCCAGAACGCTCCTTGGAGGTAAGGATGGGAGACTTCCTCTCAAGAACTTTGGACATGTTATCAGGAGGGAAGAGTTCCTAGAAAGGGATACCATGCTTACTCAAATGGGATAGCCACTAAAAAGAGGAAGATCCTCAAGGAGATGGGTTAACCAAGTGGCTGCAACCATGTGCACAAACAGAACAAGTTTGAGGATGATCAGGACTGGGCAGTATTTCTTTCTGTTGTACCGAGGCTTGCTAAGAGTCTGAATGTCATGAGGGAACCTAACCACAACAGTTATATAATGTCGCTACCACAGGAAGACCGCAAGTTGATGCTTTGGCCAAGCAACAATTATTTTCTTGCCACTTTGGTGAGGACAAACTCAAGTGCATAGTGCTGGCTCGAGGGAAATGCCACCCATGTTATAAGTCTTTGCTCCAGGCCAGACACTTGCACTTCCTCAATATAATCCCCCAATGATTAAATCAACTCCAAGTCAAAATTTCATTATGGGGTAAAACTCCTCTTTACCTGGGAATCGAAAGTGCAGTTTATTTACCTCCAAAATAGCATGGTACAACAGTCAGAAGAGACATTTCCATGACAAACTGGAAAAATAAAGAGAAATAAAGGCTTATGAGCATCAAGCAAATGAAAAAGTACATCTTGTAAAGCTTGAAAATGAGACTCTGTTCTCTGAGAACATCTGGGCGCGGTCTTGCCCTCCAGCTACTGAGTGTTAGGCTCCTCGTCTCTGGGATGCAGGTCTGCTTCTGGGTCCTTGAGATAATTACTTTACTCCCTTGGCTTTGGGTAATCCCATTCTCCCAGCCCAATTGAGTAACTACCCTTTGCCCTATGCCATGACAGATGCACCCCCCACCCCACTTTTTAAAAATTTTACTCTTGGGCACAGCAACACACCCCTATAGCTTTGTAGAAACAGCTGTTTTCCATCTCCCAGGAACGTATGAAAAGCAGTTCAAGAACTGAGCTGCTGAAGACCAATCTTTGAAACTAAGGACATCTTAGACCTACTCTTTGAGACTCGGCAGATTAAAGCCCACCCTAAGCCCCTGAGATTGTGGCTGGTTCTGCTATGTATATTTCTTTTCTCTTTGGCTCCTGCTTCATGATTTCCTGGCCTCTCAAGTCAATAGCCCACTGGACCTGTTGGACCAGACTAGCCTCTGTACTGCCAGGACAAGTGTAACAAAGCTCATCCACTCTACTAGTAAGTACCCAGAGGCACCCATTCCACCAGGAAGCCTCCTGTCTCATAGAACTCTGTCTTAGTCCTTGTGTTCGTCTAGGTTGACTAGAGAAACAAATCCGTAGAAATGCATATGTGTATAAGAAAGGACTTCATATACAAGAGCAATTGGATATTGAGAAAACATTCCAGCCCAGTCCAGATCAAGTCCATAAGTCCGATATTAGCCCATATGTCTGATACCAATCTACAAAGCGTTTTTCAGACTCACAAAACACATGCAATGATGCTGAGTGCAGGAAGATCACAGGCCAGTGGGTGCAAAGTCTTGTGGATCCAGTGGTGGTGTAGGCATCTCAGTGCTGACAGAGCTGTCTACATGGCCTCTCCAGCTCCAGAGGTCTGGTTGCATGAGGGTAGGTACATGTGGCTTCTTCAGCTCCCAGGGCATAGTGCTATGTGTCTTGTTAGTAAAGCGTCTTCTCTGCATCTGGTCGGGTTCTGGTCAACTCAATGTGGGCTGCCTCAGCCTCATCAGGGTGGCATCCCTGAGGAAAAGCAACATGGACCTACCCTGATGCTTCCCTGGGAACTAGAGAAGCCACGTAGAGACCCCTGCCAGTGCTGACATGCTTACAATGCCACTGGACCCAGAAGAGTTCCATCCCACTAGCCTGTGATCTTCCTGTTCTTAGCATCATTGAATGTGTTTCATGAGTAAGAAAAGGACTTTATAGATTGGTATTGGACATATGGGCTCATTACAGACTTATGGACTTGATCTGAACTGGGATGGGATGTTTTCTTAATATACAATTATTCTTTGATATAAAACTCTCTCTTATATACATATGAGTCTCCCTGGATTTGTTTCTCTATTCCACTTGGACTGTGTTAATCTGGGTAGACTAGAGAAACAAATTTAAAAACACACATATGTATGTAAGAGAGTTTTATATAAAGGGTAATTGTACATTAAGAAAGCATCCCAACCCAGTCCAGACCAATTCTATAAGTCAGATATTAGCCCATCTGTCCGATACCAGTCTGTCAATTCCTCTTCAGACTTATACAACACATGAAATGGCACCAAGTGCAGGAAGATCACAGGCCAGTGGGTGGAAAGCCTTGTGGATCCAGTGGCAGTACAAGTATTTCACTGCTGGTGTGGGTCTCCACATGGCTCTTCCAGCTCTAGGACTCTGGCTGCCATCAGCATGACTCCATGTGAATTGCGAACAGGAATGTCTTGCAGGGAGACAAGCGGAGATTCTGTGTGTATCTCCAATGAGCTAGTTATCTCCTTGGCACCTGCATATGCGGTCATCAAGCTGCAACCTGATTGACAGGCTAGATAACACCTCTTTGCAACTCGACACCAGGTTATGTAACTACCGCATACTTTGTACTCTTGTTTCTTGGGTGGGCTACCATAGCATCTCACACCAGTTCTTGATCCTGTTGCTAAAATTTCTCTGTCACTGCTTCTTAGCATATGTGCCACTTCCACTATTACTGCTTTCTTTACTTCTGTAGAGTCCTCAAAAATTTTCCTCTGTCATCGCTCACCTACAAAACTGCTGTCACATTCTACCCTGTTTCCCCAAAAGTAAGACATCTTCCAAAATAAGACCTGCTTACAGTTTTGCCTCTCGCTGAAATATAAGGCATCCCCCCCAAAATAAGAACTCCCCAAAAAAAAGGTCCCCCGAAGCTACCATAACTCTGGACTCTGGACCATAGCTGCGGGCGCCACCGCACAGCTCATTGTTGGCTGCAGCGCAGCCAAAGCAGACAGGAAGTGCGAGGTCTCTTTTAATAAAACAATAAACAATAAATGTGTACCATATTCTTCTTCATGGAAAAATAAGACATCCCCTGAAAATAAGACCTAGCACATCTTTGGGAGCAGAAATTAATATGACACTGTCTTATTTTCAGGGAAACAGGGTAGCTGTCTGTCAAAGTACGACTCTACTACTGGCACAAATTTTGTCTTAGTTATCCTATGCTGTTATAACAAAAATACTACAAGTAAATGGCTTTCACAACAAAAATTCACTTTATACTCTTCTCACTCACTGCCATAGAGTTGCTGCCAACTCCTAGGGACACGATAGGACTGAGTAGAATTGCCTCGGTGTGTTTCTGAGAGTGTAATTATTTATGGGAATAGAAAGCCACGTAGTTTTCCTGAGAATGGGTGGTGGCTTTGAACTGCAGACCTCGCATATTGTAGACATCGGAATTCAGGCCACTCGCTCTAGAGTAAGGCTTTCTCTCGCTATTGACTCTGGAAGAAGCATTTGCATTCCTTTCAACATCTGTGGGCCCCAGGCCCCTTGCTCCTTGCAGAGTGGAGTGCGTCTTGGCCCCAGTCTTCCTCTGGGTCCAGTAGGTTGTCTCTGCCAGGACCCAAGGTCTCAAACACGTGCTTTGCTCCTGGATCTTCTTTGCTGGTGGTAGTTAGGTCTCTCTTCCATTTCTTGTAAAATAAAAGGTCATGCACAATATACTACAGGGAAGTATATACATGAGGGCTGTGACCTAACAGTGCTGCATCCCCTTACCCTGGTTGGCTAATCACATGAGATTGCATCAGATCACATCATAGGGGCTAATTATATAATTACCTACCAAATTTCATAATTATATAACTTCAGTACTGCAGATTACTGATTACAAATTTTGAAGGGGTACAATTTAATCCATGACTACAATAAACTCTTTTTTAAAAGATCAGGGTTTAGAATTATAGCATGAATAGTTGATGAGACATCAATTTCTTTTTTTATTTTCCACATGGATACATTTATTAAAATGTAGACTAATGGCTCTGTGCCCAAATATCATTGTGGTTCTGTGCTGACGTCTACCAAATATAACTAACTATCATGGACTCTTCACAACTACATTCTGGACGGAAAGTAAAAGGTCCACAGGGATGATGGCCAAGACAGAAGTATTGCAGACACTTGTGATGAAAATTGCTGGAAAATGAAATTTGACATTATTTACATTTACATCACCATCCACGGAGGCCGAGTATCAGAGGCAGAAGGGTGCAATATCACCACAGTAAATCTTTTCACATTTCCCCATTAATTTTATATAGTCAGTCACTCACCAAAAACAAACAGAACAAAAACTTGTTCTTAAGCAGAATTTTTAAGTCCATTCAATCAGAGTCTGGTAAATCCTTCTGGTTCTATTCATTTGCAAATAGGAAGAGAGACTGAACCAGGTCCCTCACATAATACATTCTCATGTGACGCCATATGCCATTCAATGTCTTTAAGACATATGGAGTGACTCACAGCAGGGCCACGTAGATAGGAAAGCTCCCCATGGAGGAGATCACGTCCTCGCACATCTTCCATTTCTTTTCCTCAGGGTCAGGCTTTGGCGTGAGGCCCTAGATCTGAAACATTGTGGATGGGCTTCAGCGACTCCTAGCTAGGGATCTAGGTGCTTCTGAGACATCACGTTCATCTCATCTAATCTGTAAAGGCTCCACCGATGTAGTGATAAATTAAATTATGTTAGTAAGTGTGAAATGTCTGTTTATGATTAACTTTGTAAAAAATAGTGGTGTGAGTGGTGATACTGGGAGTGTAGAGGTAGAGTGGGCTGGAAAGGGGGAATTGATTACAAGGATCTCCTCCCTGGGGGACAGACAACAGAAAAGTGGGAGAAGGGTGATGTTGGACAGGGAAAGATATGACAAAATACTAATTTATAAATTATCAAGGGCTCATGAGGGAGGTAGGAGGGAGGGAAAAAAATGAGGACCTGATGCCAGGGGCTTAAGTGGAGAGCAAATGTTTTGAAAATGATGAGGACAATGAATGTACAAATGTGCCTTACACAATTGATGTATGTATGGCTTGTGATAAGAGTTGTATGAACCTCTAATAAAATGATTAAAAAATAGAGATAAAA
>NW_022111369.1:26165275-26182384 GCF_000313985.2 Echinops telfairi | reverse complement strand
TAAGAGTGAAGGGGTGGAATTTAGCCTGTCAATCAAGTCACAACTTGATGGCCGCATTTGGAGGTACTTTGGAAATAAATAGCTCACCGGAGGTTGGAGACACACTCACTTGCTGCAAGACATTGCTGACAGGGAGCCTGATGGAGCTACACTGATGCAGCCAGAGCCCTCGAGCTGAAGACCCATGGCAACACTGAGATGCTTACACTGCCACTGGATCCACAAGACTTCCCACCCACTGGCCTGTGACCTCTCTGCATTCAGTGTCACTGCATGTGTTTTGTGAATCTGAAAAGGACTTTATAGATGACGTATGGGCTAATATCAGACTTATGGACTTGTTCTGGACTGGGCTGTGATGTTTTCTCAATATTCAACTGTTCTTGTATATAAAGCTCTTTCTTATACACATATGAGTGCCTTATATGGCTATGAATTTGTTTGTCTAGTCAACCCAGACTAACACATTGCCCCTTTGAATTTCTGAGAATGTACCTCTTTACCTGAGTAGAAAGTCTCATCCTTTTCCCTGGGAGAAACAGGAGGTTTTGATGCTGTGCTGAACAGAGACTTTATCAGGGCTCCAAAGGATATATAGGACCCTTACAAATGGAGGCGCTTAAGGCATCTAACACCATGCACAGAGTCCTCTCTGACTTTGATTCTATATGAATTGATCATTGAGAGAAATGCCAATTAAAAAAGCCACAGCTCTTGTTTTGGTAAATCTAATGTCTTCATTCAAAAACTGCCTGGAACAATAAAGAATCACTGATCACTTATCGTTTGCCTCCTGTATCACTCCCCAGGACTTACGCTACTAGGTAAGTATTTCTCACATTGTTGACATGAGTCATATTCAACTCTATACCAATATATAGAATATATATTTCTCAGATTATGCAGGTCTGTGACAAATGCTAGCAAAATACATGGCTTTACGTTGTATTCACATCAGAATTCAATGTCTTTTTTTCCCTCCCAGTTCTTCCTTTTCAGTAGCTTTGCCCATGGTCCATTCTCATATATAAACCTTATCATTTGTTACTTTAATTCAATGCTCATTGATTAGAAAATTTTATCTTCTCATATGTCTTTGGCTTTTCTCATTTTTACTATGAACTTTCAAATCTGGAATTTTGAATATTCAGTTCACGATGACACTCCAAAAACCATCTTCACTTCACTGGCTCATTCCAAATTCCATTATTACAGGGTTGCCCCCAATGATACTTCATTTATTGCATCACCCTCTCAACTCCTCTGCTTACTGACCTCACTGCTCACTGCACCATTCAATCTTCTCCCAATTCCAGAACTCTGCATAATTCTGTCTCTCGTGGTGCCATTGAGGCTCAATATTCTTAGGGAACTCTCTTTTCTGGTTTGCTTAGTACCCTCTTATACACATACTACCCCACAAGGCAGTTATTTAGAATAGACATGTTAACACTCACTGATGGATACAAAGATCATGCTTAACTTCTGCTTTTGTTGACAAAAGTAGATATCTAGAAAAATGAAGTTTTTATCATCTCCCCTCTGTTCTATATTAATTTAGAAACTAATACCTGTCTATTTTCCCTTCTAAATATCTCTAGATGTATTCCATATTGTGAGCTCTGCCTTCCTGACACGAGTTTTTTGTAACGAGTTTTTCTGTTAACAAGTCTGTCTATTGGAAGTGCTATTTCATCCAATCCTTACGTAGAATAGCGGCTGTATTTATAGTCCTAAAGCACTGCAGCTGTCATGGTAGAGCCCTGCAGAAGATTGTGTCTATTGTGTTCTAACTTTGATTACATCAAATGCTAAATAGGTATCATCTTCCTTTATGTCTAATGGCCTATATCCTAATGAAACTCAAGCCTTCCTTTAAACCTATTCCCCCAATTTGCCCAATCCTTGAGCCACTCAATTAACCAAGTATTATTTTTGTGGAAATTGAATATCTTTCTAATTTTTCTTGTATTTCTCTTATATGTGTGTAATTTTGACACATATGTGATATTATTTAATATTACATAGTACACTACCCATTAATTTGTTATTACAGTAAATAAAATGATGTATTGACTTGGTAGATTTTGGGGGAAACGTTTCTATGTTACATGTATATATCTGACTAATTAATTTAAAACATGAGTATTAGAACTCTTAAGGTCTTTATGTATACATGATTTTATATAGATATATAAACATATAGATAGATGACGGATAGATAGATAGATAGATAGATGATAGATAGATGATAGATAGATAGATAGATAGATAGATAGATAGATAGATAGATAGATAGATAGATAAGCCCCTTTAAAGGATGCTTTACTGTTTAGCCTCTGAAAACAAGGGACTGACTTCAGCCTGCACTTGCTGTCTTTTCTACACTAAGGGTTCCTAGTAAATCTGGAGGAGTGTTGGTGGCCTATTGGTTACACACTGGCTGCTAGTCTCAAGGTCAGCAGTTAAACACCTGCCTTTGCAGGAGAAAGATGAGGCTTTCAACTTCTGTGAAGAGTTACAGTCACAAAAACGTCCAGGGCAGTTCTACCCTGTCCTAAAGGGGCGCTGTGAGTTGGCAAGACTCGATGGCAGTGAGTTTGGTTGGTTTGCTGTATATCTTGACCAGATCTTCTTGCATGGATGCTAACATTATTTGCTTGCACAGAGATATGGAAGTTTAAAAAAATCATTTTCCAGGATACAGCTTGTCTGTGTGTGTGTGTATATATATATACACACACACACACACACACACACATATAATGAATAAATGGATTTTTGTGCTTAAATTACTACCAGAGAGTCCATACTGACTCTTAGTGACCGTATAAGACAGGGTAGAACTGCCCCTGTGAATTTCCAAGACTGTAACTGTTTACGGGAGTAGAAAGCCCATCTTTCTCCCTTGGAACCTCTGGTGTTTTTAAAATGTGGATCTTGCAGATTGCAGCCCAATGTGTAACAACTATACCAATAGGGCTCCTTTTTTGACATTACTAACTATAAAATAGGTTGTAAGAGGAATTCTTTTAAATGTGTAGTACCATCCCCCAAAATGACTTTTTGTGAATATATATATATCTATATATATATACATACATTGATTAGAATTTGTCATTTGAATCCAAAAACAGTCCTAATACAGGAGGAAGGGACTTTTCTCCTGGAAGGTGTCTTTGATGGATTCAAGCTTTTCCAGAGAAAACACTTGGTTCAATCTTGTGTTCTTTCCATCATCAGTAAAGTTTCATGTGGAGTAAAATGAATAGCTAAAGACATCAGTTTTGATTAGACAACTTTTCATATGAACATAATGCAGTGTTATATGCCTAGCATTATTTTGGCATACTAAGAATGACTTCAGCATTTATCTAAGAAAAATGAAGAGCCTCCACATCATGTTCACAACATTGAAGACAATATCTATACAGATAGGAAATATTTTTTAGAATCATTTTATTGGGGGCTCATGCAATTCTTATCACAATCCATACATACATACATTGTGTCAAGCACATTTGTACATTTGTGGCCATCATAATTCTGAAAACATTTGCTTTCTACTTGAGCCCTTAATATTAGCTCCTCATTTTCCCCCTCCTCCCCACCCCCCCTCCCTCATGAATCCTTGATAATATATAAATTAGTATTATTTTGCCATGTCTTACACTGTCCAACGTCTCCCTTCACCCACTTTTCTGTGGTCCACCCCCCAGGGAGGAGGTTATATGTAGGTCGTTGTAATCGGTTCCCCCTTTCTACCCCACCTTCCCTCCACATTCCAGGCATCGCCACTCTCACCACTGGTCCTGAAGGGATCATCTGTCCTGGATTCCCTGTGTTTCCAGTTCTTATCTGTACCAGTGTACATCCTCTGGTCTAGCTGGATTTGTAAGGTAGAATTTGGATCATGATAGTGGGGGAGGAAGCATTTAGGAACTAGAGGAAAGTTGTATGTTTCATCCTTCTACCCTGCACCCTGACTGGCTCATCTCCTCCCCTTGACTTTTCTGTAAGGGGGTGTCCAGTTGCCTTCAAATGGGCTTTGGGTCTCCACGCTGCCCTCCTCCTCATTTACAATGATATGATTTTTTGTTCTTTGATGCCTGATACCTGATCCCTTCAACACCTCGTGGTCACACAAGCTGGTGTGCTTCTTCCATGTGAGCTTTGTTGCTTCTGAGCTAGATGGCTGCTTACTTTTATGTATGGTGTATAATTCTATTCTGTAAAGTATTTGAAAATATTTGGCATTTAATAGGCAGAACTGTTTTCAAACTAAGTGATATTTTGTACCATGATGTGGGGTACAGACTGCTTTACTTTGATTACAATTTGATAAATACAAAACATTTTTACCTTAAAAAGTCAGGACTATAATTTGTAGGCACACAACCCAGGTCTGTGCTTTCAGGTGCGTTTCGGTACTTGTGCTGTGCAAAGAACTGATTGACTCGTGTTCTGAAAGGAACTGTGGTGTCACAGTACTTAAGGATCTGTCTGCTGACTCCAAGGTTGGAAATGTCACCCTAGCCCCGGATTCTCTGAACGAAAGACCAAGTGAGCTGCTCCCAGTAAGAGTATATAAGGAAAACCTGGGTAGTTTTTCTCTCTACTCTAAGGTCACCAGGGGTCAGAATTGACTCAGTGGAACACAATCATAACAACATCAATCTGTACCATGGCCTTTTTTTTTTTTTTTTTTTGGTAGAAAGTCCCAATGTCTGGCATTCTAGGAATTTAACGTAATTTTAGCTCAATCGTGTGCTGAATTCTGATATAACAGTGTGAGATGTGATGCCATTTGAAGAATGGAGGGTTCATCTTGTGTGATTCTTTGAAAATGAGAAGAAAGACATTTCCTATATTTGGAAGTGTCCTGGCCGTGAGCAAAAGGGTAAAGAAAATCACTGCAGAATGCTGTTTGTTCAATTCAAAGACAGTCTGCTATTTTATGGGCCATTTTTATTCTTTGACTGGCTTCCCTGGAGAGATTAAAATAAAGAGGTTTGAAATATACCAGGTTGAAAGGCGGAATATGTCAAGACTATGGATCACTGAAGCAAGATCTTCATCTTGCAGCTTAATTTTCTGGCTAGAGCATTTTACAAATGAACGGAGACATTCAGTTACTGCTGTTGCCTAAGACACCAGGAACAGCAATGAGTCTCCACGGGGTTCAAGATATTTCAGCACATTGAACATCAATGGGGAAGCCAGTCTTTAGGAGAATGGATGCTACAAATCTTCCCAAATTTCTCCCTTCAACAGTAAATTTCTTTTATGGTCAATGGCCTGAACTACTAGTACAGGCAAATTTTAAACAGATTTTGTTGATCATTTTATGCAACTGGGCAAACAGTAGTTTTACTGCACTAGGTAGATTTTTAAATTGGCAAATCAAACTCTGTATTGGTATGTGGCTTTTTAAAAAGTATATTTATTTCATTTGTTCTGTGACTCTCAAGTAGAAAGCACAAGAATTGGATTATGTGCTATTTAGCATTTGAGGTGATTCAGTAAATAAAAGCTATAGTTATTTGTAAAATTCTAAAGTACTTTTCATTCAAAATCTATGATTAGCGTTTAAAGTTTTCACCAACTCTGCCGAGAAGTTTCTAAAGTTTGTATTCCAGTGAACATGAAAAAATATAAAAAATTAAAAACCTAAGATTTATAGGAGTATTTTTAACTTTCTCCTTGGTAAAAATAATTACATCAAAAAGAATGTTTTTATTGTTTCAATGATTGAGTCAGTAGCATTATCTGCAACCTACATACTAAAATAATAGATAGGATTTTATATATATATGATTGTATATATTTATATATATAAAATTTTAGGATTTAAGTAAATAGGATTGTATGCATTTACACATTTATATAATTCTATACATAAAAAATTTGGATTAAAATAGATAGGATATCATATATTTATATATAATTATATAAATTATATATATATATCGAGGTTTAGTTAAGCACATTCTATTGGAATTTTATAAATTAGATCTAAATAAAATCTGTAAAATTATATATAATCTGTGAGTAGTGACATTACAATGGCAAATGGAACATAAGAAATAAACACACAAGTTAAATATTTTGTATTATTAAAAAATAGCCTTGTGAGTGGGAAAATAGGTGACTCATTTATTAAAATTAATATGATGTCCTGCATATTTCAGAGCTGAGATGTAAAATTGCATAGAAAAAATTAAGAGAGGGGGCACAAATTAAAGGTGAAGTTTTAAACATCAAGCAATTTCTAATAATGCCTAAAGGTAAGCAAGAGTTGAAAACAAACCAAATAAATTTTATAGTCAATAGTTAGAAGCTAAAGTCTGTACATGGAAAACTCTCTTATCATTTTGGAACCAATATTAGGATATTGACAGAGAAACACTGGGAGTGGAATTCTACTCATAATTTTTCTGTTTTATAGATAGCTTTTTCATTAATTTATTTCAGTTTTCTATATACCTACTATATCCTATAAAACATACAGGATTTCAATGGAAATGGATAATGATTATCCTACTTGGAAAAATAATACAGTACACCTGCATAAAGTAAGTGCTTATTAATAGAGGATATAGCAACTGCCCAAGAGAATCATTCCATATTACAATGGTATTATTTCCAGCCTGCATTAATTTGCCATGAATTGAGCATATGTGTGTTATTTCATTTAATCTTAACTGTTAGCCAGAATTTATAAACTAAGAAAGCTGAGGTACATTGTATTCTGGACATGATGTTTTCTCTAATATTATTTAGAATAAAGGCAAAATTCTCTAAAAGGCTTTCCTGACACTTATCAAACTCTTTTCTCAATCATAAAATTTTCATTTTTATCATTATACTTGATAATTATTCAAAATGATCTGTGTGTGTGTTTAGTATTGCTTACCTTCCCTAGGATAAAAGCTGTGAGAAAAGGGGGCTTCTGGTGTCTTTTTCAATATCTCCTATGCAGTTACGATAATAATTCCTGTTAGCTATTGGACAAGCAACAGATGCTTATTTTCCCCCATCCATCAATAACATACAGACACCACGAAGACAGTTTAAACCTATTATACTAAAATCCTATTTAAAGTAGAAATCCAAAAGATGCAAAATTACCATGGGCAATGTTAAGATTAGTGCCATCAGAAAAGTATACTAATATATAGATATAGTCATTTTTGTTTGTATATATATGTATACTCAAGACTGGCAATAATTCTAGGGGGTTGATGGTCGATAAAATCTACTGCCTTCTTCTATGACTTCCTTAGAGAATATACTTCTGAAAATGGGATACTGGGTAAGTGGTTGACATGAGTCATCTAGCTTCCATCAAATGTACCTTGATATCTCTAGATCTACTGTAGACTGGACAAGCAGATACCAAAGGCGCAAATAAAGTAATCTAGTTTATATGGTATAAACATCTACCACATTGTAATTATATCTTCATGCCAGAAATATGATTTGTTAAAGGACAACATAAAAGTAGGTGAAAGGAGACCGGTCAGTGTGAGACATGGAAAAAAATTTATAAATTATCAAGGCTTCATGATGGAGGGTGGGGAGAGGGGGGGAATGAGCTGATACCAAAGGCTGAAGTAGAAGGAAAAGGTTTTGAAAAGGATGATGGCAACATATGTACAAAGGTGCTTGACACAGTGTATGGATGCATGTATTGTGATAAGAGCTGTGTGAGCCCCAATAAATGATTTGAAATATAATAATAAAAGCCTAATTTACTAATGGACTTTCATGCTATGTTATCTCCAGCTACATGGACTGTATCAGAATGCCATTTCTATTCAAAATGACTCTTATGGACAATGGCGAGCTTTAACCTTCCATATGGACATCTTTTCTACTTTACCTAGGGACACACTGATTAATGCTAAGATATATAATGCTTTATTTTGTGTATCTTAAAGCTTGACAATATGACCCAAATTGAACAAAACTGGAAAACGTGTTACCAAGAGGGTTTATATAGAGGAATGAAACTGAATTTGTTGAATTGGACTTTCCTGGTCCTCATCCCTCTCCTAGCACTGCCACGCTTAAACACGCTGAATGATTGATTCTGCAACAAAATATTTATCATTTTCTAAAACAAAAAAGTAAAGCAGTAGTCTGATGCTTTAGCAGTCTTTTAACTCTGAATATTGTATATCACCTAGAAATAGCATTATAATGTGGTAGAATGGCCTATTTATTGGTCAGCTTTTTAAAAAAATCCTAGATTGCACAAGAGAGTCTCTGTTCTTTATTAATAGAGTTCTTTAGTCAAAAATTGCTCTTTATCAATAGTGATCTAAGTCACTTTCAAAAAAGATAAGGGATTTTGATTCCCAATTGTATGTCATCTACTAAATAAATTTTTACAATCTAATTATGAAGCAACATTTTGTATTTGTCTATAAAGTAGTTTCATGTGGCACAAATGGTTTGTGCTTGGCTACTTACCTACAGGTAAGCTATTCTAGACCACACCTAGGTACTATGGGAGAAATGCAGGGTAATCTCTTTCATTGATATTATAACCCCAAGGAAATGGTGTGAGAACCCCATCTGACCTCCTCAGACGCCACAAGGGAGGAGAACCCAACTGCAGACTACCTCAAGGCTGATTGCCACTGCCTTAAATATCTGTCCTTTTTCACTAAACTGCACCAAATATTTCTCCCACAATACTTCTATGTTGATTTTGAAGTCTGTTTCAATGGCTACATAGAACTCACAATTGCTCACCTCTATGTTATTGTTAAGTGCCATCAAATCATTCCAGACTCATAGTGACCCTGTGTGCAGCAAAATGAAACTGCACAGTCCTGCACCATCCCACAATTGCTCTTATGTTTGAGCTTATTGTTTCAGCCATGAGAACAATACAACTTATTGAGGACCTTCCACTTTTCATTGTCCCTCTACTTTACCAAGCACATTATCTTTCTCCAGGAACTGGTCTCTCCTACCATGTCAAAGTACATAAGATGAAATCAACCCATCCTTTGCCTCTATGAAGCCTTCTCGCTGAACTTCATCCAAAACAGAGTTGTTTGTTCTTTTGGCAGTCCATGGCATTTTCAATATTCAAATGCATCAATTCTTCATCCATCTTCCTTATGAAATGTCTAACTTTCACATGCTAGGAGACCATTGAAAATGCCAACTTGGGTCAGGCACTTCTTTGTCTTCAAAGTAAACTATTTGCTTTTCAGCACTTTTTGTCTTGTACAACAGATCACCCAGTGCAATGTGTCCTTTGATCTCTCTGCAGCTGCTGCCATGGGCATTGCTTGTGGATCCAAGCAAGACAAAATCCTTGACATCTTCAATCTTTTCTCAATTTATCATGATGTTACCTATTGACCCAGTTGTGAAGATTTTGGTCTTCTTTACATTGAGTTGTAATCCATAATGAAGACAATTCTAGAACTTTACCATCAAGTACTTCAAGTTTTTAGTTTCATCAACCAAGGTTGTGCTATCTGCATATCGCAGCTTGTTGATCCTGATGTCACATTCCTCATCATATCACCCAGCTTCCCTAATGTTGCTCAGCATACAGATTGAATAAATATGGTGAGAAGATATAACACTGACACACACCTTCCTGGTTTGAAAACATAGAAGATGCCATTGTTCTGTTCACAAAACTTCCTCTTGCTCCATGTACAGAATCTACCTGAAGACAATTAGGTGTCCTAGAATTCCCATTCTTCTTAAGGCTATCCATAGCTTGTTCAGACCCTCAGAGTCATATGCCTTGACATAGTAAATAAAACACAAGTAAACATCTTTCCAATATTCTCTGTTTTAAGTCAAGATCTATCTGTCATCCATAGTGATATTTCTTGCTCCACATCTGTGTTAGTCGGGGTTGACTAGAGAAACAAATCCATGGACTCTATGTGTGTAAGAAAAAGGTGTATATATAAGAGCAATTGAATATTGAGGAAACATCCATACCCCATGCAGATCAAGTCCATAAGTCCAATATTAGCCAATATGTCCGATATCAATCTATAAAGTCCTCTTCAGACTCACGAAATACATGCAATGATGCTGAATGTAAGAGTATCACGGGCCAGTGGGTTGGAAGTCTTGTGGATCTAGTGGTGATGTAAGCATCTCAGGACTGGAAAGGGTCTCTACATGACTTCTCCAGCTCCAGAGGTTGCATGAAGGTAGGTCCATGTGATTTTTCCAGCTCCCAGGGCATAGCAACATGTGTCCTGTCAGTAGAGCATCTCACAGGGAGTGAGCCTTATTAGTAGAGAGAGTGTGCCTCCCACCTCCAAGGAGGAAATATAGGAGTTACCAGAATCCTCAGGAGAAGGTCATGCCCACGCAGATAGACCAGACTCTACCCCTTCACTCATAATCCTCTCAAGTCCCAAATTGACACCACATTATTTAACTAACACAACATCCTCTTCTGAATCTGGCTAGGAATTAATGGAATAACCATTGAAATGTTTTAACAAACTGATGAAGCTTTGTGCTGAGCAATTTATCAGAGAAGCTGGCTTATATGAAGAAAATGTGACATCAGGATTGATGGAAGAGTTATGAACAACCTGAGATATGCAGATGACTGGACCTTATTTGCTGAAAGTGAGGAGGACTTGAGGCACTTGCTGATGAAGACCAAGGGTTGTAGCCTTCAAAATGGATTATTACTCAGTGTAATGAAAACCAGAATCTTGACAATTGAGCCAATGGATAACATCATGATAATTGGAGAAAAGACTGGAGGTGTCAGGATTTGTCTTGCTTGGATCCACAATAAAAGTTCATGGAAGCAGCAAAAGATCAAAGATCATATTGCATTGTGTACATCTGCAGCATGAGAGCTTTTTAAAGCATTGAAAGTAAGGATGTTCCTTTGAGGACTAAGGTGTGCCTGAGCCAAGGCACACTATGCTTCATATGCATCTTAACGTTGAACATTTAAAAAGGAACCCCAAAGAAAGATTGATGCACTTTAATTATGGTGCTGGAGAACAATATTGAATTATTACTGTCAAAAGAATGAAAAAACCTATCTTGGAAGAAGTACATCCAGAACATTCCTTAGGGGCAACTATGGTGAGACTTAGCTTTACATACTTTGGACCTGTTGTCAAGAGAGAGCAGTTCCTTGAAAAGGGCGTCAGGGTTGGTTCAACAGAGGAGTAGTGACACAGAGGAAGGCCCTCACGGAGATGGGTTGACCTCGTGGCTGCCACCGTGGCCTCAAACATGAGAACAATGGTGAGGTTAGTTCAGGACTGGGGAGGGTTCTTTATGTAGTGCTCACGGCAGCTAGGGGGTTGAGTGACTCGGTACCAACAGTACCAACCTACAACAACAAGGACACTACCAAGGGTATGACTGACAGAACCCAGCTAGGGCTATCCAATGATCAAAGAGACCTGTTAATACAGTTAAGACATTATCTTTGGAATAAACCCATGCATGTATGTAGCATAACCCTAGTTGCAATAGTTCTCAAATGACCTGTGTGCAACTGAGTTATGCAGTTGAGTACAAAATATTTCATTTCAGAGAAGTGCAGCACTGTGTCTTAAATCAACACCTTGATGTATAATTTATTATACTATTTGTACAACATTGTTACATACAAAAACATCATTGTAGCATACAAAAGCAGAATCATATAGAGCTTATAAGACTAAAATTTTGAGCCAATTGCCATACAGAATATCTAATAAGTGTTTCATAATTGGAATTATCTCATTTGGGATTTGGTGTAATGAAATGAGACTATGTCCTAGATCTTGTTGCTGTTCTCACACTCATTGTCTATGTGGGCAATATACTTTACTATGATACTATGTCTAAGATACAGCAAAGGGCTTCTCTAACATATAAGGTTTTCATTTGTGTAACACAAAGAAACTGTACGATGAGAACTTGTTATTGGCTACTTCACCGTGTGACCACTTCCCTCATTTATGAATTAAATAAATCTTTCATACCTACCTACCTTATTTATTGTGAAGAAAATGATGTGAGGACTCTCGCTCCTCTGGCTACACAAATGAGAAGGAGAATACGACTCCAATCCAGCCCAAGGTCTATTGCCATAAGGCAGCGATCAGACATGCCCCCAGACCTCATACTTCTTCACTCAATTCGGACAACTTTGACTCCAGGAGAACTCCACTTCTCTACTAGTTCAATAATCCATTGCAATGGGCATGTAGACCTCACAGACAATACTCACAGTTAAGGGGGTTTCTTAGAAAGGGTAGGTGGTAGGAAGGGTTCTCTAGAGAAACAAAACCAGGACACGTATGTGTGTGTGTGTATATATATATATATATCACGAGAAGGAATACAACAGCTCTCAGTTCAACTCGCTTTCATGGAATAGTTAATATACTGAAGGCCCCTCAACTAATGCTGGCTGCTGCTCTGAGGTCAAGGAAGAAGACAGCGGACTTTGCCTTCAGGCACGATGAGCAGAGGGGGCGAGGGCAAACCTAACTATCACAGGTTACAATAGTTAGTTGCACAGTTCTTTAGTGTGCAAGACCACCACTCAGTCATGGCAAGCATGGATCTCTCTGGTATTCAACCTCTCTTGGTTCCTAGACTTCTGCTTTTTTCTGTGGGCTGGTAGGCCTGCTGCTTTGCCTCATGGTCTCAGTGCTGCTCCTCTGCTGTGCCTGATGGCCTCAGTGCTGCAGTCTCTGGTGCCTCTGCCTCTTCTAGGATATGCTACACTCCAATCAACATAGACTCACTGCCATCAAGTAGCAGGCTCATAGTAAACCTATAGGACAGGACAGAACTTCCCTATGGTTTTCTAAGAATATAACACGTTATGAAAGCAGAAAGCCCCATCTTTCAGCAGCTGGTGATTTTAAACTGCTAACCGTGAGGATCACAGGCCAATGCGCATCACCACTACTCCACCAAGGACCCTAGTGGCCCTTGATTCCTTGATGGTCTTGGGATTCCCTCTCTCTACTTCTGAGATGGCTTATCTTATATACTCAGTGGAATGGAAAAACTGATCCATCCCCTCTAGTCGTGTTTCAAAAACTCTAATTGTATGGCCCCACCAATCATTTTGAGGGGTGGCAAAGACTATTAGTTGAAAAGCCATTTTACATAATTTCACTTCACCACAGAGAATACCATTAAAAATGTATCCTTGACAGTACAATGTTCAAATGGACTACTCTACTCCTTCACTCATAATCCTCTCAAATTGACAAATGATTGTAGAACTACCACACGAGGTGTGTCATTGTGTGCCACAGGTTATTAGTAAGCCCTCTTCTAATCCTGATTCCATATTCTTCTTCATATACTGCAGCTGCTCTGGTTATTTGTTCAGCATATAGCTTGGATAGGTATATTGAGAGGATGCAGCCTTGAAACGCACCTTTTCTGTTTTCAAACCATTCACTGGTCCCTTGTTCTCTTCTCACAACTGCCTCTTACAGATTCCACAGGGGCACAATGTAGTGTTCTGGGATTACTGTTTTTCCTCAAGGCTATCCATAGTTTCTTAAGGTCCACAGTCAAATGACTTGGCATAATCAATAAAACACAAATAAACATTTTTTTTTGCATTCTCTACTTTGAGCCAAGATCCATCTGACATCAGCAATGGTGTCCTTTGTTCCAAGTCCTCTTCTGAGTCTGTCTTGAACTTCTGTCCAGTCCCTGTACATATACTCCTACAGCCATCATTGGAATCATCCTTCAGCAAAATTTTACTTGCATGTGATATTAATGATATTATTCTATCATTTGAGCACCGTTCTTTGGAATGGTACAAGTATGGAGCTTTTCCAGGCAGTGGACCAGGGAGCCATCTGCCCAATTTCATGGCATAGACAAGCAGGTTTTTCCAGTGTTTTTTTTAAGCTTGTTGAAGATTTCAATTGGTAGCTCATCAATTCCTTGCGCCTAATGCTTTCAGTTCAGCTCGAAGTTCTTCATTCAGTATTGTTATTTTTTGTTCACACTGTACCACTTGAAATGGTGGATTGACTATTGCCTACTTTTTGGTAGTGATTGTGGATATTCTTCCTATCTTCTTTTGATGTTTCAGCGTCATTCAGTCGTTGTCCCAAAGAATCATTCAATATTGCTACTTGAGGCTTGAATTTTTCTTGAGTTCTTTTAGTTTAAGATATGCTGAATATGTTCTTCCGTTTTTGGTTTCCTAACGCTATTTTTTGACGATTTCATTATAATTTTTTACTTTGTCTTACTGAGCTGAACTTTGAAATTTTCTATTCAGCACTTTGACTTCATCAGTTCTTCAATGTGCTATTGCTACTCAACAAAAGCAAGTTTCAGTGTACCTTCTGGCATCCATTTTGATCTTTTCTTTCTTTCCTATCTTTTTATTGACTTTTGCCTTCTTCATGTATGATGTTCTGGATATCATCCCAGGGCTCGCCAGATCTTCTATTATTAGCATTCAATGCATCAAAGTTTTTCTTGAAGTTTTCTTACAATTCATGTTATATTTTATCTTTATATTGTGTTGTTATATCTTATCTCTCATAGGCTTGTTTTAATTTTCTTCAGCTTCAACCTGAACTTACTTATGAGCCACTGTAAGTAATTTCTAAACTCAGTCATGGGCCTCATTTTACCTGTAGCTTTTGAGTTTCTCCATTGTCTCTTTCACCAGATGTACTCAATTGGATTTGTGTGTATTCCATTTGGAGTCCATGTGTATAGTTACCTTTTGTGTTGTTGAATAAAGGTTTTTGCATTGAAGAAGTCTTTGGTCTTGTAAAATTTTATCATGCAATCTCTGACGTTGTTTCTATCAACAAGACCATATTTTCCAACTACTCTCCATTTCTCTTTGTTTCCATCTTTTGCATTCCAATAGCCAGTAATTACAAATCAATATATAAAGGGGATTAAAATTAACATTGCATGGGTCAGCTGTACCTTAGTCCTTAAAGTAGCATCCTTGCTTTTTAAAATCAAGAGTCTTAAATTGGAAGTATACTCTAGGTTGTATTTTTCATTCTCATGGACGTGTTTTAATTTATTTCAATTCAAATTTGCATTTGTATATGAATAGTTGATGGTCTAGTCTGCAGTTCAGCCCTGATCTTGTTCTAATGATATTGAGCTATGCCATTGCTGTTGTCCATAGATGTAGTCAATGTGATTCCAGTTCATTCCATCTGACAAGGTCTACTATATAGTCGCTGTTTGTGTTGTTGGAAAAAAAGGAATTTGTAATGTGTATTGTTGGTCTCGCAAAATTCTAACGTGATCCCAGTGTCATTTCTATCACCAACATCAAAAATTTCAATTGCTGATTCTTTTGTGTTTCCAAAATTCACATTCCAATTACTAGTCATTGTCAATCCCTCTTGATTTAATGTTTGGTCAATTTCAGATTAACTGCAGAAGTTGGTAAAAAAAATTCAATTTTCTTCTTATTGAAATAGTGGCTGGTAATTAAATTTGACTAATAGGATTAACTGACATTCATTTAAGGCATATGTATACCTTTCTATTACTGAAAGGCTTGTACTTCAGGATAGATCTTGATGATGATTATTTTTTTTGGTGGAGGGTTATTGTTTGTTTTTAACAAAGAATTCAACACCATCACTGTTCAATTGGTGATTTCTGGCAGAGTAGACCACATGATTATCTGATTCAAAATAGCCAATATCAGTCCTTTTCCTTCACTATAACTAAGATATCGATCTTATTGCATTCCATTTAATGTCTGATGATGCCAATTTTTCTAGATTTGTGCTTTGTGCCTTTAATGGCTGTTTTTAGGTGTCTCTTGTCTATGTGCCTTGTGAACAAGTGAAGATCCTGAAAGCTTTGCTCCAACTATGTCCTCAATATTGAGTCTAATTTGAGGAGTAATTGTTTCACCGCAATATTTTGAATTCTTTCCTTCCTGAGTAGTTCAATTTCCAACATTCTTTCAGACATTGCTATTCAAAGGTTTTCAGTGGCTAATATTTTCTAGTTCTAGTAACTTAGTTTTGAAGCTTTAAAGAAATCTGTCCTCTCTGGGTGGTCCTGTTGGTATAGGAAACACCAGTGTCACCGATTCCAACCTCACAGATGGTGGCTGTCCAGCAGAGTTCAAGAAAATGAGCTCCCTGGTTTGGAAGGCATAGGAAATACACGGTGGCGGCAGCAGTGTTCTGGAACAAGCAATTGGATGAGGGTGTAGAGCTGAGACACATTTTGTTCTGTTTTATACGGAGTAACTATGATGCTTAACCAGCTCAAGAGCATGTGAAAATAATTACAGTGACCCATCCATGGAGAAATATTTGATAATTTGGTGTGATAAATTATTTGCTGTCTGTCTCTGCTGTGCTGATTGATCACCAGCAATTCCCTCTGTCCTATACCATATGCCACATCAGCTTTTAAGATGTGGAGTCCATTTATCATCCTCTTCAATCTTGGCTGACCTGTGACATCCTTTTTCAAAATTAGGAAAAGAAAGTGAGAGTATAGCCATTTCAGATTAGCCCCATATGAAGCCTGACAGTTTCTACTTTGCTAAATTAAAACCACAGGCCAATGTTTAAAAACTCAAATTATCCCACTAGAAAGAGAGGTCCCAAGCCAACATTATACCAACTGCTTGAGCTTTGGCACCAGGCATGAGTGGAGCTGTATTGTGCAATCCAGCTCCATCCAGGTACCCAGTCTTCTGATTATCTAGGGCTCCCTAAAGTGGAGCAGAAAAATCCATTTTAATACACCATTGTAAAACAAAAAGTTATTAAGCTTGAGGATGGTCTTTTTATGTAAAAACTCATGCTGTTAACACTTGTTATGCCTGCTAAAAGATTTATGGCATTCGTAGGTAGCCATCCTAGTAAAAGGAACTTTATGTATTATGATAGAATTTTGCCATTGCAGCCTGTTAGTGCTAAAATAGGGAGAAATCTTCTCAGAGAGAATTAAGAATGGAGCTTTTAGTGCATAAAGTGAAAATAAATAATAATCACAGGGATATATACACAGTTTATAAAGTTTTAGAATTACTTTCATTTTTTATTTTAATTCCTCATCATTTTGTGCTATGCTGGTTGATATATATATTTTTTT
>NW_022111369.1:26162168-26163706 GCF_000313985.2 Echinops telfairi | reverse complement strand
GCTTTGTCTTCAGCATTCGCGTTGGAGTAGGCTGGTGTGCTTCTTCCTTGTGGGTTTTGTTGTTGTTTTGTTTGTTGGTTTTTATGAGACCAAGTTGACTAGATGGCTGTGAGTTTGTTTTTGGCTTTATTAATGGATGAAAGGATCATATGTGGGTGACCAAATTTTAAAACAAAAGCAATAAGAGCTCATAATTGACATTACTAAAGGAATGTTAATATAACAACATCACATTATTTACTTCTGTTTTCATCCTAATTTTTGTTATTTTATATTTTTAGTTATTTTTACAAACTGAAGTTCTTTTGTGAATTCTCACATGGGAAAGTTATGCCCAATGAATGCCAAAACAATCGTATGAATTTGTCATGGTTTCACCTGAAATCTTAAGTAGCACTATTTTGGTAAAACATTTTAACTCTCTATAGAATAGAAACTCTTATCTTGGGATAGAACTACCCTTGTCAGTTTCTGAGATGGTGACTGTTTACAGGAGTAGAAAGCCGCATTTTTCTCCAGAGGAGTGGCTGATGGTTTCAAACTCCCGACCTTAAGAATTGCAGCCCAATTCGTAACCCCTACACCACTAGGGCTCCTTTGAGAAATGTCCAATAGCCAGT
The DNA here is from genome assembly GCF_000313985.2 of Echinops telfairi. Classification (NCBI taxonomy): domain Eukaryota; kingdom Metazoa; phylum Chordata; class Mammalia; order Afrosoricida; family Tenrecidae; genus Echinops; species Echinops telfairi. The sequence goes on along the minus strand of NW_022111369.1, from coordinate 26,163,086 downwards.
GGAAAGAGTCTGCATTATAAGGTCCTCAATCCTGCGTGAACTTTGGTGTAATGTATTGTTTGCTGTTATGCTTCTGCGTTTGTAATACAACTTACCTTTTCTTCTCAGCTGTCATAAGCATAATAATACTACAGTTGAGAAAGGTTCTGTTTCACATTCATTTTGGATTTTCCTTTATAAATTATGTATTGGGATTTCTTCAGAATAATTAACTTTATTACAATTTATGTTATATATATTTTCTTCTTAATCACACATCAATCATGATCCCAAACTTTGATGATAGAAAGAGACATTTTCTATGCCTTGATCAATGTTTTTGCTCTGTGGAATACAGTGGCATTTCCACAGGGAGGCATCAGTCTTCTGAGCTCTTTGCTGCCTTTAGCCCTCACCCAGGAAACATCAAGTAAAATAAACCTTGTTGTAGCAATATATCTACATTTTTTAAAAACTTGCTTTCCATTCTAATTTTGAAAAAATCATTACTCTTTCTAGAAAGGAAAGGAAAAACTATTCCTATTAGAAAAGCATGATTACACACTGTGAATTTTAAAAACTGATCACAAATCACAACAGGAATGTGGATGTTTACACCATTAGAATGTCATATTTGGTTTTGTGTTTCCAGTTTTGCTGATGGATTTTCATACTCAACATTATATTTTAGATTATGTCAATTTAGACAGCAAAAAAAAAAGGCTGAACTATTCATTTGGCTACATTTTACCCATCATAAAAGCTAACAGAATGTAACCTAATATTGTGTTAAAATAGAAAATGTACATCCATACATCTGGATAATAAACATACATGTTATTAATACATGCTAAAATGATGAAACTGTAAAATCCACATATCTGTAAATACTTGGTATGTTTATTTATATCCATGTAGCACCTATGCTCTTATATATTT
>NW_022111369.1:26133886-26161744 GCF_000313985.2 Echinops telfairi | reverse complement strand
AATACAAAAATATTGGGTAAACAAAGCAAAAATCTCCCCCAACAAACACTCTTTTTACAGAATTTTAAAGCAGTGTCCTACTTGTAATTTATTTATGATGGTGAGGATATTAAAAATCTAGTCATCAATTCAATTTGAATTCTTTACATTCTTTTCCCTTAAGAGAAAACTCAGTATTTGTATCACAAGGGAAATTCTACTATAGTAAACCTAAAGAAAAGTTATGAGATAATATCCATTAAGCGCATACTACGTATAAATTATTGTTTAACTGCTACTTATACACATCATAATACTATGACTAAGGCTATAATCCTTTTTAAAAATAAAAATGGTAGCTGAGATTCCAATGTTATTTGCATCACTTTCTATATGACTCCAAATATTGCGATATTCTCTTGAACATAATTTGCCTATACATTTCTTTACACAGTCATTGCCTACAGCCATTGATATACCTTTACGTTTTAACACACAGTATACTCTTTACTCCAGTTATTCTTTGACATATGCTAGAATGCACTTTGCTTTAAAAATGACAGTATTCTTTACAGCTTCTATCAAGAAATATCACTTTCTTATCAGTTTATAAGTTCATCTTAGAGGCACCGTAGTTGAAGTGTTCTCTTCCTGAATAAAAAGACCGTAGTTAGAACCTTTAAACTACTGAACTGATATGGAAGGCTGGTTCTGTAAATATTTTCAACTTTGAAACACTATAGGGAAGGTCTAATCAATCTGTTCTATCAGATATTTGTGTGTTGGAATCTAATCATCAGCAAGGATTTAGTTAGATTTTCAGAGTCTTCATAGGAGCAGATAACCAGGTATTTCCCCCTCAGGGAAGCTGGTAGGTTTAAACCACTGGTTAGTCAAGTGTTTGACTATTGTGAAACCAGAGCTCCTAGTCCAAGATTGGTCACTAATAAAGATGACAGTAAAACTGTAAGCACCATCTAAAACAATGGTTCTTTAAAATGTGACGGTTATATAGATTGCAGCTTATTTTAAATGCAGGTTTTTGAGCTTCTCTTCAAAGGTGAAGTTGGCACAAGGCTCCCAGTATATTTTATTCTTTGGTATATGGAGTAGCTCTGAGTTGAGCGTGCTTGATAGGCAATTAAAAGCAACAACTGGAAATGTATTTAATTAGAGTAATTATTCAGTTAAATGCAATCAATTTAACGAGAATCTAGATTTTTAAACTGTCATCCAGGTGATTCTTATGTACACTAAAACTGCCAGGAAAATGTTATCTGTTGATTTAATAAAGGCACAGCATGCTATTCTACAGATAACCCCATGCCCTCAGGTATCTGTTTTGAAGAGGCTGTCCATTCTACCACTGATCATTCATTACTCTCAAGACTAAGTGCCTCAATGAGCCACAGAAAAAGGTGCTTGTTAGGTACTGGTGGTTTTTGCTTCCTTTTACTTCCAATTCGAAACCCCTCAGAATGTCAACCATTGAGTGTACGTAGTTAAAATATCTGCAACGCACAATTATTGCCTCCCATTTCTGGTATACTAACAATATTTTAATATTTTTATGGAGAGGGTTTCAGGGGAGGTGGCTTATGTTGCAAGGTTCCCAATGGCACAGTGGCTTATGCCATGTCCTTAACAATTGTAATAATCTTAAAAGCCTTGTACTGTAGTTCTAAGTAGCTATAGTAAGTGTGAAAATTCTCACCACCATCAAGTCAATGTGGGTTCATGGTGAATGTATAAGATAGGGCAGAACTTCTTTGTGAGTTTCTAAGGACTGTCCCGCTTCACTGGAGTAGAAAGCACCATCATGCTCCTGCGGACTGGTTGGTGGATCTGACTGCTGACTGTGGTTTGGAGCCCATTGTGTAACCACAACCACACTGGGGCCCCTTGTAGTAAGACTTCATAAGTATTCAACAAGGGTCTCCATGCTTTTTGCATGCATTATGGCTTTCAATCCTATATTGAGGCTTCCTCTTTTTGGATCGTATTCCTATGTTTAGGATTACTCTTTCCTATTTTACTATTGTAGAAAGTAGGAAACCCTGTTTCTGCTTGGCCCAGATGTTCCTGCTTTGATGCATTCAATGACAAACTCCTTGCTCAAAGTTTCAAAAGCCAGTCTTTTCTCTTCATGGCTTTGCTTCAAATCTAAAACTCCTATTCTCTCAACAGCTTGGGGGGAGGCTCAAGTTTTCTTTCCAAGTCCTTACTCTACCTTGACTTCAAATAAAATTTCTTTTCAGGCAATTGTAGCTCTTTTTTTAGAATATCTAATCAAATATAGGCTGGAGCTGGACTCCCAAGCTCTTGTGACCATGATTGACTTTCTATACTACAATATCAGGTAGGAGAGATATTGAGGCAAATAAATATATAACCCTTAACCTTTTAAATAATACTCAATGCAATAATCTCTTCCTTACCCTTGGTCTTGGACCATATCTAGTTATGTACGTATGACCTGCACATTCAAGCAGGATGGTTCCAGAAGGCATTGGCGTCCCACTCATCACAGTCAGCCAGGCTTTGTGGGCTTTTAACCCCCGGCGACTCCAGGAGCAGCTCTTCTCTTAGCTGCAGCACACCACTTCTCACAACCATCACAAGGAACTATAATCAAAACAACCATTCTAGGAATCACATGTCTTACTTCTCACACCGTTCAGTTCTGTCTCAGAAAAGGGACCATGCTGCTACAAGTCCGGAGCCACTGCAAAGGGTTCCATTCCGGATATCAATTGTGGTTAAGATTTTGTTATGTAAGAATTCATATTAAACTAGTCCCAAGGACTTCTATACTGAAAAACTCACAAATGTGCAAATCTTCCAGGATGTGAGTCTACTCTCTCCCCACTCTTCCCTCCCCCTTGAGAATATTCCCACATGTGTCTAGGCTCTGAGCATCACTGCAGGATTCCACAGAACTCACAAAAGGTTGAGGAGTCTTTCGTGTTTGGGTGGGTGAAGTTGATCCCAAATCTGCAGGCCAGTCAGGGCTATACCTGACACTCCTTGCAGAGGATGTGCTCCGCTCGTGGCTCTTGCTGGTAATGAGATTATGCTTCCTGCTTTTCAGAGGGATCATTTTAGCAGGATGGCACTTCAAGGAATCCTATCGGGATCTTTACCAAGCTTCTTACCAGACCATGAAGGAAAAGGCTATTTGGTGGGAGATAGAGAGTTTGGCCAGAAGAACCACATTAAATAATCTACTGCCCCTGCAGTATTACCGATTGTAATTTTGTGCATAATCGACATTACAATACATTTTTCTCACATACTTTTGTGTATTATACCATGCTTGTGTCTTGTGGGTAATATTGTTATTTCATCAGCAGCCTACATACTGTGGATATCTGAGTCACTTGCTTATTATAATTATGCTAGGTATAGAAAGCAATGGGGATGAATAATTATCATTTTTTAAAAATTGAACAAATATAAAAATTTATCAACAAAGTGAATGATATTCTGTTGTAATTAGGATGCAGGTCCAGTTACTGTAACAAAGGCCCAATACTGTTGGCAACAAGAGTATTGCAATATTCGTGTCCTTGATCATTTAAATGATAATGTAAGGATAATAGTACATGTCCAGGGTTGATATTGCAATATTACTGTCTCAGGAATATGGAACAATAACGTCTCATTTGTTAATTCATTGGAATAGATAAACATGTTACATGGCTATATTTATATTACAAGGAGTTGAAGGTTCACCTGTTCACTTTAAAAGTGAAACCGATCGCTTCCAGCTAGACAGCTGGATGGCACTTCAGGGTCATCATATTAGGTCCAACATGGGCAATAACCATAGCACAATTTAAGGTAGTCTGGAGAAGCTAGGTGTTTTGGGGGGTTTGTTTTGTTTTTAGGTTATTTTTCTGAGCTTCATTCAAAAATATAGTTTAATGTTTCATACTCAAGGGGGGAAATGGCCTGGGGCCATGTCTGAGCTCTAGAAAAGGGAAGGAGAATTCAACGTTCAATTTGCCCAAGGATGATTCCTGTGAGACATGCTTCTCCCCTCGCCTTCTTTATCCTGTTGTGCACCAAGTCTCCGATCGATGACACTCAACATCTCTGTTGGGTTCAACCACCCAATGCAATGGTTATACAGAATTCACAGACAGTACTCAGGATTATGAGCTTTTCTTAGGGAAGCTAATAGATTACAACATGATAAGGATACAGTTCGTTTTCCTATAAGATCTCTTCCCAACCTTGCTGTCAGGAATATCTTTCTCTCTGATGCTGGCTTCTAGGTCACTCAGCCCCTATATCTCAGTCTCATGGTCTCAATACTGCAATGTCTGGTGTTTCTGTTGCCTCCACGACTTCAGGCAGGGAACTCTTATGCAATCCACTGCTCACTCTTCTTTCTTATCATCCTATGATTCTGCTCTCCCTGCTTCGAAGATTGCCCAGAATTGTGATAATCCACTCCATAGATAGTGGGGGCTAAGGCCAGTGACGGATCAGACTCTGTGCAGAAGACTGGTTATACTTAGTAGTATACTTTAAAAGTAGATTCACCCCACTGTCGTCAAGTCAATTCCAACTCATGGTGACCCTAAATAGGGTTCTGGGGCTGTAAATCATTACAAGAGCAGACAGCCCCATCTTTCTCCTGTGGCGTGGCTAGTGGATTTCCACCACTACCTTTGCAGTTAGTACAAAAACTAATGCACAGCCCCCATCAGGGCTCCTTTAAAAGTAGAGTCAACAGAATTTTTTAACTTGCAATATAAAATCATCAGAATTTCAGGTGCAGCTAAAGTTTTTTATACAAGTAACCTAAACTATGGATGTAGCCTATCTCTTTGTAACTCAGTAATCTAGAAACTAAAAAGCACATTTAAAAACGTTTTCCTTCCAATTACCCCACATACCATCTATAATAATAACAGAGAAACATAAAAATTTCCAGGTAAAGAAAGTACAACTAAAAGACATACTGTGATTAATTTTATCCATATCAATGATCATTTTCTGCTTGAACAATTGGAAACATTTTCGTACAAGATTGGAAACTATTCCTGGGTTTGCCCGTGTTCCCTTCTGGTTCTGCTGTCTGGCATTTACCCTCCCTGTGCTGACTTTGCCCTCTAGGAATTTCTTTCTCATCAAGTATTCTCTGCATGCATATCTAACTCGGAAAGTATACCCTCCTTATTCATGTTAATGTAGTCTCTGGAGCCTAGAGAGGTGTTTTATATTTCAAACAATATATGATTTTGCAGGTGAAGCTTGTGAGCAATATAATTTCCTGGAAAATTAGTCATCTTTGTCTCTATGCCTGTACAGTTGAATAAATGAGAAGGCACAGACAACGATATAGTCTAGATGTATTGCTTTTAAAATTTTGAACTAAGTTGTCTTATTCTATGTTCTGTCTAAAAGTCCGTGATTAATAGAGCTAAAAGAGCATGGTAACCTTTGCATAAACAAAGGAGAGGCCAGGGCCAGAGAGAAGCATGCTGCGGGCATGTCTGAGAAGAAGCCTTCCTGATTGAAGAGTCATGTCCTGAGCTAACCTGATCCTTAAGTGTAAAGGACTCACTGCCCTAATAAATCCCCTAAGTGTGAGTATTGTCTGTTATGTGTGTCTCTCAACCAGTTATTGAACCCAACAGGAAAGGAGAGTGCTGTGGGAGAATAGTTGGTGTCAGAATTGGTACAAAGTTCGATGGAGGAGGTCGCTCTGACTTATGCCTTCTGGGAATCAGTTGTGCGCTCATGTTGATGTTCCTCTTCCCCTTTATGATGTCAAATTAGGTCCATTGTTGATGGACCTCTCAAGAGATAGGCTTGTTTGACCAGTCATATATATATATTTATTTATTTATTTTCACCATCATAAAAGTTCCCTTCACCAATGCTGTCGCAGATACTATCCTTTCGCATAATAGGGTCGAATGACTTTCTGAGCAGCAAGATATGTGCTAACTTGTGATACGCTTTAGAGACTTGTAGCCACAGACCTCATTTTAGAACTAAAGTCTACGAAGTAAGTCTGAGAGCGACTTACATATGACTTCTAATGTCATATGGTTATTTACCCATCATATACTAGTATGCACATTTCAGGGAGAAGGACTCAGGCTGCTTTCTGCCTGCCTGCTCTTTTATTTTGTAAGCATTGTCTTTTCCTTTCGATTTGTAGCATGTTTTACTAGCTCCTTTAGGAGCTCCCTGGTGGATAGTGGCTACACATTGGGTGTGATCCACGTGGTTGGTAATTGGAAACAACCAGTAGCTCCGTGCAAGATCAATTGGGCTTTCTGCCCCGTAAGCAGTTACAGACTCAAATCCGTAGGGGGCGGTCACTATGAGTCTGCAGTGACTCAATGGCAGTGAGTTTGAGAGTTTACAAGCTCCTTTAGCGGATTTGGGCTTCAATCAGCCCAAAAAGAGAATTTAAAAGCAAAGGGCATGCCCGATTCCTTTAGAATTACAATTAGAAAGTCCATTGTCCAGAGTTTAATCACTTGGCTCTTCAAAGCAATCAAGTACAGCTGGAAATTATAGTATTTACTTTTGATAGACATGCCAGCTAAATTTCCAAGATTACATTGCTAATTTTTTGAGTCCATAAAAAGAGAACAGATATTGAAATGTATTTAAGAATCTATATTCAAGTCTTAATTTCTTTTTCCCTTGTGTATTAGGAAATTGTATCTACATTTAAAATATAATGTGTGCTTTAAAAATCACTAAATATAATGTTGCAGTTTTAGGTTTAAGATTTAGATCAAGTAGCTCAATTGATTATATTCTGAGTTTTGTTTCTCCTACATGCAAACTGTGTAGAATTTATGAAATTAGGTACTTACTCTAAGCCCCTTTTTTCCTTTATCTGGAAAAAGAGAATATTTTTTCTTCTCTGGTTGACTTGTGAGAAGATTAAGTAAGCTAAATACTGAATATATGTTGAGCATGGTCACTTATTATGTGCTAGGCTTTGAGTGGTTTCTATGCATTAGTCATTTAATTCCCTCAACAAACCTATGAATTAAACTCTACTGTTACTCTTATCTTACAAACTTATTAAGTGAGTCACAAATTTCAGGTTCACCCAATAGTTCAGAGTAAACTTCTATATATTCTCATTTGAAAAGCTTGTATTTTAATCCAATGTATTATAAAAATGATTTAGTATAGAACATATTATGAATATGAACAATGTTCATAATTGTTAATGTTCTTTGTGGGAAATACAATAAGCACTCCCATCCCCAAAGATGTCCAGATCCTAATTCTTGGAACCTGTAAATACATCTTATTACAAAACAACAAAGAATTCACATTGTAAATACAAGTAACGTTGCTAAACCACTGATGAGAGGACTCTGGTTTGCAATGATTAGGCATTAGGTGATAAGTGAATGTGGTAGTTCCATAATCTGATGTCAATTTGGGACTGCAGAAGATTAAGAGTGAAGGGGTGGAGCCTTAACTGTCAATCTGATCATAGCCAATCTGTGTGGTCATGCTCTTCAGAGAATTCTGGGAAATCTTGCATTCCTTCTTGGAGGCAGGAGACACTATCTGTCTCTTGGCTCACTCCCTGGGAGATATTGCAGCTGACAAGACACATGAAACTACACTGATGCCCTGAGCTGGAGAAGCCACATGGACCTATCCTGATACAACCAGACCTCGGGGGCTGGAGAAGCCATGTAGAGACCCCTGCCAGTGCTGAGATGCTTACCACACCACTGGATCCACAAGACTTTCTATCAACTGGCTTATGATTGTCCTGAATTCAGTGCCATTGTATGTGTTTTGTGAGTCTGAAGAGGACTTTATAGATTGGTATTGGACATATGGGCTAATATCGGACTTTTGGACTTGACCTGGACTGGGCTTGGATGTTTTCTCAATATTCAATGTTCTTGAATACAAAGCTCGTACTTACATGCAAGTGAGTGTCTATGTGAAGCTGTTTGTGAATTTGTGAAGCTGTTTCTCTAGTCTACTCAGTCTAACACACTGAAAGATTGGTTTATGAACCCACCAACATCCTTGCGGAGGACAAGATTTTCTGATATGCTCCTATAAAGATTTCAGACTCAAGAACCTGAAATGAAAGTTCCATGTGCTCTTGAAGGTAGATGGAACGTGACTGTGCATTGGAATGAGGTCAACAGCCTACAAGCACTACCATTAATTCACCTTGAAATAAGATGATCATGTAATATTACAGTGAAACCAATGTAATCACAAATAATCTTTAAGTGTTGAAAAAAAATAATAAGGCAGAAGAGTCAAAGTAATGGTATGTGGGAAAGATTCTTTGCCATTTTGACTTTGAAATGGAAATAAAGTAATGCTCTAAAGATGTACCAAAGGAAATCCTCCTATGGCTGCTTCTACTTCATGGCTGTTTTCGTTGTCACATGCCATCAAGTTAGTCCCCTCCACAGTCGCCCTATCTGTGCACCACAGAACGAAATGGTGCCAGGTCCTGGGCCATCTCCACAATTGTTCCAGTGCTTAAGCACATGGTTGCAGCCTCTGTGCCAACCCATCTCCGGAAGGGCCTTCCTCTTTTTCACTGCCTTCTATTTCACCAAGTCCGACGTTCTTCTCCAGGAACGGGTTTCTTCTGACAACACGTCCAAAGTATTTGATAAGAAGTCCTGCCATCCTTGCCTCTAAGGAGCACTCTGGCCTTATTTCTTCCAATAAAGATCGGTGTGTCCCTTTAGTAGTCCATGGTACTTTCCATGTTCTTTCCAGCATCACAATTCAAAGCCTGGCTTCTACGGTAAGTCATAATCTTGACTCACCATTTGTGTTAATCTGGGTACTTTAGAAAAACAAATCCACAGAAACTCATATATAAGAGAGACTTTTATATAAAGGTTAAATGAGCAGCAAGAAAACATCCCAACCCAGTGCTGCCCAAGCCCACAATTCCAACATTAATCCATATGTCCGACACCAATCCACAAAGTCCTACTCCATCTCACAAAACACACGCAATGATGCCGACTGCAGGAGGAAAGCCGAGTCAGTGAGCGTGTAAGAATTTCAGCGCTGGCAGGGGTCTCCACACAGTTGCTCCAGCACACAAGGCTGCATCAGGGTAGGTACATGCGGCTTCTCCTTGGGGATGTCCTGTTGGAAGTGAGCTTTGCCAGCTGAAGCAGGGAACTGGCTAAGGCAGCTGCACCCTGGTCCGACCATCACAAAGCAAGAGACCCGAGAATTCAAAAGGCGAGGCTCATGGAGCCATTTATCTCTCTGCTCTTCAATTAACCCCACATGTGTTTATCGGCCAGGTTGACACAATAAACTAATTCCCTAACCATCACTTCCAGTCTTTTGTTTATCTGTGCAAGGAAATAACACTATAATCTGTTTTTTAAAATTTTTTGTCATTTCTAAAGCAAATGTTATATTTTCTGATTAAATAATTACCTTCAACAAATGATAATATTTCCAGTCTATTTTGTTGCTATTGCTTATAGCTAACAGAAATTTTCTTAAGGTAGCAGTGATAGTGAAGATTTTTCTGTTTCTGATAATAGTGAGAATACATCTAATTCTTTGCCAACTGATATATTTTCTATATGTTTCTAGATATTAATCTTTATCAAGGTAACAGCATTTCCCTCTCACATTCTATGCATTTTAAATCTGGGAATAGACTGTTGTCATATAATCTGCTGTCTATAATAATAAATAAGTATTCTTGTCATTTCTGATTTTAACAGACATGCCTCTATTATTTTCTTTCTTATGAATAAAGATAATCATGTCATGCTTTTAGTGAATTGTGCTTATATTAACTCAGCCTGTAGTTTATCAAATGGGTGTATTTTAACAATTCAGAAAAGAAAACTTTTCACTAGTTGAAATGATAGAATATATAATTATTTTCTGTATAACTGAGTGAAAACATACAAAATAACAAATAAATGGAGAAAACACTGAAATTTACAAGGATGTTATTTTACTTGGAACCACAATCACATGTCCATAGAGAGTTCGTAAGAAATCAAACAATGCACTGAATGGGGTATATCTGATGCAAAACATCTCTCCTAAGAGTTCAAAAGCATAGGTGTCACACTGAGAACTAAGATGAACTCAAGGAAAACCATTTTATGTCCAATTACTTTAACAGGGGAACAACTAGGGAATTTAATTTAACAGCAAAGAGGACATAGAGATCCTGGGGTGTTGGAGCAGCAGCAATGTAGCTGAGAGGAGTTACTAAGAGGCAGAAGTAGGACAAACATGATGGTGGTGCAGGAGGAAGGTAAAAGGAAACAGATAAGTGATCTATGAAGTAAAGCCATGGATCGAGAAATAAGCAGAGGTATGCACATATGTAAATATATTAATTCATAAAAATAGAGGTGTTGGCCTAGGTACATTTGGGCCTCTGCTCATACCCTCCCTCAATGTAAGAACACCTTGCCTTTGCTCATACCCTCTCTCAATGTAAGAACAAACTGGCACTCTGTGATGCTCACCCTCCAGGCACAATCACTGAAGACAAAATTAGTCAATAAGCAGATGTGATGCAGAAAGCGGATGGTGCCCAGCTATCAAAGATGTAGTGTCTGGGGTCTTAAAAGCTTGAAGTTAAGCAAGCGGCCATTTAGCAGAAAAACAAAAGCCAATGGCAGAAGCACACCAGACTGTGAAATCAAGAGGTGTCTTTAGGACTGGGTAACAGGCAGCAGAAGGCCCATAACAAACAAACAAACAAACCATATTGTTGAGAATGAGGCGGATCACAGCAAAGACCCAAAGCCTATCTGTAGACAGTGGGACATCCCCTCACAGAGGGGTCACAGGGAAGGGATGAGTCACCAGGACACAGTAAAGCACCAATGAAACACACAATATTCCTCTGTTTCCTAGAGGCTTCCTCACCCCAAACTATCATAACCCCAGTACTGCCTTTCACTGTGAGTTAAACCAGAGCATGTGCACAAATACAGATAAGAGATAAGAGCTCATAATGCACAGATTCCAGGAACAGGAATGGAAATACTGATACCAGAAGGGTAGGGGGAAGGTGGAAAGAGGAAGGGAGGAAGGGGGAACCGTAGTGATTGACACATAACCACCACCACCGCCCCCTTCCAGGGGGAACGAACAACAGAAACCATGGGGGAAGGAGACAGTAGTCAGTGTAAGATATGAATATAATAATAATTGATAATTTATCAAGGGGTCACAAGGGTGGGAGGCGGGATGGAGGGGAAAAAATGGAGCTTATACCAAAGGCTCAATAGAAAGTAAATGTCTAGAAATGAATGATGGTAACATATGTACAAATAAGATGATACAATTGATGTATGGATTGTTTTAAGAGTTGTAAGTGCCTCCAATAAAAAGATCTTTTAATAAAAAAGAAAAGAAATGGGAAAGACCATCATAGGAACAACAACAACAAAAGCAAATTGAACAATGAATGATAAAAACGAAAGAAAAGTTGGTGCTTTTAAATTATGATGTTAGTGAAGGATATCCGATATATCTTGGATTGTGAGAAGAAGAGACAAATCTGTCTTGAAAGCAGTAAAGCCGCGGTGCTGTACAGGAACAAGGATGAGGCATACTCCCATGCTTAGGACATGTTAACAGAAGAGACCAATCCCTACAGACGCGCATGATGCTTGACAAAGAAGAGAGTCATTGAAAAAAAAGATGGCCTTCAGCAAGGTATATTGGCTGAGACAGTTTATTGTGCCAGCCTGGCTGATAAACGCAGGTGGGATTGACTGAGGGGCGGAGAGATGGATGGCTTGGTGAGCCTTGCCTTTCTTGTCTCTCGCTCTGTGATCATCGGACCAGTGTGCGGCTGCCTGGCTTGTTCTGTGCTTCAATTTAAAGGCTACACAGCCTGTGGGACGCCTAGCCTGTGGACTGTGTTGCTGTAAGTTGAGGTCCCTTTAAGACTTCTCTGGAGCTGGGGACTGGCGATTGGTGACCTGCCTTGTGATTGGCTGCTGTGCTGACATAACCTAGCTCTCTCTACAAATAGAGGAAGATCTGGCACCAGATAGAGACTTGAAGGACTGCTAGTCTCTCAACTTTCTCTCACGGACGTGAGTTGCACTAAGCCATTTATAGTGCTTCTAATTTAACTGTTTATTTCTTGTATTGTATATTTATCTGTATATGATTTAACATTTCATTTCTCGTTATATATCTAATTATCTTTATAAATAAATATATTATATTATCAGGAATTTGGTTTTATCTCTCTAGAAAACCCTGTCTAACACATTGGCACAGTGGCTACAACAATGGGCTCAAATGTAGCTACCATTCATGGTGAGCAGGTGCAGGATCAGGCATAGTTTCATAGGGTAGCTATGAGTCGAAACTGACTCCATGGACTTAATAACAAAAGTAACCGAATATATGTACAATTGTTGTATTAAATGTAGTGATATAATGTACTAGTCTATATTGAAATCCATACATGTTCTTTTCTAATGTGGAACTCCTATCACATTTTTGTTATAAATTTTAAATTTTCCTTATAATATTGTTATTAAAGAACCACTAAATTTAATTCCTAGTATTTAATTTAAGTTGGATAGGTTTAAAATATTGTGAGATTAAAAAAACAAAAAACAAAAAAATCCCTCCAAAAAATATATCCAAACCTTAATCCCTGGGATTGGTGAATGTTACCTAATATAGCAAAAAGGGCTATTGCAGATCTTATTATATTAAGGATTTTCAGATGGAAAAAATAATCTGGATTATTCATGCAGTTCCTGAGTACAGTCACAAGTATCCTATAAGAAGGTGGGGAATTTGACTACATTTAAACCAGAGGTGATAGGAAGAAGACCAAAGAATTGATGATGTTAACTTTGAACATTGCATTCATGCAGACACAAACCACAGAAAACCGCACAAAACAAACAAGCAAACAAACGCACTGCCATCGAGTTGAGGCCGACGTGTAGTGGCTGTCTCTCAAGGGCAATGCAGAGGTGCCCAGTGAGCTTCAAAGACTGTAACTCTTTATAGGAGTGCAAAGCCCAGTCTTCCTCCTGCAGAGCAGCTGGTGGCTGTCCACTGCCAACCTTTGGGTTAGCAGCCCAGCAGGGACCCACCAGACCACCAGGGCTCCTCCGGAAAACCACAGCCACATCGGCGATTCGAAGACAAGGAGTGAGTTAGTTAATTGTGCCAGCCTGGCCAATAATCACATGTGGGGCTAATTGAAAGGTGGAGGGATAAATGGGTGGTGAGCTTCGCCTTTCTAGTTCTCCGGTCTCTTGTTTTGTGATGGTCGCACCAGGTTGCAGCTGCCTTAGCAGTTCCCTGCTTCAGCTTGCAAGATTGACTTCCTACAAGACCTTCCCAAGGAGAAGCCACATGGACCTATCCCGATGCAGCCCTGGGTGCTGGAGCAGCCGTGTGGAGACCCCTGCTAGTGCTGAGATGCTTGTTCGTTCACTGACTCAGCTTTCCTCCTGCAGTCGGCATCATTGCCTCTGTTTTGTGAGGTGGAGGACTTTGTGGACTGGTGCTGGGTAAATGGGTTAATGTTGGACTTGTGGGCTTGGGCAGCATTGGGTTGGGATGTTTTCGTGATGCACACTTTCTTTACATAAAACTCTCTTATACATGAGTTGCTGTGGATTTGTTTTTCCAAAGTACCCAGACTACTACAAGGAGGAAGTGTACTTCAGAGACGGCAGAGGCAGTGATGCCCTTGGTTTACGAAAAAGACTACCAATCTGAGATTTCTAACTCCCAGACCTATAAGAATGTTTTTCTTAACAATCACACTTGAGTAATGGTTAAAATAGCTATAGAAAGCTAGGGCAGCATCTTTTAATGCTAGTGTATTTTTTAACACTAGTGTTTGGTTTTGGCCAGAATCACACAGTATTTTATTGAATGGACTATTAGTATTTAAATGTAATAATTTAAATATAAACTTTAAATATTTGAATATGATATTAAGATGTATTGAAAAGCTGTTGAAACTAATAAATCAAAATTGTATATATTGTTCTGGAGAAATGTAATTTTGCACTAACTGCATGTTTTTACCTTTCTTCTAGTTCTATACAAATTTACTACATGTTCTCATTACTTAAAATTTTAATGTTGTATATATTGTCTTTTTATTTCATCTGTAATGTGTTAATTTTTATCTTACTTTCTCTTCAGAATAACTGCCAGAATGTTTTCATGTGAGAATCACTCATATTGGAAGAAGACCACACCCTGGAGGCAATTAATTCCATCAGGACAGTGATGTGAGTAAGGGTATTGAAGTCTATCGTGATCTTATTTCATTAGGGAGCCTTACAACCTATTGCCTGTGATTGCATTGTGTTAGGTCAGGTAACGGGGAACTACTGTGTGTTAACTGCCAAGCTATTGAGATCTTTGCCAGGCCAAATTGACACAAACATTCACTAGCATAATCAACTTGTCAGCTTGCCACACATGCCCTTAAACCATAAATATTCTTTCAATAGTATAATTATAAATTAATTCTTGTGCCTAAGATAATACAACTAACATAGACATAAACTAAAAATCCCACAACCCATTTGTAGACTATATTTTATAAGTGGACCAATTGAAATATTTGATGCATACATACAAAGAGGAAATGCTCAAATACCTGACAGGCGTGTTGGGTTGCCGTAGTTTGCCATTTACTTTAATTACCAATGATAGTAGGGCTAAGGAATTTCCTGGAATACAGAAATATTCTTTCTTACTTCATTTTGTAATGGCAATCATATTTACCCTTGGTAATCAGGATCAATCACAACAGTCAATATTGTAAGTCCTTTCTTTGCCTGCTTATTCAGAGACATGCTTATTGAAGAACCCGGGTTGTGTCTTCAGGTGAGTGTGTTCTTCCCTTTGAAACTAACTGAAATACCGTTGGCTTGGAAAGACAGGAAGCAAAAAAATGCCATGGATGGGTCACAGGGAGTAATAAAGAGTGGCACAACACCCATTTACATCCCTTTATTACTTGATCCATAAATCCTGGGCATTGGAGAAATAGCACCATATATTGGTAGCTGGTTTAGAGGACATTCAGCCTCCTGGAGAACGTTGTCCTAACTGCAAACTACTTCCACATAGATGACCTCATGTCTTTAGAAAGCCATTCTTTGTCTCTCTGGGTACTAGGAGAAGTATTTATTTGTTCAAGCAATGAAACAACCTATAGAACAGCAACCACTTGATTAAGTTTACTATAATTCATCGTCATTTGCCAAGATCCATCTGTTCTTCACACAGGCTAAGCAGACGGGTTAACTAGGGATGTAGTAGGAATCGTCACTCCTGCATCCTTCAAGCTCTTGATTCTGGCAATAGTGTTTGGATTACCCCCAAAAAATGTGGGATTGTTTTTTGTTTCCCATTTTCTTAGGCAGAGACAGTTCTAATGGTGTCTACTTGGCTTTTCTTCACATAAAAACCCTTCTTCTGTGTCTGGTATCCAATGAGATAGTTCTACCAGTTCCTGAGTATGTCTATTCCAAAGAAGCGTGCGTGGATGGGGAAATCACCACGAGTTGATTTCAGGGATGCATGGGACCCACTGTGAGATGAGCCATAGATTGGTTCCACTAACAACTGGACCTCCAGATGCCCCCGTTCTGACTGATGGACCTTTGAACTATTTTGGTTCTACTGGAATTGGTGTCACCTCATGTCATGGATTAGCTGTGCCCTCTGTATTCATGGAGGCAGAATTGTCAGTGCTTTTAATACTAATCAGACTTGAGAGCCAATTCAGAAAACGCATCCTTATGTTTTGTTCCTTTATAACTACTCTTGATATCAAATGCCCTTGGCTGAGTTCTCTAGAGAAGCAAAATCAGTGAAGCTTTTATATGTATATATAAGTGTGTGTGTGTGTGTGTGTGTGTGTGTGTGTTCAACAAAATGGATCACATGGTTCTAGAACCAAGCACTCTCCAAGTATGGACAAGTGCCAAGTCTATGCATCAAATGTTAGGCTGAACGCTTCTTGTGACTTGTACAGCTGTGGAGATGGATGTATACAAAAGTAGCAGAAAGATGGCAAACTTGTAGTTGCAGAGTTGAATGAATCCTAAGTAGGCAATGCAGCAGGCTGTTGACTAAAGCGCAAAGGATCAGAGGTGGAAGAGCCAGATGTAGCTAAAATCAGCAAAGAGCAAGAAAGCTTTGCCACAGTATGCACTTATATTGAAAACAGGCTATACCCCTTAGGAAAGGTCCTTTCAATTGCTTGGCTGCTCATAGCAGATCTCATTATACAAATGATTATACTGTAATAGATCTCATCATAGGAATTAATAAGGTCTTAACTGCCAATCACTGAGAATCCTGGTCAAGTTCAGTTGACAGAGAACCTTGATTATCACAGTATTTATCTGTGTGCTGTTCCTTTTATTCAAATAATTCTTTTAGATTGTGTTCTTGGGTGCTAATATTTCTGATTCCTAGTCCTTAAGTATCCTAGTCTTTTTTTTAAATGTTTGCCCTTTTATAATTGTGCTTGAGATAGAGTTTACAAGTACAAAAAGAATATTTTCTCAAAACTTTAAGTATATGGCTTACACAATGTTTGCAGAGAAATTAATACTATTTACTATTTAATAGGTCTTTGCTTTTTAATAATATTTTTATTGTTTTTCTCATTGTATCTGAAATTTCTAACACTTTATCATATCTTGCTAGAATTTTTTGAAAGAGCTCTTCCTATTTGGAAAACTATTTAAAATGTAAAAACATTAATAATTTTTTATTAGTACTGTTTTGATTATGTCCTTCCTTCTTGTATCTCTGCCTTGGCTTTTAGAATTGCCATGTTGAAACTCTACAGTTCGCCATCAATGTACATTTTTTTTACCCATAATTTAGTTTTTGAATTATTTAGTGTTCTTCAGTTCAATAACTTATTTTTAGAAATGATAATGGTTTGCTTATCCATAAAGTTATTTCTTATTTCTAAGAAAACTCAAGTATTTATTTTCCATAACAAAATATCTGCATTCTGTTCAATCTTTACTAATGCAATCTATTTGTAAACTTTGTTGATTTATTTTCTATAATTTCTATAATTCTACTACGTGAATTTCCTTCATGTTTGTAATTGTCCTGTTATATGAGATTAGTGAGTCCTTTTAATTATTTTAAATTAAATCTCCATTTTTATGAATGAATAAATTTAACAATACCAACCTTACCCCATCATTTAAAGAAAGTACTATTTTTCTTGGTATGAAGTTTGATAGTCAAAAAAATTGGATAATCAATAAAATAATGTTAATAAATTATGCACAATAACTTTATATACATTGTCACTATAATCATTCTGTATTCGTGTATATTAAGTATAAACCTATTTATATAAAATTATTTTAATTTCTAA
This sequence comes from Echinops telfairi, assembly GCF_000313985.2. Taxonomy (NCBI): domain Eukaryota; kingdom Metazoa; phylum Chordata; class Mammalia; order Afrosoricida; family Tenrecidae; genus Echinops; species Echinops telfairi. The sequence goes on along the minus strand of NW_022111369.1, from coordinate 26,144,355 downwards.
ATATGCTTTTTAGTATATAAACAGTATTCATTATATCTAACATTCCCTTGGGAGAAAGATGAGGCTTCGACTCCCTTTAAAGAATTCCAGCCTTGGAAACCTGCTGGGCGCTTCTGTCCTGTCCTAGGGTTGCTCTGAGTCAGAATCACCTCTGAGTGAGTTAACAGTGTCTTAAATTAGTAAAATGATAGATATTTTCAAAGTGTCAACATTCTAGAACAAATTTTAACAAGAATAAGTTTAAATGTTTCAGTTACTGATTATTTTTTATAAATTACATGTGGGACAAGGCTAACAATACCATTTTTCTAATATACTTTGACATAGGGAATAATACAACTCTTTTCCAGAACATTTTCATTAAAATAAAGTCATTAGGTAGCATGTAGTCTCAAAGGTAGAGACGTTCTCTTAACACACATGATCGTCTTCATGTTGCTGAATCATCTTTCAGTTTTTGCAACTACACTGTAAAGGTTTGACACATTCTATGATGTTTAATAGATCTACTAAAAACATGACACTTTATGTTAATGGCATATTTAATTGGAGAGACATTAATCCTGCTGAGGCCATACCATATGGCATTTATGAGCCTGATAATAGTATCAAGTTCCCTATATTTGAAAATTAGCCCTGTCCCTTTCCTTAAGCTATATCATTGTGCCCCAATTACTTCATCTTTCTGTTGTCTATGTGTGGATTACAACTCAATGTAGTGAAAATCAAAATCCTTACAACTGGAATAATAGGTACCATCATGATAAATGGAGAAAAGATTGAAGTTGTCAAAGATTTCGTCTTTGGATCCACAATCAATGCTCATGAAAGCAGCAGTTAAAAGATCAAAAGACATGTATTGACTAAATCTGCCACATAAGGCCTATGTAGAGTGTTGAAATGTTACTTTGAGAACGACCATGTACCTGACACAAACCATCATACTTTCATTTGAATCATATGCAAGTGAAAGTTGGATATTGAATAAAGCAGGCCAAAGAAGAATCGATGTGTTTGAGTGTGGTGCTGATGTAACATATTGAAAATACCATGGACTGACAAAAGAACAAACAAAAGCTGTCTTGGAAGCAGTAGAGCTAGAATGCTTCTTAGAGGCAAAGATGGTAAGACTTTGTGTTACACACTTTGGCTATGTTGTGAGGAGAGACCAGTCCCTGGAGAGGGAATTATGCATGGTAAAGTAGAAGGGCAGTGACAAAGAGGAAGTTCTCAATGAGTTGGATCCACACAGTGACTGCAACACTGAGCTCCAGCCAGTGGGCTGTGAGGGTGGCCCAGGGTTGGGCATTGTCTCATTTGTGAATAGGGTCCCTAGGGACCGGTTGGAAAAGACTCAATGGCACCTAGCAACAACAATAACAGTAACACATTTACTTCTTTGGATTCTAATATCTATTGCAATGGCTACATAGAAATTCACAGACAAAATCCATAATGAAAGGATTTATTAAGGAAGTTAACATGTTCTTATGCTACTGCGAAATGTTCAGAGTAGTCATTTACCAAGACAGCTTACAAAGTTACAGGTCTGCTAATAAATGCCCAAAGGGGCATTCCACCCTGCTGTAAGTCTTAACCCGAAGGAAATCGCTTAAACCTTGGGGATCAGAAAACTGTACTTCCTGAATTAAGTGCCCAGAGGCCCCCTGAGTTAGTTAATTGTGCCAGCCTGGCCAATAATCACATGTGGTGCTGGTTGAAAGGCGGAGGGATAAATGGGTGGTGAAGCCTAGCCTTTCTAGTTCTCGGGTTTCTTGTTTTGTGATGGTTGTATCGGGTGCAGCTGCCTTAGCAGTTCCCTGCTTCAGCTTGCAAGATTGACTTCCTACAAGACATCCCCAAGGAGAAGCCGCATGGATCTATCCCAATGCAGCCCTGGGTGCTGGAGCAGCCGTGTGGAGACCCTTGCCAGTGCTGAGATGCTTACACGTTCACGGACTCAGCTTTCCTCCTGCAGTCGGCATCATTGCCTCTGTTTTGTGAGGTGGAGGACTTTGTGGACTGGTGTTGGGTTAATGGGTTAATGTTGGACTTGTGGGCTTGGGCAGCATTGGGTTGGGATGTTTTTGTGATGCACCTTTTCTTTACATAAAACTCTCTCTTATACGTGAGTCGCCGTGGATTTGTTTCTCCAAAGTACCCAGACTAATACACCCCCCATTCTAGTAAGCCTCAGCCCAAAGGCACTCAGAACCATTTTTGTGAATCAGCATGCCCAACTTCCCGATTTAAGTGCCCTCAGGCACCCCACTCTCCTAAGCCTCAGCCTGAAGGCAGACAGCTCCACTCCATAGTTCATCAACTCCAATATCCCTAAGGAGATGCCCCATCACACCCACTCCTCCTGCACAATGTCACTCGTGTTTACTTGCTCTGTGGGTTGGGAAGGTCTTTGCTCAGTTCCATGGTCTGGCTCCTGGTTCTGCTGCTGCTCCTCTGCTGGGATAGCTGTCTTCAGGAGGTTCACTGCACATGGATCTGGATAACTATTTCCACTCCTGACTCTTGTTGATAATGAGTTCCCACCTCTTGCTGCTCAGAGGGATCATTTTATATACAGAAAAATGTCTCTCCTCAGAATCCTGTTCATATTTTCTCACAGATGAATCCTGTCAGTATCTGTGACAGCTACATAATCTCTTGTCAACATGCTAAGGGGTGGAGTCTAGCCTGTCAATCAGGTCATCCCTTGATGACCTCATTTGGAGGCACCATGAAGATAAAATCACTGACTGGAGGACTGAAACACTCACTCCCTGTAAGACATTACTGATGATCCTGATGGAGCTATGCTCATGCAGCCAGAGCCCTGGAGCTGGAAGAGCCACAAGGAGACTCCTGCCAGCACTGAGATGCTGACACTACCAATGGATCCACAAGACCTCATCCCCACTGGCCTGTGTTCTTCCTGTATTCAGCATTATTGAATGTGTCTCGTGAGTCTGAAAAGGACTTTACAGATTGGTATCAGACATATGGGCTAATATTGGATTTATGGACTGGACTGGGTATTTTCTCAATATTTAATTGCTCTGGTATTTAAATCTCTTTTTTCTATACATATGAGTGTCTGTGAATTTGCTTCTTTGGTCAACCCAGACTAGCACACATATCTTGGGAACCTTCAAAGGAAGAAATCTGAACGAACATCTGTGTCTACCAACTGGATAAACCTGGAAAAGGTCATTTGGTGGGAGTTAGAGACTTAGGCTAGAAAAGCCATCTTAAATAATTCACTGCCTCTGCAATATGCAAATGAGATGAGAGGCAAAGCTATAGTATTCTTACAATTTAATATAACTTTACAGTTCTGTCTTGCATAAGGCATTATATCAAAGTAAATTTAAATTTGATCAATAACACGATTTTTGTTAACACTCATGAAGGTGAAACTCAAAAGGAAGAATGAAAAGGAAGAATACATTTTGGGAATGAAGAACAACAGAAACATGGGCGAAGGGAGACAGTATAAGATATGAAAAGAATAATAATTTACGATTTATCAAGGATTCATTAGGGGGGGAGGGTGGGGGAAAGAGGAAGAAAAATAAAGTTTGCTTTTGCAAATTAAAAAACGTGGGGGAACCTTTTGTAACATGAACCCATTAAGTGGTCTCTTCCTTTAAGTTCTCTCTGCTATTGCAGAAAAGCTGCGAGATTGGCAGAACCCATAAAGTCTCCTGGCCTGCTGTGACCGTTCTTTCTTTGAAAGACACCAGTAGCATCCCAGCAGCCCACAAGTCACCGCAGTATCGCAAATTAACCGACTACTGGTATATTACAATATATACATATATATATAGTAATTTAAATATGTGCATATATTTCATTAAATGTCTTTTTATTCTCTATAAGCATGTATTCTTATAACCCATTTGCACAGTCTCTACCCACATTATATGTAGGCAATATATAAAGCATCTAGTTCATCTATCTAAAGATAGTTCTTACGAAAAGTTAAGTATTTTATCCGTCTCAAATTTTATACATTTTATTTGTGGTCATAGTGTCTGTGTTTTGCTTTCTTTCGTGGGTCTACTCTACTTCAAACGTATGCCAATGCTCTAGTTTCCTTTATATTTAAAATTATATTACGATAATGCTCGGAAAATGCCGACGGGGAGATTGGGGCATCATTATGCTGCTAAGCCTCTAATGAGAGAATGTGAACATATTTGTTCTGAGTTGTCAAGACCTGCACTAACTGACCTATTTCTACAAGGTGGTTAATCCAATTTGGGGGAAATTTATTTGGCTTGGTGATTTAATGCTTAGCTCCCAGGCATTCTGCTCATGAGGATGAGAAATAGGCTTGGACTAATCAACTCTCTCGTACAGATTTGTAATACACCCACTGGCTCATTCTTACGTTCCATCAGTCTTTGTGTTTTTAAAAGCCTAAGAGTCAAGAGTCTTCAAGACAAATTGGACTTTCCTAGTTAGATTTTCCTCGATGTATAATTCAAGTTCTAGCCTCCTCTAATTATAATGTAGGACGTTGTTCATCTGACTGCAAACCCTAAACAAGACGGGAGAATTCATTATTTCTCTCTGTCTACTACATGCTTGTTAAACTTTCCATTCTGCCGACGGTGTCTATGTTCTGTTTTAACTCTATGTTTAAGCCTTTAGGGCTACATTTATATTGCTCTTAATGAAAGCTAGAAACATAGAGACATAAACATACCGCATGTATGAATTTGGTCATGTTTGAATAGTAATATGCATATTTTAGAAAGGAAAAACAGTTTCAAGTTCTACTAGTCTAATTTTTCTAATAAGAAATTGTACATGTTCAAATATTATAGGGTTTTTTATCAAATAAAAATGTAAACACTGTTGTTTACACAGTGGACTCCTACCCAACAGGTAGTTGGTTCAAAGCCACTAGTTTCTCTATGGGATAAAGATTAGGCGATCTTCTCTTGTTAAGTCTCACAGCCTTATAAACCTTATATATTGTCATTATGGGTTGAAATTACCTCAATGATGGTGGGGGGATTTTATTATTATATATTTTAAAATATCAAGGAAAGTCTAGTGTAACATGTTATTATGAAGAATGAAATTTGTCAGGCTAAAAATCTGTTCCATTTATGGAACTAGAATAACTGTATTTGTGGATACAGGCACAAGCTTTTAACAAAATTTTAACACTCATCTTGTATACCTATCCTGATTCCAAGAGACCTTATACCATGAGCTTTGCTGGTACAGTGGTTACACACTGGGCTACTAACCGCAAGGTGGGCAGTTCAAAACTACCATCAGCTCTGCAGGAGAAAGATGGGACTTCCTACTCCTGTAAGAGGTTACAGTCTCAGAAACTCACCAGGCCAGTTCTGTTCTGTTCTGTGTGGCCACTATAAATCAGCATTGACTCAATGGCAGTGAGTTCGCTTTTTTAAAAATAGAGTCATATAATAAAAATTACCTGAGAATTTTATAAACTGAACAAAAAATTACCATAAACTTAGTGGATACCATGAATTCATTGAAGCCTAATTGTGCCCTTATGTTATTTAACATTTTCAATGTTTAGGCAGGATATGGAATTGTCATCCTTGTTGTGTGCCATAGAGTTATTGCCAGTTCAGAATGACCCCATATTACAGAGCTTTCAGTGGGCTCAGAACAATTGGCACAGGACCCAGCAGTGTTTCCTTCCATCATGCACAGGCTCGCTACAGGTCAAACCAACTCCCTGACAGAACAACAAGAAGGCTTCCTAGAACTGCGATCTTTATTCGAGCAGATTGCTAGCTCTTTCTCCCACGGCGTTTCAGCATGGGTTTGATGACCACCCTTTAGGTGAGCCCACTAGCACTTCCATTGTGTCATCATGGCTCCTAAGGTGGAAGGGAGAACACAGATTGTTTCCTTAAATAACCAAAGCTGTATGGAACGTGTTCAACTATGGATGAAAATTTACGATGTCCATGGCTGTGGGTGAAAGAGAAATGCGAAGTAAAGAAATATTAGCATGCTGTTGCAGAGTGGCTCATACACATCAGTTAGTGGACGCAGCTGAAGGAGGGCAAGTCGAAAAGTGTTCCTATAAAATCATAGACATTCTTTTTAAGACAAAAATATAAACCTGTTTTTTCCTGATAGATCTTTCATCTAGATCTATAGGTTTCTGAAAGCAATATTTTCATCTCTGTAGCCCTTGCCCAGATAATTCTTTACTCTTTTATTTACACCACATCAAAACAGTAATTTAGGTATATCACGAGGAACTCAACTTGAGTTCCTTTCCAATATTCTTTGACTTTGCAAAGGAAAGACATATGAAGAGGAAAGATCATGGCTACAAGGTGCAAAGGGTAAGGTGTCCCAAAAAATTCTTATGGACAGTCCTAGCTACCCTAAAAGAATGAGCATGTGAATTGTCACAAAGGGAAAAATATCCCTCTGCCACATTTCCTGGCTCTTTTCTCATGAACAGAGCTTTAAATTCTCTTACATTTTTCCCTAACTCCCCACCCTCCTGATAGCCCTTTTTCTTTTGAGAATATATATCTATTTTACCCTTGGCATTCCTGAAAACCAATCATCATAGTCAAATGACCTCTGACTTAAATGTAACTGGTTCAAGAGAACTTTCAGAAAGCCACCGGGTTGTTGTTTTTAAATTAGTTTAATTTTAACAGTTTGACTGACATACAATTCACATATCATGCATTTCAATAGCTCAATCACTTTCATAGAGTTGAAAAACCATCACAACATTCAATTCCCAGGACATTTCTTCTACCTTGTATTCATTGTTGTTAGCTCCCTATTTCCCATTAACCTGCTCTGCCATATCCCTTTGAATCTATTGATCTGGTTGTCTCTATAGGATTACCTAATCTGGGCTCCTTGTACGGAAAATCATTCAACATCAAGACAAAAATGCAAACAAATGGTATAACAATGACAGAAAAACCTCAATCAAATTCAAAACAGAAAATACTAAAAACAGGAGCAATTATACATTGGATCAAAAGGGAGCTCATTGACAGGATGTCTCATTTTGACCACCCTACAATGATGGACTGTCTGACAGCACATCCTTCCCCATCTCTGGTCCATTGTCAGAAGGAATGCGCCAGAGGCTTAATCCACATGGGGGTCCCCGTGGGTTGGTTTTAAACTTGCACTGTCATCATCAACAATCTTCTGCAAATTGTCGCCCATGTTCTGTGATAGAGTTTTTCATAAATTTTGCTCCTATGTGCTACAAATCTTGCAAGGCATTATTTTGTGAAAGCCACTGTTTTCCTTGGACATTTTTAAAGGCACCCTATGGAAACTAAAACACCTATATTACTGAGAGAAGTTGTCTGCAGCCATATGCTGATTGCCAAGCCGTATTGAAACGTGTTATTCAGAATAGACCTATATTATGAACTCAGATGCTAGTCGCAAGACTTTCTTGACTTACCTTCTACATTGAGCAGCCTGGTTGCATAGCCGTTACAGTGGGCTGCTAACCATGATTTTAGGGTTCAAAATAATGAATTTCTCTATGGAAGTAATTTGAGATTTTCTAGTCCCCAAAAGAGTTGCAGTATCAGAAATGCACAGGGGCAATTCTACCCTGTCCTGTAGGATAACTATGAGTCAGAGCTGACTTGATGGTGATGGGTTGGAGGTTCTTTTTGGAGTCCAAAGTCTCCGAGGTAACCATAGAAGGCACGCTTCATTGCTTATATAGGTGCACAACCATATCCTCTATCAATTGTATGGCGTCATGCTACATGGCTGACTTCTGATCAAAGGTAGTTATTTCAGTAGAGAGAGATTACAGGTTTCAATTTAATCTAAAAAATTAATCTTGGAACCATATATTCAACAAAATAATCTTTTATAAAGTATCTTCTAAAAAGCTTGCTTTTTTTCTTATAAACTCTCTGTTGTACACTCAAATACACATTAGAATATAAGAAGTTCTGAATAGTTATATTGCAAAATAAGCTGTTTAACTTTACTTAACACAGCCTTGTCCAAATTTATTTGACCACAGAGTCCTTTTATGGTGAATTTCATAAACCATGGAATACACTTTGGGAAATACTGTAACCAAATCATTATTTTTTAATTATTCATTCATGTACATGGAATAAGATAACTTTCATCATAGTACTAAACTTAGAATATTATTTTGTTTTCTAATAACCTCCATTTGGACCAATGAACCAGTGCAATTAGATTCTGTGATTTTTATTGATATGACTATTCTGAATATAGAATCTTAATTTGTATTTTGCACATTCTGTTTACTAAGACATTCCTATGTGAAATTGATCAAAATTCCCTGTGCAACAATTGTACAAATTTTTCTGTGCACAGCTGTTGGTAGAAATTGAATGCAAAAATAAAATGAGGTAATGTTTGGGGTTCTTAAATTATATTTTGTTTTGTTATTTTTGTTTAGCTTATGAAATAAAAAGACCTATATTCAGGAATGGATTTTACAGGTAATTTGGTCATGCAAATTTTATATACATCCAAAGTGATGTTAGTACATTCTCCTATAACTCCTACCACAAGACATGATGGCAGAAATTTAGTCTTCAATATTGCTCTAGGAAGCAAGTCACATACAGCATATAATTGAATTTGATGTTCTAATTTATTAGTCCTATATAGAAAGAAAATAAGGACTGTTTTCTTTCCATTTAACTTTGACTTCTGAGATACCATATACATCTGTGGCTTTTCCCCCTTAGCTCTACATATGTGATTTTTCATCCTTTTCTGTGAAATGACAAGTCTATAAATTATGTCCTCTAGATTATTACATGTCACCAGCAGGGCACCATCAATAGGTTGAAATGATTAAATTGAGGCAGTTGCGTCTCAGTATTAATGTTCCAGAGCTCATTTTTAAAATAATCAAAATAAACTGCTGTGTTCACATTCCTTTGCTAATGCAAATGGAAGAAAGGATAAAGTAAAAGTTGAAAAACTTGGAATTGGAAAACCAAAAAGGAAGAACGTGCTCAACATTTCTCAAGCTATTCAATTTCATTTCACAAGTTGCAATATTGAAGTATTGAATGGGAAAATATTGAATGACGCAGGAAGCACCAAAAGAACATGGAATAAATACACAGACTCACGGTAGAAAACGAATGGATAAACTTTCAGTGATTTCAATAGCTAGAATGCGATAAAACAGACAAAACAATGGTGTTGAATGAAGAGATTCAAGTGGTATTGAACACATTTGTAAAAATTAAGACTCTAATAATTGATAGAATAATTACTGAAATGTTTCAAAAGACTGATGAAGTATTGGAAGCACTCAGTTGTCCATGCCAAATAATTTGGAGGAAAGCATCTGATAACCCACTAGCAGAGATCTATATTTGTGCCCATTCCAAAAATAAAAAGGTGACCCAACAGAAGTGTGGAAATAATTGAAAAATATCCTTAATATCACAGGCAAGGTAAATATTGCTGAAGATAATTCTAAGATGGTTGCAGCAGTACATCCACATTCATCCACCAGAACTTTAAATCAGATTCAGGAAGTGAGTTGGAAAGAAACATCGGATGAATATTAGCTAATAGCAGAAAATAAGACAAGAATGTTTACTTGTGTTTTATTGACTATGCAAAGTTATTCAACTGTTGGATCATAAAAATCAAAACAAAACAAAAAAACTACATTCAGCATTGGGAAGAATGGGAATTCCAGAACACTTAATTAGGCTAACGGAAAACCTGTATGTAGCCAAAGAGGCAATCATTAAAACAGAATAAGGGGACACTGAATGATAGAAAACTAGGAATGGTGTGTGTCACAGTAGTGTCCTTTTATCATACTAATTAGAGCTGTATACTGAACAAATAATCCAAGAAACTAAAGTATGTAAAGAAAAACAAGGCATCAGGATTAGCGGATGGCGCATTACTAATCTACAATACGCAGGTGACACAACCTTGCTTGCTAAATGACAAGAGAACTTGAAGCACTTACTGTAGAAATCAAGGATGACAACCTTCAATATTGCTTACAACTCATTGTAAAGAAAGTAAAAATCCTCACAATGGGACCAATAAACAACATCCTGAGAAGCAGGAAAAAAAGATTGTAATTATAACAGATTTCATTGTATTTCGAGCCACAATCAATACTCATGAAACAAGTAGTCAATAAATCAAAAGACAAGTTGAATTGGGACAATCTGTGAATCCAGCCTGAACTTCTGGAGGCTCCTTGTCATTGTCCTGGTGCAGCCATTGTTGGATGCTCTTTAGCAAAAATGTACTTGGATGTGATGTTAATGGTATTTTTTCCTACATTTTGACCGTTCTCTTGGGTCATCATTCTTTGGAAGGCATGCACACAGCTGACTTAATCCACATTTCCTGGCATAGACAAGTGAGTGTTTCCAGTGCTTCGTCAGCTTGTTGAAACAGTTACGTTGAGATTCCCTCAATTTCTGGAGTGC
>NW_022111369.1:26130296-26132057 GCF_000313985.2 Echinops telfairi | reverse complement strand
GGGTGACCAAGCATTTAGGAACTAAAGGAAAGTTATATGTTTCATCGTTGCTACACTGCACCCTGACTGGTTCGTCTCCTCCCTGTGACCCTTCTGTAAGGGGATGCCCAGTTGCCTACAGGTGGGTCTTGGGCTCCAAATCCGTACTCCCCCTCATTCACAATGATTTGATTTTTTTGTTCTCTGATGCCTGACACCTGATACCTTTGACACCTTGTGATCACACAGGCTGGTGTGCTTCTTCGATGTGGGCTTTGTTGCTTCTGAACTAGATGGCTGCTTGTTTACCTTCAAGCCTTTAAGATCCCAGACTCTATATCTTTGGATAGCTTGGCACCATCAGATTTCTTCACCACATTTGCTTATGCACACATTTGTCTTCAGCGATTGTGTCAGGAAGGTGAGCACCATGGAATGCCAGTTTTAAGAACAAAGTATTCTTGCCTTGAGGGAGTACTTGAGAGGAGGCCCAATGTCCATCTCCTACCTTAATACTAGACCTATAAATATATGTACATAAATATATTTCCCCATCCTCATATGTAAATATATTTACATATGTACATGCCTTTGTTTAGACCTCTATAAATGCCTTTTGCCTCCTAGCTCTTTCCTCTCTTTCCTTTTACTTTCCTCTTATCCCACTATCATGCTCACCCTTCATTTGGGTTTCAGTAATTCCTCTCGGCTACATTACCCTTGATCAAGCCCTACCTGGCCTCCTAACTGATTTTGGATCACTTGTTGTTCCATTGTCCCTGGGTTTGTTAACACCACTTCCTTTCCCCTCACTTCCCCCTCTCCCATGTCCCCCCAAAACCATCGGTCCCGTTGTTTTATCCTCCAGATTGTTCATCCAGCCTATCTTATTTTGACAGTCCTGTGGAGATAATAACATGCACAAAAACAAGACAGAGCAGAACAAAGCAACAGAAGAATTTTTAATATTGCAATTCAAGAACTGAATTTTTTCTTGACTTCTTTCAGTTTTTGATATGCTAAGTGTCTTCTTTTCTGGCTTTCTAACTCTAGGTGTGTGCACGTTTCATCAATAATATATTACTTTGGTTTGAGAGCTGTCCTTTGAAATTGTCTATTCCGCTCTTTGACTTCATTTCCTCCATGTGCCTTAGCTGCTCTATGATTAAGAGCAAGTTTCAGAGTCTCTTCTGACATTCACCTTTATCTTTTATTTTTCCCTGTCTTTTAAATGACCCATTTCTTTCTTCATATATGATATTTGTTAAGTCATCTCATACCGCATGAAGTCTTCTCTCATTAGTGTTCAATGCATCAAACCTGTTCTTGTGATGGTCACACAATTTAAGTGGGGCAGACGCAAGGTTATATTTCAGCTCTCATGGTCTTAATTGTTTAAATTAAGTCTCATGCTCATAATTGCTTGAATTATGATAAATTGGTCATCTGTTCCTAGATTAATACTTAATGCATGCCAAAATTTGATTATTAATTGCTATTTTTCAACTGTGTCTTCCTATTTTAAGTAGTGCGCCATCAAAACATGAAGTTCTGGGAGGCTTTCCTCCCAGAGGCTTTATTCCATCCATGTCTGTTGGTCGATTCTACCTTAGAAAGCAGCTCTTCCTCGGTCATGTTTTGAGTGGCTTCAGACCTGAAGGATTCATCTTCTGGAACACACTCTGACAGTGTTCTGCCATTGTCCATGTGGCTCTCAGTATCGCACAATCTTCCCTAAGGTGTTCACTGGCTTGTCCCTCTGAAATGGATAGCCTGTTCCTT
>NW_022111369.1:26127497-26129489 GCF_000313985.2 Echinops telfairi | reverse complement strand
TTACTGCACCCTGGTTGACTCATTCCTTCCCTGTCACCCTTCGGTGGGGGATTGTTCCATAGTCTACTGATGGGCTTTGGGACTCTGTTCCATACCCCCTAGTTCTCAACAACATGTTTTTGTTTGTTTGTTATATTTCTTCTGATGCCTATTACCCAGTCCCGATGACGCCTCGTGATCACATCGGTAGTGTGCTTCTTCTATGTGGGCTTGTTGCTTTTCAGCTAGATGGCCGTTTGTTTAACTTCAAGTCTTTAATACCCCAGATGCTATATCTTTTAATAGCAGGTCACCATCTTCTTTCTTCACCACATTTGCTTATGCACCCGTTTTGTCTTCAGTGATCATTTAATATATTTTAATGGATTTCCAAATCAAGTTTTTAAACATGACATTTTCTTCTTTTCATGTTACTTGCACCAGCTTATTACTGCAAAGTCAATTCCTACCAATAGAGATCCTATATCACAGAGTAGAACTGCTCAGCTTGTCAGAGTTTACAGGGCTGAATTTTTAAGGGACGCATACTGCCACATTTCTCCTATGAGTGGGTTTGAACTGCCAACCTTTGGTTAGAAGCTGAATGGTTAACACTGTGCCACCAGAGCTCATCACACGGTGCATCAAAACCCACACCAAAAGGGGTTTATTCCAATTGGATGCCACCCTGTAGGGAAGAATTAAAACTACTCCCCAGGGTTTTAATGGCTGCAAATCTTTACAGAGCTGACTGCCATGCCTTCATCTGCCCAGTGGCTGGTGGATTCGGATCGCTGGTCCTTCCTTTACCAGGCCCTTCACTCATCACTGCACCACCTTGGCTCCACAGTGCAGACCAATAGACCTTACTTTTTAAATTTTAATCTTTTGTTTTACAGAAACATCTTAAATAGAACTAGTGTGCTTCTGACTAGCAGGATGGTTAGATTTACACTTGCTTATTTCATATGCTTTATTAAAAAAAAAGCCAGTTTCTAGGAAAAGACATCATGTTTATTAGAGTGGAACTAATGAAAACAATGAGATGCACACAATGGCTGCCTCAATGGACTCAATCAAGGGAACAGAGATGACACAGAAGTAAATAGTATTTTTTTTGTGGTACATGTAAGGTCAGCAAGAGTTGGAGAGTATAAATGGCAACTAATAAAAGTGGCCTTAAACAACAATTCTCATTTTTGTACCATGCATATTTTCATTTGGCATTTATATACTCCCTGACAGTGCATTATTTTTTCACATAGGTGTTGTTTTTTTAACCTCTCATAATGTTCTTGTTAGCAGCTGCTGGTGAGTCTGTTCTAACTCGCAGAGATCACAGATGCAGCAAAATGAAAACTGCCCAGTCCTGCATCATCCTCACAATTGCTATATGGGAGTCCATTTTTGTAGCCACTGTATCAATCCCTCTTACTGAGACTCTCCTGTTTTTACAGCCATTCTCCTTTACAAAGAGTGCTGTCCTCTTATAGGGACTGGTCTGTCCGGGTAAAATGTTCAAAATCTTGCCTTCTTCACTTTTAAGGAGCATTCTGGTTTCACTTCCTCCAAGATAGATGTTAGTTCTTGTGATGGTACACAATACTTTAAGTATTTGTTCCCAGCACTACGACTCAAGTAAATCTATTATTTTCTGTTGTGTTAGTCCAGATAGACTAGAGAAACAAAATCAGACACTCGTATGTGTATAAGAAAGACCTTTATATACAAGATCATTTGAATATTGAGGAAATATCCCAGCCCAGTCCAGATCTAGTCCATGAGTCTGATATTAGCCCATATGTCCAAAGCCAATCTAGAAAGCCCTCATCAGACTCATGTCACATGCAATGAGGCTGAATGCAGGAAGATCACAGGCCACTGGGTGGAAAGTCTTATGGATCCAGTGGCAGTGGAAGCATCTCAGTGCTGGCAGGTGTCTCCACGTGGCTCCTCCAGCTCCAGGGCTCTAGCGTAGCTCCATCTGTCTGGTCATCAGGAGTACCAAGCAGT